>NC_135783.1:81863946-82236446 GCF_051106095.1 Pogona vitticeps | reverse complement strand
GAGGCAAAAGAAATGAGTACAAACACCATGGGAAATGATGTTGGTGTCCTATCACCTTGAGTTCTCTCAAGAACTATTGTCTGCCTCCTGCCTAAATGGTTTCATGACTAAAACCTTGCAAAACGTAGCTGCCTATGTCAGCCTCATTCAGTCATTACAAATGTGGATGAAAAAAAACAACAGAGCTGTTTCCAAAGAAGTATCTACATACATTAATCTGTCACAGCAAATTGGCAAAATTAAAAAGAAGAAGAAAAAAAGATGTTAAAAAGCAAGGACAAAATATTTTGTCACTTTAAAGACTGACACATTTGTTTCACTGTCAGCTTTCATGGCTCAATATCCATGTGTCTGAAAAAGTTGATTTTGAGCCATGAAAGCTCACATGGAAAGAAGTGTGTTATAATGCCACAGTATTTGGTCCTTGTTTCAGTCTCCTTCCTCCTCTTTAATTTCACCAACACAATAGACAGAATTTGAAGATGGGTGTGCCGGTTATGTCTTGCTTCATTCACAGAATTTTATTGGGGTTCAGACAAGATTGTATTCAACTTGTTACACCCCCGTTTTTACATTGCTTGGTTTTTTAAAAATCCTGCCAAATCTCTGGTGTGAGGGAAGGACAGAATACGTACACAATGTCATTTCATTTATCTGGTAGCAGCTCTTCTTTTATAGGGAAAGTGAAGTTCTGAAGCCTGTTTGAAGGGAACATGTATTGTTATATGCTTTACAATGAGCTGGAACTGTATAAAGAAATATAATGATTACCCTTCCTGCACCCTTTTAGCACATTGTTGCACAGTAGGAATGATTTCTCAGAAGATGCAGTAATGATTGTGCTATGTAACACCAGGAGGATATTACGATTAAAATATAAACATTTGAGGAATACAGAGCATTCTTTTAAAAAAAAATCTGCCTCTGCCAATATGTATTCTCAAGTGTTTTTGGGGCCAGGATTAAAAATCATTTGTTAAAAGAAACATCATTAAGGAAGAGGATTTCATCAGAGGTCCCTTGGTGGCATATTGTGACAGCCACCCAGGTAGGCAGTGAACACTGATGGTTGTTAGAATATGGTGAGGAAATGTCTCTTCATATCTCTGTGTGCAAGGATACGAGGCAGTTGAACAACCTTAACCAGTGTGGTGAATTAAGTGACACAGAAATCACCAATACAAAATCCCCAAGACTTTCTCTTGCCAAAGTGGATGGGGAATGGCTTTCTTCCTTCTTTTTTCCCCTCCTGGCAGGTGGTGTTTTCGTTTTTAATTGTCCCTTGGTTTACATCAGCTCGAAGAGGGTGTAGTTGAGGGACTCAGTTGCACTGATTCTCAGGCAAATGAAGGACTTTGTTGTAGTGGATCCAGGCTTGCTTATCGCTCAGCAGAAACACCAGGAGCAGTTAACTCTACATTCATAACGGTATATCTTGGGCAGAGCTTCCCATCAGCAGAGAGGCACTCATGATCCATCCTAACCCTCACTGGCCAGTGGATTTGGAGGTTACGATTGCTGTCCAAATAAATAAAGAGTGTATTGACTTGTCTAGCTGGAATGTTGTTGTTTTTTAGGTTGTTGTGGTTACCTTAGTTTAGGTACTCATAATTTTCTGCTGTTTTAATATTTAATTGTAACTTTCTTTGATAATGTATCTGAGGGATCAGCACACATTTAAATAATAAACAAACCTATTAAAGTAAATCTCAGTTAATTTTATATACATATTGAACATTTTTCTTGTTTGCCTGTCAGAAAGGAAGTTTTCATCGTTTATATGATTACAAAGTTACTAAATGTCTACATACAAATCAAACTTCGGGCTTCTGAATTTTTGAAAATTTTTAATACAGGCTTGTAGAGGGTCTTTTTAAACTCCTCTTTTCTTATCTTTCTCAGTGAGCACTGTTACAAACAGCTATGATGTCACCTGTCCTTCAAGGTTTAGGCTGGAGTGTTAACATCCAATGGTGGTCAGAAGGTGGGACATCAGGGGGAGGAGCTGGGATATATAGGGGTGTGTATGTGTGTGAGGGTCAGATCAGGATCTGTGAGTGTTGAGATGAGATAGTGATCAGATTATGTGGAGATATGAGTCTGTGTGAGCTAGAGCCTTTCTTTATGTGATTACCTGATTTATTTGTTATACCAATCTTAATGTACCAATCAATAAACTTTAGTTATTTTGTTTGAAATCCATTCCGGCCTGAAGATACTTATTGCAGGGAACGGTTGGTGGCAGACTACCAGAAGAGTAACAGTGGAGTGACGTAGCGACCTTCCTTTGTGAGGTAGAAGGAGGTAGTTACAAAAATAATTCCATCTTCCACATGCCTTCCATCTTCTTCCAGACCACTTGACCCCTGGAACTGTCATTCCACTGAACCTGCAGTGGAATGTATCTTGGATGTATCTTTAAAGCTGGCTTTCCAGAGGAGTTTTTCCTGTAGTTTTAACTCTGTTTCTAACATCTGAAAATGATTGGGCTACTAGGCCAGCACGAGGTCCTGCTGGCAATATTTAGGGCAGCAAGTATGCTTTGAATTCAATTGAGCCAACTCTGGACGAAAAAAAGAAATGCACCGATAGGTTGTTTCAGCAAAAATGTCTAACAGAAACTCTAGTGAAAGAAACTTATCAAAGATCTCAATGTGAAAAAAGATCAATGCACTTTAAGTGACAATATATGTCCTTTCTTCCAAAAACAACCTTTTAAAGGAAAGAGTTAATTTAACCTATTCATTCTTGAATTCAGTCCAGGGCTATGCCATAGACATGTTGGTCCTCAAATTCGATTATTAGCATTACAGCAAAAGTAATGGCATTTTGCCTCCCGATGACATTGCTCTCAGCTTCACTGACACACTCAAACCTCTTCATCATGTAAAGGTGTGCATCCAAGGAGGCTTTTCTTTACAAGAGCTGAGCAGGGCTGTTGAGGACAGGATGTTTTGCAGGTTACTCATTCATAGCGTAGCCATGAGTCGGAGGCAGCTTGACAGCCTGTAACAAGAACAAAAGTAAAGTCTTGATCCCCCCCAAATGGAAATCTAATAACATTTTGCTACAGTGGTTGTGAGACGTTTGACCCCTGCTTAAACTACAAAGTTTAGGGCAAATGAGAGCCTATTCAGGCATCAGGAACCGTGGTGAAGATTCGCCTGTAGAGAGGAGTATTCTACCCTGCTCTCTCTATTGTCACTGCAGTCACTCTTCTGAATGTTCCAGCCATACTCCCTCTCCTCTATTTCATCACCCTTTGACATGTGGAGGGAGGATGGTCGATGAGTTTGAAGAGGAAGAACTCTGCAATCCACAGGGCCTCTCCAGTGGATTACAATCCTGATTTTCCAGTCCCAGGTCATGTGGAGAGCCCTTACAGATAATGGTCTTTCCCTCTTCAGACTCATTGACCTCCACATGTAAGCGAGTGAGAAGGCTAAGGATGGGACTCACACACTCTTCTACTTCTGAGAATTCGCCACGGCTCCTAATGTGTGAATAGGACTTCAGTAGAACAGAGTAACTGAAGAGGCACGAACAGCATGAAAGAAGAGGACAGAGATTGCTGAAGAAGCGTGGACAGAGAGGATACAAAAGCGGCTGCCCAAGAGGTGCAGAAAGGGTGAAAAAGAGGAAGAAGTCATTGATTGCCACAGAGCTGTGAACAAGGAACAAGAAGGAACAAATGCATGTCTCAAGCAGAGAGAAAAAGTAGGTTGTGGCTGCCTTACCGGAGCTCAATCAAGGGCCTTATCTTCCACCTTAACTCTGGTGGCCTCCTTAAGGATGGGAGATTAATCTTCCCATTTCAAACCAGGTTATTAGATAAGGAAGGAGAGATTCCCAGGTCCATTCTAAGACCTTTTCCCTTCTTGCATAGATCCCCGTTGAGCCGGGGGGAATTAACTTCCGTCCTCCCAGACGCTTCCTTTAGCATTCATACTCCAAAATATCTGTCACCAGCACTGAGACCCACAAGGTCTTTATGATAATTAGCTATGGAAACGCTTCTTTTATTTTAAAATTAGCATTTACTGTATGGGCACATTTTGAAGGCAGTGATCTGTTACTCAGAAGGCTTGAAACCTTGGCACTCTACGACACAGATATTGTTACTTCATGTGTTTTCAAATCACATCTGACTTATGGCAATTCTAACAGGGTTTTCAAGGTTTCCAACTGTCACCTCAGGACCTTCCATGGCCAAGTGTGGATGTGAACTCAGGTCTCCTGAGTCCAGCTCCAACACTCTATTCATTAGACCATGCTGGCTCAACACAGATATTACTGTATTATGTTTCTTTCAGGATATTGGTGCTATCAGTTTACATGTTGCATGTTATAAAGTAGGGAAAGCAAAAGAGAGTTCCTGCCCAAAAGAGTTTAGAGTCTAAAATTATACTGCACGGGGCTAGCAACTAGGGCATCAGAGACAAATCTAAAACGAAATCTGATGGACAGAACTCATCATTAAACTCAGGTCCATAGCCTGGCAGGATTGGACAGATCATGGAAGAAACCTGGCAGAAAGTAAAGTTCCAGCCTTTTGAGATTCAGTATTGGCTAGTATGACTACACAATTCAACAGGACTCTCTAACTGCCTGACAACTTTAGCAGCTGGTTGAGGGGTTTTGGAAAGCATTCTGAGTGCCTACTGGCACTAGTTTAAAGAGAGTCACAATTTCATCCGTGATTAAAACCGGTTCTATGTAGCTCATTCATGCTTACCTAGGAAGATGCATTGTGAAGTGGAATTGACTCTAATAGTTTAGTCCAGGTCATTTGGGAAATTTCACTTCAATGTTTGCTTGCTGATTTTAGTCGTAGGAATTTTAGCTTTACTTCTCACAAGGATGCTTCTTTACTGTTAGGAGGCTAGGTGGGAAAAAGGGGAGACTGGCATATTGGAAAATTTCACTGAACTGGAGTGATATAACATTCTTGAACCCACCAATTATTAAAATAAAATGGCTGTTGACTTCCACCTGGAATGGAATATTAAATTCAAATTTGGAATATTTAACTGCTTATATAGGGGAAACAAAGGGCTTTGTGGCACTTTGAAGACTAACCAATTATTCATGGCATGCACTAGAGCACGAATTTTTCATGCATCATCTGATGCTTAAGGCTTTTGTGTCATTTTCCTGAGATAAGGCTAATACTGTTCCCCAGGGAAATATATTTATATAACAGACAGGCTAGAACAAGCCCTGGGATCCTCTTTGCCTTCCTGTCTTGAGAGTGACAAAATATTTTGGAGAACGATGGCTGAAAATTAAAAGGCCTCTTTTCAGTGAGGTGAGGGCTTGCACCCATCCACGCAGTGGGCTTTTTCCACATTTAAAATTACTTCTGAAATTCAAGTTAATTTCCAGACTTGTTTGGCATGTGGGACTGCTGTATGGGAAATAAAGTAAAGCGCCCCTTGGAAGAGCAAAAATAATGGCACTCTGATGCTGGATCAGGTACGATCCCATTAGCTACCCAGACAGTTTTGAAGCTGTACCTGCAACATAAGAGAAAGGAAAGGAATCCATCAACATATTTTTGTATTTATGGAGTGATTTCTCCAGAATTTCTAATCCTACAGGTATGTGCAGTAATCTTTTCAGATCTTATAATCAATACACATAAGTTGATGTGCATTCTGCACTCATCCATGGATTTATTGTGCATGTGAAGAATGCCAGCAGAAAGTACAAGTCATGCTCCTTGTATCTGAGCCATCCAAGTATACTTGGAAGTGATTGATGTACACAGAGAATCGCTCACAGTATCATTTAATGATCCTTTACAGCTGAACATGTGAATGACATTAGCAGAAATAAAATTGTACTTAGGATGATGTAAGATGCTTTGAAAGCAGACTGGACCTAGTCTGCTTCATGAACAGGGATGGAAATGGATTTTGTTGGATTTGGTTTTGATGAAAGTACTGTAGTTTTTGCTCCTTCCAAAACCCACTGTGAGGAGAAATTTACCTCATGTTAAGAATCTGCACTTTTCTGAAAAATAAAGTGTCCATAAAATACTGCAAACATTTTAAAATACAAACAGATACATTTAAGGCAATTGGGGAAAAACCATATCCAACATATAGTACTTTAGGGAAATGTATAAATTAGGTACAAAAAGTAAACAAATGTGCACATTAGGAAAAATATTTAAAAGTATATATATTTTAACATAGGAAGATGAACCTTGCAATCTGATATTAAACAGTGCCTGAAATCCTGTAGCTTGCCATAGTAAGTCAAAACTAGAGTAGGCCTATTGAATCAATGAAACTTATAGAGCTGACTCACCAAATCGCCATTAATTATTTTTATTTTCCATTTTAAAAAGTTTTTCTTGAATGAACAACAACGACAAAAAACAAAATAATACTACAGATTGTTCACTGGAAATGTATACTCTGATATAGTTCATTCACACCATTGTAATCTGTGTGAGAAAATAAGCTGTTATTCTTATTAATATAAAAAATAAAAGGAAACCATGTGTTGAAAAAGTCATCTTGGAAATGAGGTTGTTCAAGTAATTTAAACTGGTGTTTTAATTTTTCCATTAGGGAAATATCCCATATTCAGTTTCTCCATGCATGTACAAACAAATTACAACTTCCCTTCCAGTTTGTGGCAATGAACCTACTGTAGTTGTGACTTATTACACTAAGCAACAGGATTTCAGCCAAAGAGAAAGAGAAAAAATACAGGTGGGATGCAGTAAAACTGAGAGAGATTTTCACATCCTGGTGCCCAGTTAGTTTACATTTGAAGTGTAAGGGGACATGTTTAAAATATTAAGGTTTCAAACATCACATTTTGTTAAGTGAAAAGAACCAGATGGCTTTTTTCTTCTTTCTAGCCCCAATGATTTCATTTTCTGTCTCAAGAGTTTGTAGAAAAAGCTAGTCTCTTTACATTTTATGATATTAATCACACCTTACATTTTAGTATTTGACATTTATCATGCAGAAAACCAGAATGAGCCCCCCCCAAAAAAAACCAAATTGTACTGGCGTGTGGAACTAGTGTTATTCTTTGTAAATCATAAGATTCCCTTCTAGCTCAGATATTCATTATCTAGTGTACTACTTACAGTATGGCCTCTTTGTGTGTGTTTTTTTTAAAGGATTGACATGTCAAGGACTCTAAGCTATTCCTTCAGAAGCTACAGAGAGGAAAGTGGAGAATCTGAAGGAAGGTATTTCTAAGTGGGAGAGCAAAGAATTATGAAACTGGGTGGGGACAGAGGTAGAATGAGGTTCACGTGAAAGACCCTACTGCCTCTGCAATTGTTGTGTGACCACAGCACTGGCTACTAAAATTGTGCAAAGCTAAGCTCTTGCCGCATTTCCTTCTCTGTGATTAAACCTGTGACCTCCAATCCTTGTTTTGAGTTGTTGAATATTTAGGACTGGCTGCAAAGCAATGAAGGAAGCAATAACTTCACAAAATGCTAAAATCTAGCATTACAGTCAAATGATAAGCCAGGAGTGACAGGGCTGGTTTTTGAGGGATTATATTTGGAGTTCTTAGCCTAGAAGACTTACTGTTGAAAAATACACCTATTTAAAGGCTGCACTGCTTCCACATCCTTTGCTTCAGACTAGAGCACAAGGCACGTCCCTCTAATTGTGTGTTTGATCCACTGGCCCTGTGTAATTTCCCCTCCTACAATCAAGTCACTGTGGCAAGCAGGCAATTCATATGTCATAAGATTATAACAAAGCAAAGTGTACTGCTTATATACCACTCTCCAGCACTGAAAGCACTCTCTGGATGACTTACAATTTAGTCATGCAGGTTACACACTGCCCCCTCCCCCAGCAAGCTGGGAACTAAAGTTTATTGACCTTAGAAGGATGGAAAGATGAGTAAACCTTGAGCCGTCTACCCAATCCACTGGGATTGAAAACAAGTTGTGAGCAGAGTTTTTTTAAAAACTTTTTTTTATTATATAAATCCATCCAAATTGGTTTAACATCGTGTCACCAGGGTACAGCTTATAATCATTTGTAAAACAACTACTACACACATTACACTCCTAATCTATACAACATCCTTCTAACCATTGATAGAATAAGTCCCATGTTTGATAATATTTTGTATCTTCTTTTCCTTTGATTTTTAGTGTTAGTCTGTCCATTTCGGCGCAGTCCAATATCTTTTTAATTATTTCTTGAAAGTTGTGAGCAGAGTTTTGACGGCAGAACTGCAGTACCGTGCCATGACGCTCCTGATCGTAAGATTACAATACTGTATGTGGCAGTCCTTCATGGGGAAGTACTGTTGCATGTACAGAGATTTATGCACACAGAGTATCAACATGCAGACACGACCTCACACAGTAAAATCTGATGTGTAGCACTGCTGCACATTGCATTCTACTCTTACACATTACTGTCTTTCATGTTAAAACAGTGTCATATGTGAAATAGTTCTTATTTCTCAACAGGACACCATTTTGGAATACTAGGTTTGTCACTATATTTGGTGTTGGACAAAATTGTGCCCCTGTAACATACAAAAAAGAAGCAGAAAAGGGTATTAAACAGTAATGCTGAAGGATCAGCTCCTTATTGCAACAAAACATAATTGCAGAAAGTAAGCAGGATCAGTTATCTTTCTATCAAAACAAATCCCATGGATACCATTTTCTATTGGTACCAATACACTGTTGGTGAGATAAAGGCCTATATCTAACTGCTACTGAATCAACTGCTAAACACTGAATCAACCAACATGTATGTAACTCCCACTGAATCAATGTCTGCTCCTGTTGGGACTGCCAACTGAATTTAGGCCCTATTTGGGACTCAATTTTTTAAAAACACTTAAAATTTCAGAGCAATCCTATTGGTTTCCATCTTGAGGTTGAGTCCCAAGTTCAGTTGTTCTTCTCAGCTAAGTAAGTAAGCTAAGTAAGTTCAGTTGTTGTTGTTTAGTCGTGAAGTTGTGTCCGACTCTTCGTGACCCCATGGACCAGAGCGCACCAGGCCCTCCTGTAAGTTCAGTACTTAGGCCTTTAAAAGCTGAAATATGATTAGTACTGTTTTTTGCTTTTCCAATCTTAAAATTTATGCCATCTTTATAATTTCCGCACTTCAAGATAGAGCTGCAGTCAACTATTTATACTCTGGAAGACTGAATTATATTATAAAACCAAATGTCTACAACTGCGTAGGCTTGTGCTTGGCAGCCATTCTAATTATTTTGCTGAAAGGGGCCTGTGACTTTTGTCTCGATGGCGTGCTCTGATGGCACCACTTAGCAAAAGGCACTTCAAGGAACTAACACCTCAGATTTCTGCACATGTACTGGGAAGGAAGTCTTGCTGTCTTCATGGTAACAACATATTTTCGCATAAGTAGGCTTAGGAATAGAGCCTAAACCACTTAAAGGTGCTAAGTTTTTAGCTGTACTGCTTAAAAGGAGAACGTTTGCATATTTCACCAATTTCTTTCAAAATGTGAGTCATTTCTGTATTTTGCAAAGTATCTTCTGAGCCACTTTAGAGCATATCAGACAGTCTCCTACGTTAGCAGTAAGAACAAAAAGTCTACTCTCATAAACCGAGAAAAATAAGGGTAAAAAATCCAAGTAGGACTATCATTCAAAGTCAAATACTATTACCTCTTTTTTCACTAATGCTGCCAAATCATTCATAGCAATCCCTCCCTAAACACAATTTTATCCTTATTATTAGTGTTTTTAAATTTTTTTGGTAGAGATTTCAAACAAGAGCAACGTAGTGTTTAAATTGAATAGGAACATACCGGGTAGGTTCCAGAATGTGCTTTATATTGACTGAGAATGGCTGCACCCACAAATAATCCCTCTGAGTGATTTTGAAGGATTCGCCACTCACTCCTGCATCACAATTGACTCCATTCAGCAGAGTCCTCTAAGGCTCTTATCTGTGTTTTTAGGAGGCTACAGAGACTGCCATGCAGAGAAAAAAAAGGGCAGGATTCACCTTCTGTCACCCAAAATGTCTGCCTAACTTATTATACAGAACAGGGGCAAGTGATTTCTAGAGGTCTGCAGGCTGCATGCATCCTGCCAGGACATTGGAAAGCCATTCCATTGATTTTCTCACCCAGATTTTCCTTACAAAAACTGGGTTTGTTTGGTTTTTTGTAACTGATAAGGACTCTTTATGCCCACACTACCTACACACACACAGGAACACACATAGAGAATATTGGGAGCATGTTAGAGGCTCCTTGAAACATGACATATGACTCCCATGCCCCTAGAGGGCAGAAGAGGACTTTTGCACCAAGAATCGTCTTCAAAACCAATGTCAGAAAGTTGGGGCTGTGGGGGGGGGGGTGCAAGGGTACCAGAAAGGCCACATGTTGCCCATCCCAGATATGGATGCTCACCTACAGATCATATTCATACAGATTAACAGGGAGCTCTTACTTATAAATATAACTCACCTATCATAAACTGCAGCCACATAAAACTCATCTAGGGATAACTACCACCAAATATATTTGAGGGGGAATCATTTCTACATAGTTATGCATAATAATGAACGGTTAAAAGGGTAAGAGTATTGAAAAAATTACAGTCTAGGGCTGTTTTGTACTGTTTTTGAGAAACACATAATAGAAAATATGTCCACAAATCTGTCATTGGGCAAATGCATCAGATAGATTATCACAGAAGGGAGAATTGTATCATACACTGCACTTGAATATAAGTGTGAGGATAACCTTCTTCACACATGCAGATGGGAATCCTTGCACATGAATATGACAAATGTGTACTCCAGGGATTTACATGTATGAGAAGTGCCCAGGTTCTCTGCAAGTTCTCTACAGTTAACTTGCAAATCCACGCTGACTCGTATAAATGTGTAGTACAGTACAAATATATCTCAAACACACATATTCACCCACACTGCAAGCTTGACATTTATGAAGACAACACCTCTGTATTCACAGATGGCACAAACTGTTTGTAAACACAGAAGACCTTTGGAGACATAAAGAACTGGTTCACTTTCTAAAGCAAACCCACACAAATGAAAATAGGAAATAAAAATGTATTATCCCTGTGTGTTTTCCTAGTGGACATGTGAGTAGGCTGCTAAACTTTCCATTGCAGCCCACTTGTAGATTCAATTCTAGAAAAAAACACAACCAGTCCTGGAAACTGGTTCCTTCTACACACACTCCCACGTAAATATATTAAAAGAAGCAAGCCATAACATACATGTACCAGATTTGCTCTACTTCAGAACAGTTCATGTACATTCTCGTTTCGTCGTTTCGTCGTTTCGTCGTGTCCAACTCTTCGTGACCCCATGGACCAGAGCACGCCAGGCCCTCCTATCTTCTACTGCCTCCCGGAGTTGTGTCAAATTCATATTGGTTGCTTCGCAGACACTGTCCAGCCATCTCATCCTCAGTCGTCCCCTTCTCCTCTTGCCATCAAACTTTTCCAACATCAGGGTCTTTTCCAGGGAGTCTTTTCTTCTCATTAGATGGCCAAAGTACTGGAGCCTCAGCTTCACGATCTGTCCTTCCAGTGCGCACTCAGGGTTGATTTCCTTTAGAATTGATAGGTTTGTTCTCCTTGCAGTCCAGGGGATTCTCAAGAGTCTCCTCCAGCACCACAATTCAAAGGCATCAATTCTTCGGCGGTCTGCTTTCTTTATGGTCCAGCTCTCACTTCCATACATCACGACAGGAAAAACCATACCTTTGACTATTCGGACTTTTGTTGGCAAGGTGATGTCTCTGCTTTTTAAGATGCTGTCAAGATTTGTCATGTACATTCTAAGAACAGGAATATACCACACAATTATATCTGGTGAAAGACAATATACAATGAGGATGTCTGTGATTTCTTTATGGCTCTCCTTCCTTGGTGAGAAATCAGAAGAAGAGCAGAAAGCACTACAGACGTGTTCAGCTAGGACTTTGCAATTAAACAGCTATGAATTCAGTGGGAACTAGTTCCATAAAGATGCATTCAGACCTAACAGTTTCTCCTTTTTTAAAACTTTATTGAAAGAACATGGAAACAACAGCAACAAAAGAATAGTACAGATTGTTCAACAGGAATGTAAAGTCTGATACAGTACCTTCACACCTTTGCAATCTGTATCACATTAGAATATCACTCAAAAAATTCACATGGGAAGCTGGTGGGAAATAAGTCCTGTCATTCTTATTAAGATAATAAGAACTGTTTCTTTAAAAAAACCGTAAAGTCTGTATTCCAGTTTCTTATTAATTTGTTAATTAATTAAAGTTTCTTATTACTATGGAACTATACATTATATAAAATAGAAGGCTGTGGATATCAAACAGCTGTCTTGTGTCAATTTCCTCTCTGCAACATTCAAGTACTTATTTATTTATTTATTGGACTTATATACCGCCCCATAGCGCTACAAGCACTCTCCGGGCGGTTTACAATTTTAATTATAAAGGCTACACATTGCCCCCCCAGCAAGCTGGGTACTCATTTTACCGACCTCGGAAGGATGGAAGGCTGAGTCAACCTTGAGCCGGCTACCTGGGATTTGAACCCCAGGTCGTGAGCACAGTTTTAGCTGCAGTACAGCGTTTTAACCACTACGCCACGAGGCTCTTTTTCAGCTGAAGTCTTGAATGGCAGTATCATAGAATCACAGAATACTGTAATTGAACTGAAAGGAGTCTATAAGACAATAATGGTGAGCCGATGGCACGTTTGCCACAACTGGCATGCAGAGCCCTCTCTGTGGGCACATGAGCCATAAATCGCCATCGAGAAATACTTACTCGTCCTCCAGTCCTGGATTTTGGCACTCCCCTCTGCTGGTGCTAGTTTGTCAATTGGCAATCCTTACATTTCCGCAATGGTGGCCATTACTGGTCTAACCCAATGGGGGATTGGAGGACCAGAAAGTATTTGTTAATATAGCCCCTGGGGGGGGGGGGGGGAAACCCAAGCATTTAACCCTTGCAGTCTAGGGGCAGTTGTTTTTTTCTAAACTGAAACCTCAGTATTCAGGTTAATTGCAGTGTTGGCACTTTGAAAGAAATAAATTGGTTTTGTGTTACAGTTTGGGCACTCGGACTCAAAAAAGGTTCGCCATCATTGCTATAAAGCCATCAAGTCCAGCCCTCTGTTCAATGTAGGAAGATCTGACAGATGGTTGTCCAGTTTTCTCTTGAAGGCCTCCAAGCACTGAAGCACTCACCACCACGCAAGGTAACTAGTTCCACTGTCACACTGCTCTAACTGTTACATTTTACCTGATATTCAGCCTAATTTGAGCCCATTATTACATGTCCTGTACTCTGGGATGATCAAGAACAGAATCTGCCCCTCCTCTGTATGACTACCTTTCAGGTATTTGAAAAGTGCTATCCTAGCTTCCCTCAGTCTTCTTTTCTCAAGGTTGAACATACTAATGTCTTTCAGTCTTTCCTCAGAGGGCTTAGGTTCCAGTTCCCTGATCGTCCTTGTTGCCCTGCTCTGAACTTTCTCCAATTTCTTGGAATCCTTCTTAAAGTACAGTGTCCAGAATTGGACACGGTATTCTAAATGAGGCCTAACCAGTGCCAAGTAGAAGGGGTTAAGTACCTCACAGGATTTGGAGACTATACAGTACTTCAATTACTGCATCTGAAAATACCATTTATCTCTTTTTTTGCACCCACATCACACGGTCGGTTCATATGTAGCTTGTGATCTACCACAATTTCAAAATCCTTCTCAAAATCGTCATCATTATATTACTGCGCCAAGTATCCCTCATCTTGTAAATGTGCACTTGGGTTTTTCTTCCCCTAGGTGTAGAAGTTTGCACTTATCTCTGTTAAATTTCATTCTGTTGTTTTCAGCAAGGTGCTCATGCCTATCAAGATCTTTTTGAATTATATACCAAGCACTTCTGTACTCCTATCAACAGCAGTCATGCAAAGAGAACAGAAGTACATGCAGTATATTGATGACAGCCAGGACATAAGGAAAGTTGTAGCACACATTGGAGAGGTGGGGAAGGAAGCTTGACATGGGCCCCCCATTAACAGTAGCAGCAGTCCTATAACACCTCCTGCCATTAGGATATGACTGTACTAGCATTTCTCTGATGCATTTCCTTTCATTTTGATTTGCCATCTGTCATTTCTTTGGCCCTCTTTATTCCAGAGCTGCTTTTTACAGTGCCTGCTGATATATCAATCATCACAAGAATAAAAGTGTCATTTGAATCAGCAGGCTCAGGTACCGTATTTTTTGCTCCATAAGATGCACTTTAACCCCCCAAAATATGTGGGTGGGAAAGTCTGTGTGTCTTATGGAGTGAAGGCAGCAATTTCGTCCCTGCTGGCCCTGTGGGGGGGGCATCGCAAGGGTGAGCCTTCCAGGACCCTTGTGACGCTCTCCCCACCCCCCACGGGGCCAGCGCCGGCAAAATCACCAGCTTCCAGGTGGGGGAGTGTCGCAGGGGTCCTGGAAGGCTCACTCGGACCCTTGCAACGCTCCTCCTACCCCCGCATGGGGCTAGCACCAGCAAAATCGCCAGTTTCTGGGAGTTTTTTGAGGCTTCCCAAGCCTTAAAAGACTCCCAGAAACTGGCGATTTCCCCCCTGGCCCCGTGGGGGGTGGGGGAGCATCGCAAGGGTCCGGGTGAGCCTTCCAGGACCCTTGTGACGCTCCCCCCACCCCCGCATGGGGCCAGCGCGGGCAAAATCGCCAGCTTCTGGGAGTCTTTTGAGGCTTGGGAAGCCTCAGAAGAGGCCCAGATTGTGGCGATTTAGCCCCCTCTGACCCCCGGGGGGGCAGGGTGGGTCTCTAAAGGGTCCTGGAACACACCCTAGGACCCTTTGAAGGCTCACCCTCCCCCCCGCTGGGCCAGAGGGGGCAAAATCGCCAGCTTCTGGGATTCTTCTGAAGCTTCCCAAGCGTCAAGAGTCCCAGAAGGTGGCGATTTTGCCCCCTCTGACCCCTGGGGGGCAGGGTGAGTCTCTAAAGGGTCCTGGAATACACCCTAGGACCCTTTGGAGGCTCCCCCTCCCCCCCCACCAGGCCAGAGGGGGCAAAATCGCCACCTTCTGGGACTCTTTTGAGGCTTGGGAAGCTTTAGAACAGTCCCAGAAGGTGGCGATTTCGCCCCCTCTGACCCCCAGGAAGACAGGGTCAACCTCCAAAGGGTCCTAGAGTGTGTTCCATAAGATGGACCTCTCCATAAGGCTCACCAATTTTTAGGAGAAGAAAACAGATATTTTTTCCTGTTTTCTTCTCCTAAAAATTTGGTGCGTCTTATGGAGAGGTGTGTCTTATGGAGCGAAAAATACGATACCTTCTTAGAACCAAATTTGCCCCAGCCTGTAAAATGCAAGCAGTCTGCTTGGAGGGGAGAATACAGTATTCCTTATTCTGTTTGGGACACTGCTGGAAAGTTAGCATTGCTCTTGCTAGTAAAAAGCAGTCAAAAATGAATCAGGAGATAGATCAGGGGTTTTGAAGTCAGTTTAAAGGCACCTGGTAGTCACATAGTTTTTGGGTCAGTGAGTGCATCCTCTTGGGGAAATGTTTAATCCATTTTTAAACTGTGTTGGTCAAGAGGGCTTCCTGAACTCTTAGAATCATTTGAGGCTTTGTCCTGTGCCCACCTGCCTTCCTGTTGGCTGGCTCTCACAGCCACTAGCTGCTGTTGCTATTATGTTGTTTTTAACATTATTATTTCTTGCAGTCTCGTATAATGCTTGTTCACTATGACACAGAGAAAAAAACATTCAAACAGAGGTAGGGAACCAGCAGCTAGGGCCGGCAAGAGGGAAGGAACACCAATGAACAGCAAAAATAAACTGACAGAGAAATTGACAAGCTTGTTAGCTTCTAGGCTTGTCAAGGAGAGAGCACTTTTCCCCACACAATTTTTCTCTTTTTTGCTGGCTCCCTTTTCAGATTGGACTGCAAGGTTTTCCTGCAGCCCAAAACCTGTGATCCTAGCATCCATCAATTGACAAACCTTACAGACAAAATGTACACTGACAGAGCTGTTCACATATGCCAAAATGATTCGGAATAAATCAATTTCACAAGCAATTTGAAATAACAGTAAAATACCTTGTTTCCTGGGCAAAAATAAAAAATAAAAAATCCATGCTTCCCAGTGCATCATGTAGTACAATTTTTTAAAATCAATTCAAAACATGTGAAATCCAATTCAAAAACAGGGGTCTTTTTTCTCCATGTCTAACCTAATCTGAAGTACAATGGTGCCTCAACTTACGGATGACCCTACTTACAAAATTTCGACTTACGAAAAGCTCCAGTCGCAAAATTTTGCTTCAACTTGCAGCCGGAGCTTCCACTTATGAACGGAAAAAGGCAGGGGGAAAGGGCGGGAAATTCAAAACATTGGTGGCAAAGAGGCTGCTTCTTTGCCCCAACGGTTAGGAAAAGGGAGGCTCTGCCTCCCGGGCTTCCAGCGCTGCTGCCACCACCGCCAGGAGGCAAGCCGCCGGACCATCCTGTCTGGGCTCAGCCTCCCAGGGTTCCCCGCTACTGCAACCACCACCGCTGGAGGCCTCCCCGGCTTCCCTGCCACCATCGGAGGCCTCCCCGGCTTCCCCGCCGCCATCGCAGGACTCCCAGGCTTCCCTGCTGCGGGGAAGCTGGTGAGGCCTCCGGCAGCAGCAGTCACAGCAGCAGAGAAGCCCGGGAGCCTTTAGAGCAGTGGTGTCGAACTGTGGCCCTCCAGATGTTCTTGGCCTTCAACTCCCAGAAATCCTAGCCAGCAGAGGTGGTGGTGAAGGCTTCTGGGAGTTGAAGTCCAAGAACATCTGGAGGGCCACAGTTCGACACCACTGCTTTAGAGGCTTCAGACTGATAAGGTGCTTTTTCCTTTTTAAAAAGTTGTTCTGGTTGGGTTTTGAAGGGTAGGTTTGGGCTGGGGGAGTTATGTTTCTGTGTTGTTTTGTTTTTTTGATGATTTTTTTTTTGCAGTCCCAGCGTAGGACTTGCTCCAATGTTTATTTCTGGATTTATTTGTTTTTGGGGTTTTGTTATTGTTGTTTTTGTAGTCCCAGTGCGGGACTTACTCTGTTTATTTTCTTTTCCCTTTTTTGGATTTTTTTTTTCTTTGGCCGGAACGGATTAATTGGTTTTCAATGCATTCCTATTGGAAATGGTGCTTCGACTTACGAAAATTTTGAGTTACGGCTACCGTTCCAATATGGATTAATTTTGTAAGTCGAGGCACCACTGTACCTAATTCTATGAATATGGCCATTCATGCATTGCACATGTCTTTCTTTACATGAGTCATAAAGACATACTAAAAACTCACCAAGAGTCTGTTTCAACTAATTTCACACATCCCCAGCCCAACCATAGAAGCAAACTATGTTACCCTCTGGATTGGAATGGGCACCTGGCGAACCTCCAGGTGTGATTACACTTAAAGTTCTGCAAGTCTTCACCATTAGTTATGTTGACTAGGACTTACAGGTGCAGTAATCTAGCAAAATCTGGAAGGCTGCAGGTTAGCTGTCCATGACCAGAAGTAGGCAAGGTGTGACCCTCCAGTTGTTGCTCGATTGCAGCTCTCATCCTTAGCCAGTCCAGAAAATACTAAGGAATAATGGAGATTGCATTCCAACAACATTGGGAGTGTTGCACTCTGCTGTTAGGGTCTGAAATCCCAAAACTCCACAGTAGCTTTGTAAATGTCTTGGAAATCCATTGCTTCCATTTTTGGAAAAGGCAGATAGTAACAAATGGACAGCTTGTTAGCTGCATACTGAAAGACACACAGTTGAGAATCTTCTGATGACACTTGGTCAGAGACCACCATGCATGACAAGAATTACATGTCATCAAGTCAATTCTGACTTATTGTGAGTCTTGTAAGGGTTTTTTTTTTTAGATGCAGAAGACTCAAAAGTGGTTTACTACTCCCTTCTATCGGTGGCCCTCTGGGACTGTGCAGCTTTCCCAAGGCCACACAGGCTGGTTCTTCTCCTGGGAGGCACAGCAGGGAATCAAACTCCCAGCCTAGACAGATACCTAACTTTCTAAACTATTCAGCCAAACACAAAGACAGCCATAAAAGTGAGAAAATAAACTAGCACCAGACATTTAAACGGAATGGAATACAGTATAAGCACGCTGGTCGACTCTTGATCCTGCAGAGACAATGCAGGATGCTTCTGGTAAGATGGAAACAAAAACACTATTTGCCCAGAGCAGCAAAAACCTTGGGCTAGTCTTCCTCAAAAGAATGCATAAATTGTTCATCCACCCACCTGCCCTGTGTATCACTAGTTTCTCTCATAGATAACTTGGCTGCTGAGAGATAACAGGATAGCAGCCACAAAACAGGGGCACTGAGAAGGCTGGATGATGACTTTATCTGACCACTCAAATCTCACACACAGATCTTCTGTATATGAGATTTTAGTTCATTGACTCTGCAACTCTGAAAATGTATTTCAGGGTGCAAGGAGGGAATGGAATGGAATTATCTGGAAAATCCTGGGGGTGGGGTGGGCTGAGAATGGTTGTTTTGCAGCCGGTCCCTCTCATCAATTATGTACATGGAGTTCACGAACTTAGATGTGAAAAGTGACCAGCGTTTCAATGTTTGCAGCTACCTGCAGAAATTCCTTGCCCACTTTCACGGGTTCGTCTTAACCCGTGTGCAACGGGTGCCTGCTATAGCAGAGAGGCCACTCCCGGATGGGAGGTATGATTTCAAAACCTTGAGGTGGTCTGTCCGACAGCGGAGCGCTAAACACGGCTTCCTGCAGGCTTTCCTCTTAATATCCTTAATCCTAAACTTGCTCTCACAAAACCCGAAGCAGAGTTGCCGCTCTTCTCCCCAGACCCCCCCTCCCGTTCCGTCCCTTCTTTACAGAAACCCAGGGCGTGACATTCTCCTCCTGATCCGGGTGAATTGACAGGAAAAGCTGCGTTCGCACGGTTGGAATCCTCGCCTGCCGGGCAGCTGTTCCAGGCGCGGAAGCCTTCCAGTACGGGGGGGGGGGGTGACCCTCATATTCTCGTTCCAGCCCCCCAAACGACAGGTGGACCTGGCGAGGAGTGAAGTTACACCTTCGAAGCCCAGCTTCCTCCTTGGCCAGCGAGGTCGGGCTGCGCGCCAAGGAAAGTTTTCGCCCCACGCTACCCGTGCCCGCTCCGAAGGGGGTCAAGGGGGGGGAGAGGAGGCGACGGGCGTCCCCCTCATGGAGTTTGACAATGGCGTCACGGGCAGCCTCGACTCCGCTGGTGCGCGCCCGAGGCAGCCCGGGCTCATGCGGCCCCACCGACAGCGTGTGTGTGTGTGTGTGTGTGCGCGCGCGCGCGCGCGCGTCTCGGGAGGGCACGTCTGGGCTGAGCGGGCATTGTGCAGCAAAAGGCGCCTTTCCCGCCGGCTGGCTTGCTCTCCGCCTTGAACTCAGCGCCAGGCTGCTGCTGCTGCTGCTGCTCCTACCGCCGCCACAACCGCGCGCGGCTAGAGCGAGCCACACACCGCGCAGAATGGGGCTGGAAGGAGTTCCCCAGTACCAGCCAGCCAGACCCACGGCCAGCGGCTCCAGAAGCGCCTGCGCACTGCAGGGGCGCCAGATTTGGCGGGAGGGGGAGTGTCCAAAAAGCCCTTTGTTTGATGGCATCTGTTTACAGAGTTTACTCTTTCATCTCAACCTGTTTCCTCCTCCCCTCTCCTGCTCCTGAGAACTTTACGGCGGAGGAGCTCTTTTTAAGAGGCAAGAAACGCCAAGCACTTCTTCCAGCCGCATAAAGCCCTCTCCTCCCCCACCCGCCCTCCCACTTTTCGCCTTTTCCCCAGTGACTAATGCAAGGATGGCCAGGAGACCTAGGCACAGGTAAACAGCAAAAGCCAAAAAGCAAACGTCTTTCCAGCTCGATGCATTTATGTCTCTCTCTCGTTCTTTTTCTAGATATATTTGTCTGTGCGGCGCGCGCGTCTTGTTTCATAGCTGCAGGATTCTTTGGGGAGGGGAGAAGCGCAGTTTGTGTATTTTGAAGGAGTTGCAGATACAGTGCGAACTTTAAGGGAGAGAGCTGGGCTCCCTTTGCACACCTGTCAGCGCGTGCATTAAAACGGTTGCATTTGAATAAAATGCAGGATCTCATGAGTAGATGTGTAGCAGCTTACGTTCTCCTCTGGTAGCCACATCTCTACTCTCTTCCCCCCCCCCCAACGTCCTCCTTCTCACGACCTTCCAAGAGTCTGAAAGAGTGGGCGAAGTTCGGTTCTTTGCAACGTGCAGTTCGAGTGGTGCGGGCTCGGGAATGGGGAGATTTTTTTGTCCCCGTCTACTTGTTGGACGCGGGCCTAAATAATTACATAAAAGCGTAAAGGCCTATTCCCCACTTGCAAAGAAAAACCCGTTGCCTTCGGCGATCGCGACGAGCGCGAACGGCACACGACACGTTCAGAAAAGGGGCAAAATGTCGGAGTTGCTCGGGAGACCTGCAGGTACTAGATCCGCGTTTTCATTCATTCGTCCACTCATTCGTACGCTATGCATGACTGTCAGGTGGATGACAGGCGACGTGGAAGGCGAGCCAAGTCTTTTAATTTTCGCAATTGGGAGCGGGTGTGTGTTTGTGTTATTTAAGGACTCCAGATTCTCCCCAGTTCGTATCTTGCTTTAAAAAAGGTTGAGGAAGATCCAAAAGAGAAATCGGCTGTGCAACCGGGGTCGTGTTCCTAACGCACCCGCCGTTCTCCACATGCAGAAGCCCGAGCCTTCTTTGCAGCGCCGCGTTGGGACTGCCTTGACCGGCGATGTAGCGCAAGGGGAGAGAGAGGAAGGGGGGGGGCCTTGTCAAGAACTGTCACTCGTCGGGCGAACGGTGCCCTTGAGCTTGCACGATCATCGCCCGTTTCTTAAGGGACAACTTTGCAAAAAGAAAATCTTGCAAGGCGCGCGTGTGTGACTGGCGGTATTGGTGGTGGTGGGGGAGGCTAAGACGGCGTCCCGGGCTTAGTTAGGCTGCTGGTTGTGCGGAGGTGCCGCAGGGCTGCCCGTGGCTGCTCCCTCTCAACAACTCCTCCCTTGCCACTCCGCTAGCGTGGCGCGCAGCAGACTGGCCACGAGAAGCAGCGCCTCGTGGTTTGAGGGACTGCTCTGCACACAGTAGTGCGGGATTGTTTTTCTGCCTATCCCGGGACAGCCGCTCGTCCACGTGGAGCCACACTTGCATTTTCTCTTTCGCCGTGCAGCGCTCGCGGGGACGCTCGCCCTCCCATGTCCCAGCCCTTCCCCAGCCCGTCTTTCCGTGGCACCGAAAGCCCAGTCTCTGAACCTCGAGCCCCCATCCCAAAAGTCCCCCCCCCGCGATCTCTGGGGAAAGAAAGGTTAATAGGCGAAGAGGGGGGAGGGAGCGGAAATGCCTCGGTGTGTGGGGAGTGTGCATGGCTGAGGTGAAGCCGAAGGGAGCGCAGCAGCAGCGGCGGCAACCTCCTCACGCACGCAGACGTGGGGTGCCCCTTCCGTGGGGAAGGACACAGACGCCGGCTGATGGGCCCTCACGGGCTAGCTTCCTTCCTGCAGGTCGGCGGGGAAGCGGCGGGCCAATTCAGCCTTGCATTTGCGAAGGGCAGGGCATTCGGGAAGGGCGGCCGAGGGGGAGAGAGAGCGAAGGAGTTGGACGGTGCCAGAGGCGCGGCCTTTGAAACGCGGCGCGGGTATACTTCGGAAAGGGGACGGTCACTTCCTCGGTTGTGCGCCTAGGAAGAGGTGGCTTTACGACCAGGCCCCCCGGGGGGGGGGAGGAGGAATGGAGATTTTTTGGAGGGGAAGGTAGAAGTCAGTTCTCCGAGGGGAGGGGCCGTGTCACAGCCAGGCACTCCCCCCTCCCCCGGTGGTGGCGGCTGGCGAGGCGGGAGAAAGAAGGGGAAACCCTCCGGCTTGCTTCTTTCCAGCACCTGCCTCGCCTCGGAGGGCTCGGCGAGGTGAGAGCGCGTCAGAGCAACGACAGCCTCTGCCCTTTGCCTCACTGGCGGTGGCGCGGCTGCCTTCAATCACAGTGCTACTGATACTTCCTCTCCGGCCCCTCCCTCACTCCCGTCCGTCCGTGTCCCCCCCCCCCCGTTTCAATGAGTTGCACAATCCGGTTTCCTTGGCAAGCGCGTAGCCTTCGTGAGCGCGGCGCGTTTAAAGCCAGCCTGAGCAGGTGGGGTGCTCTGAACCCCATTCGGGGCTTTTCAGACGGGGTTTGTCCCGAGCACTTCGATATGGCACCGTCCGTTAGAGCCAGCGATTTTTTTAAAAAAAAGGAAAGGGGGAATTAAAACGGCGGACCTGCTCCTGGATCCACTTGGTGCTGCTGGCACCTGTCTCGTGGTGCCACCGATTGAAAAAAATTGCTGTGCTTTGCTCAGTCCCAGGCAGCGGGGCCTTGAAGCCCTGGCATGCTTCATTCTTAAGTCCCCCTGGCCCGGCAAGACTTAAAGGAAGTTGCCATCCTGAGCAACTGGAGAGTAAGTGTATAGAAATCAGTAAGATTTCCAAGTAGGTTCCGTGAGTGTCACTGAAAATGAAAGTTCTTAAGTAACTCAGATCTGGACAAAATTCTGTTCAACACAGTGGCTGAAATCCTATTGCTTAGCACAGGAAATTGCAGCTAGAGTAGGCCTGTTGAGTCAGTTGGGATTTGGTGAGTCAGGTCCTTAAATTCCGTTGAATTCAGCGGGCCTGTTTTAGTTGCAATTTACTCCATTAAGCAGCAGGATTTCAGCTAGTGATTATTTATTTATTGTAGTTGTATTTTGCTTCAGTCAAGATTGTCTTACAAAGTGGTTTAATATTATACGTCGCCGTTTAGTTGTTTAGTAATATGCAGTAATCCATCATAAAGTGCCATAAAGTGGGGAAGGTGTTTTCCAAGGAGTAGGATTATACAGTAATTTCAAAGAGCCTTCCATCTAGTTTGGTGATGCTAACTGGGGATTCTAGAAAGTGCAGCCTAAAAAATGTAACTTTTTGAAGCTGTTATGGGAAGTGACTAGTCTTTTCTGGCTTTTGGTGACATAGTCCCTGGTACATATAGTGTGGAGTGCTTTGTATACAGTTGGATTGTGTTATTAAATATTATGTAGTGCTTAAACTCTACAAGCAGTTTTACAGTCCTCAAGGCACTGTCGAGTGAATCACTCAATACTATTAGGAAAACTGAGGCCAAAAGCTAGCTTCTTAACCAGAGATATCCAGGAACAACCAAGGTACATGACCAGCAACCTCAAACATGATGTATCTGCTACTGAAATGTTTAGTCACTTTAGACTGATGATGGGGTAGTATCACCCACATAACATTCTCTCTACCTACAAGATGCCTTGCCAGGGAGAACAGTTCTAACATGGCAGAGATATTTTAAGCACGAAAAACCAATTAAAATAGCATGTGGTGGACAGTAGGACATGCAATCTAAAATGGTACAGCCTAACAACTTATAAACCATGGGAGTCTACTGATGGTATGTTTTGTCTCAAGGGCTTTGTTGGAGCTTGGATTCAAATTTCAAGTGACCCAAACTGAATCCTTACACATGTCTAGCTAGTTTCCTAAGCCAGAGTCTTAGCAGCAGGCTTACCTGTTGAATGGCATGACAGTTTAGTGGCTGGTTATTAAAAGGTGAATGCAGTCAGTGGCTTTAATTAGTGTATACCTACTGTAGGCCTTTAGGAAACTTAAAAACCAGTTACTGTTTTTGTAAAAACCATTAATGTACACTAAATCCCGGAGGTTTTATATCTTTAACAGTGGTGGTGTTCTCACTGTTGTTTAAACCATACTGCATTTATTTGGAAGCTGCTGAGCTTTTGGAAAAGTAATCTGCCCTCTGATATTAGTGCAATTAAACTACAACTTCTCTATTAGTACTTATGGGTAATCCCATTGAGCTAACTGAGACTTCTTCTTTGTAGCTTCTTTAAGGGGCTTGGTCTTAAATATCAGATTGTTTCTGTATTAGACAGGGTTGCTGTAAAAAGTTTGCTGAAGACACTTCAAATATATTTTTAAGTTCTCTCTCTCTCTCTCTCTCTCTCTCTCTCTCTCTCTCACACACACACACACACACACACACACACACACACACACACACACACACACACACACACACACACTTAGTCTCAAACCATCCATATGTCTTCTCTTGCAGATACAGTCTGTAAGCAGAGGTTTCAAAAGTTATGTTTATGTTTTAAAGTTGGAAATAAAAGGTTGCTCAATAGAACTGGCAACTTCTGTTGCAAAACATGATTTTAAATTTACTAAATTTGATGGGTTCAGTGGATGTTTGTGTTTTGTTTTGTTTTTTCCTGCTCATGTTCTGCCTTGGGAGACATCCCGGGGCAGTCAGTTGCCAGTGGAAAATATGTCAATTGGAGTAGAAATAAGAAACTGTTTATAATGACAAAATATGATTGTTCATTTCAGTGCTGTGAGCACTTCTGATTGTACATTTCTCCTCCATTGTAACTGCAGTTGGTCAGAGCTTTGTTGATATTACTCTTTATTTACAAAACAAACCGATCACTTGATGTTGTTAAGGGTTTGATTTGTTGTGAGAGGCCTCTGCCCTCAGATATTTTGTAGGCTGTAGATCTGTGTTTATGTGCAGCTTGCCCCCTGTGTGTGTGTATTTAGGAAAATCCCTCTGAATTAAATGAGAGACATACTTCCATGATTTTCAGTCTTACTTCCAAGCAAGTGCATAGAAATTTTACTTGGCCTAAGTCCAGTGGAACTTGGTAGGACTTGTGGTTAAATACGCATAGAATCAAACTATTAGTCTTCCAGTAATCTGATAGTAGTTTATTAAATATTTTCTCCCTTTTATTGTAGATGCTTATCCCTGTAGTATTAAAAGGTCATTTTAAATTTGAGATTGATTATGCATGGTCCTTTATGAGTAAAAAAAAAAGCATGGCATGTTTTTTAAATGATTGGGCTTAAGTTAAGGATTCTGAGTATGTACTTGGGCAGAGGACACAGCCTCTGCTCTTTTTATTGTCCTCAACATTGTATTTTAATTTGAAACCATCATTGGTTGAATGGCTGCCAAATGTCTAATTTGCCACTGATCTAACAGTATGAGCAGGTCTAAACATGCACAGTAATGAGAAGGTTGCCAACCTTTTGCTTGTATCTGTGGATACCAAAAACAGCAGAACCAGTTCCGAATACTAGAACAGAATGTAGAACAAAATCTTGCAGTGCAAGTTTCTGAACAATTACCCTTGTAACCTTTTCAAAGGCTCTCATGTTTTCCTAGATTTTTTTAAAAAAAATTGTTAAGTCTTGTTCTTCTAAAAAGCCTTGGCATTCTATCCTGTTTTGCCTTTGTCCCCTGTTTCTCCAGCATTTACAGCAGTGATGATGAGGACGAAGATGTCGAGGTTTATGATCACGATTACGACGGTCTGCTGCCCAAAGGTGGAAAACGACATTTAGGCAAAACCCGGTGGACTCGGGAAGAGGTAAAAAGCAGCTCATGTCTCATAAAGAGAAAAGTATGACAAACACCCAAACATCAGTTGTCACAGGGTTTCCAAGGGGAAGTTGCTCTCGTGCTAGCAAATGCAAGGCTAAGCATGACTTGAAAGCTACTTTGGATGGGCTGCATCCAGAAAGGTCAACATTATTGTTCTTATGAATAAATAGTTTAAAAACAAGCACCACATCTTGAAGAAAAATCTCTTTTTAAGGTATGGTCCTGTGGCCCACTGAAGGAGTGTCCATTCACATATGGCCATCACATATGACCATTAAGTGTAGCCATTATGGCAGGAAAGTGGAAGTGAAGGCAGAGGAGGAGACGCAGGTACAATAGGATTCAGAGAAAGATGCAAGAGAAGCATTGATGGGTTCATATGTCCCTTCACTTAAGAGCCCAAGGCCCAGAGTTCCTGGAGCAGATTTGTCGTTAAACAGGGTAATCATAAAGCGGGGCACGACTGTACTAACTGATACAAAGAAAGGGGACGGTTCTGGATGTGACACACCTGTAGCCTCTTTTATTTTAGTCAGAAGACTTGGAAAACAGTGGGAAAACATTAGCCCCTCATCTGGACTTTACTGAAATGACTGGAAACATTGCTGGACATCATTTGTTGTTTAGATTTATATGCCATGTTTTGAGTAAGTTGCGCTATTTCATAGAGTCAGGCCATGAAGCAAAGAAGCATGGTGCTTGGAGTCCGTCACCCTTTAACTTCTGTTTGACTCGTATTAATGCCACTTCTCATGTGTAATGGTTGCTGTTTCTGAAACAAAGACAGCAGCATCTGAGAGCTACAGATAATAGAGCATAAATGCTTGATCTTTTCTGGATGAGTCACTAATCTCTAGGTGTTGCAGTAGCAATGATGAAGGGTCAGTTTTCTGTTTCTGTGCAGACCAGTTTACACAATATTCTTTCATCTCATCTTATTTGAGTGTTAGATTGTGATTTCCCAGATACATCTATGAAAGTTTAGACTGCATTTTTCTATAATTCTCTTTACTCTTCTTTTGAGCTTACTGTTTTGCTTCCTAAACTCTTTGTTAAGGTATTGCTTAACTTATCAGAAGCAGTCCTCAGCCAGTTACATTTAATTGCTGTATTTTGTCAAAAGTAGTTGGAGTTTGCAATCTGTCGCTCAGATCAATAAAACTAAGCCTGTAATTACATATACTGTAATGGTGAGGATGTCAGTTGCAGCATGGCATCTAAACGGGAGGTCAGAGACTGCTAGAGCTGCTGGAGAGCTCAGTGGTTTAGGTCTCTGGCTGCAGAGGCAGAGGTTTGGTGTTCGATTCTCTGCTGTGCCTCTTTGGCTGGACTTGACAATCCATAGGGTCCCTTCCAGCCCTCCACTTCCAAGGTTATCTTCTTCATCAAAAAAAGTTTGTGCTTGCTAATCCTCCATATCATTCCAAGTAGTGACCAAGGAAGAGGGCTTGAGCTTATAGTGAACAACATAATGAAGTTGTGGGCCTAGGTTGTGGCAGCTGTGAAAAAAGCAAATGCCATATTGGAGGAGATCAATGGGAAGAGAATTGAAAATAACCCTGGCTGAATAGTAATGCCCTGCATGCTTATTTGAAATATGGTGTATAGTTTAGATCACTGCACCTTGAAGATATTTTTGAAAACTGGAAAAGATAAAGAAAAGGTCAAATGTGAGTGATCAAGAAGTTGTGTCAACACCCCTGTGAGCAAAGGTTACACCCCTTAGAGTGGGGGGTGGGAGAGAGAGAATAGTAGGGGTTGTAAAATTGTGATTGTAGTAGAGAAATTAGATGAAAGCCAAAGAGAGATTCAGGGTGGATTAAAAGAATCACTTTTTCAGACACTGCAGAATTAAATTGCACAATGTTCTGCCACAAGGTAGAGTAATGTGGAGATCTTTTAAAGATTAAATGCGTACATTGCCTTTGGTGTCAGAGGTATTATACCTCTTACTACCAATTGCTGGGGGACATGAATGGAACAGACAGCTGGAAAATCCTGAGGGATATGGTTTGCCATTACTGTATAGGGAGAATGTTGGACTGTATGGTCATTGGGGCTAATCTGTATGGTTCTTCTGTTTAATGTTTTTGTGCTCCCTTACTGTGCGCATTTGTCCAGTTGAATGTACCATGACTGGCAATCTAGGTAGTTCATGGTTAAGGTATCTGGCTGCAGAGTCAAAAGTTGGCAGTTTTGATTCCCCACTGTGAATCTCAAGAGAAGAGTCAGCCTGTGTGGCCTTGGACACACTGCAAAGTCCCAGAGCTCCCCCAGAAAAAGGGAATGGTAAACTACTTTGAGAACTGCGTATGTAGAAAACCCTGAAAAGGGTTGCCATAAATCAGAATTGACTTGATGGCACATAATTATTATGTACCATACACACACTTTAGCCGGCATGCATGGGAATCTGTTGAATATGGGGTACTTCCCATGTATAGCAGCAGTATGCGTGGAACTTTTTCAGTAGTATCTGCCGGAGGACAAGTTCTTTAAATTTGGCTTCAATCACATTGAGTTGATGAGTGTGAAGTGTCTTGGCTGTGAAAGGATGGCAAAAAGTGGCATCATGACAGAGAAGATTGGTCCTTCTCTATGGTTACTACCACTGACAAAGTGTTTGCCAGTCACATATCTGCTGTAAACAAGAGGGTGCATTAGTGAACTGCCCCATTATGGTTTTTAAGCTTTGTAAACATACTGTTTAACTGTGACAGGATAGAACAGGGATGAGGTGTGGAACTTGGAATGGAAACAATTGTCTTTGAGTCCCTGCTCATACAAAGTTCTTTGTGTGGGTCTTAAAATTACTGTCCGCCTTGAAATAAATGTGGTGATGTACCTCCAGAACTCCAGTTGTTGATTTCATCCCTGTACACAGTTTCAGGGCTCAGATTTCTGAAATGTGCGCCTCTGATCTGAGTCAAAGTTCCTATTTTGAAACTTGTTTTGAACAGGCCCACACTTCTGAACATGAATTTTTGGAATATTGTGTTTCTTTTGCACCACCCACAGTTCTGAATGAAGATCCCATATAGTGTTGACAGTTTTTTGGTGATCACTCATCCCTGCCTTTGGATTGTAAGCAAATAGTTTTGATTGAGTCCCATGCTCGGCATATGACCCAACCAGGCTGTTTTTGTAATGTCCTCAGTCCCATCAGATCTCCCTACTTCTCAAAAATGGGTTTTCCCAAGAAAGAAAGGTGATTTTTCTGTCTTATTTTTAATAAGTCACAAAAGACTCCTTCAGTATTTAACACCATGCAATCAAACTGCAGGTTTCCTTTTTCATATTTGTCAAAGCAAATCTGCATCAACATTCAGTAGCGCATAGTATTTGGCTTAATTTTTATCTTCAAAATGAAATAAGAAGCTCACTTAAGCTTATATTATTGTTCCTTAAAACATCTTAGGATGAGAAGCTAAAGAAACTTGTGGAGCAGAATGGCACAGAAGATTGGAAAGTTATTGCCAATTTCCTTCCTGTAAGTAAGCCTCATTTTCTGTTTATAACCACATATTTATCAGTGGGTGAGAGAGGGAGAGGTTGTTTCATAATTACAGACGGAGACTTAATACGGTAATAGCAATTTGGAAGGTTTGCAGAACTCTCTGCTGTGTACACTCACATTTAAATTTATTTCTTTCACTTCTCATATGAAATGAAGAAAGGAAAATGTTAAAAGCCTTTTGGGGAGAATTTCATGTACAGCAGATGGTTAGTACATCATATGTATGAATTGAACAAAAAAATTACTCCGCTCAGAGTAGAAACTGGCTTTGATCTGTAGTTGCTGCCACTTATTAAATATACTGTTTTGTTAGTAATTTTATTTGATTTAGTAGTCGAAATGTTGCAGTTGAAGCTTATGATTTATTTAATTGTAAATAATAACAGGTATGTTAAGATGCAAGGATAGTGGTGTCAGTGTGATTAGGTGTGATCAAGAATTAGCAGCCAAAGTGTCCATTACTTCCCATTGAGGACTAGGTTTTAGCTCTTTTTGTAGCCCCAGACTTAGGCTTTGTGTCTGGTGGTGATGTGGACAATAAAACAGTGCTCTACAAGAGCACGTTTTGTTCCTGGGTCCAGCCACTCCTGTTGCTTTCCTCTGTTCTGCTTTTGTTTTCTGTTCACAACCATTTCATGTTATAAACCATTTTATGTTAGATAAAATTTATGCCTAATCCCAACCACCTTAAAATATTTTATTTCTCCACTGATGTCTATGAGTAGCTAGTGCTTCCATATCTGTGGACATTTTAAGAAATGACCCATCTGGATAATGTGGTGAAGCAGTTTCCCTCCCCCCCCCTCGCAACTCCATTTGATTATGTACCCCCACACACACACACAGAACTACCTTTGTCACCCTGCCGCCCCTCCACATCTGTCAGCATTCTGTACAGTTGAATTATTTCAGTGTTTTGGGTGAAGGGTGGGTTCCTCCTTTTTTCTGGTTGTTTGGTGTCCAACATTTTTCTGCAGTAGGATTAAGGGAGCTGTGCTGAAATTGCTCAGGTAAGGATGAAAATGCTTAACCTCTTGAGGGAAAAGCAAAATAAATTTAGAACTGCCAACATAATTCCAGAACTGACAGGGACTTGAACTATGCCTGGCCTCCCTGCACCTGTGTTTCCACATAACTCCAGTTTATAAGTGTCACCTAAACTGTCGTTGAGAGAGCTGACATAGTCCTTGATTTTAGCTGGGATGTGTTTTGTGTATAAAATGAATATTTAAATGCCATGACTCATTGCCATTATATTGCATGCAAGTAATTGCAGCATGGGACTTCTGCATACAGCTGAGTGTTTGGTTTGACTTAGCATAGTCAACTTAAGTTTCCCTGCCTTAGGTCCAAAGTGTAATGGTATACTACCTTGCAGGGCTGCTGTATGCCCCTTCTCAGCACAGATTTCTAGTCTGCAGTGGAGGTGTAGAAGTGAGCTGTGCTGGCATGTTCTTTCAGCCTGATCGCCTGGAAAAGTAACATTGATGGATAAAAATGCAGGTTGTTATAAACTACAGTACTTTCCGTATATGCCATATCTCTAAGTATGACTGTGTAGTTGTTTACTCAGAACCTGACCTGAAGTAATCAGTGTGCACTGTACTCCAGCGCTGTCATGAGGACTTCTCTGCCTCAGAAGCAGTTATGGAGGACATTTAACAAAGGTGTATTGTCTTCTTCATACAACTTTATCATTTATGTAATCCGGTTATTTCCCCCTCCCCCCCCCATACTGTTAGAATCGTACAGATGTACAGTGCCAGCATCGATGGCAAAAGGTGTTAAATCCAGAACTTATCAAAGGTCCATGGACTAAAGAAGAAGATCAACGGGTAAGTATGAAAGCAGTTTTAATCTAATTGCTGCATAAGCATGAAATGTTGCGTGACCTTCGAATCTGCATCTGCATGTATCAGAACAATGTCTCTGCTTATTTATAGTCTTGACTTATTTTCATGTAGTTGTATAATTAATCTGTATAACCCTTAGGATTTTGTTTACAATCCAGCCATGCTTAAACCATGTCTCAAGACCTGGTGTAATGGACAGTGGTTGGAAGTCTGAGCTATGAGTCAGAAAGTCCCGGACTCAACCATGATACCATTTAGGTCAGGCTTGTCCAACCTGCGGCCCGAGGGCCGCATGCAGCCCAGGTCGGCTCATAATGCGGCCCAGTGCAATTTTTTATTTTAAAAGAAATTTCAAAGTTTCAAGTTACACTGCCGGCACTTGCGGCCGGAATGCGGCTGGGGCACGTCACAATGGAGGGGGGAGAGGGAAGGAAGGAAGGAGCGGGAGGGGAGGGGAGAAGGGGGCTGTGTGACTGCATTGTGCCATCCCCATCAATAGGTGGACCCCCTCCCAGCCCCATAATGCCGCCGGAGTTGAAGCTGGCAGCCTCTGCTATCTGAGATCGCAGCTGCCGGTAAGCGCGCTTGGAGCGGGGCTGCAGAGGATGGCTAGGGCTGCACCCCCCATGTGGCCCAAACCAAATTTATGTGCGGCCCAAACCAAATTTTCATCTTCTAATGTGGCCCAGGGAAGGTGAAAGGTTGGACACCCCTGATTTAGGTGGTCTAGGGTGAGCCACCCTCCTTTGGCCTCAGCCTTTTCTTCTTTTGGTTTTGGAATAAATTTACTAGGGAAGCTGTGTAGGACAAGACAACAAAAATAATACAGTTTAGCTTTGTTTCCTGCATATTTATTCTATTCCTGTTTTCCTTCTCATTGGGCTGTTGTAAACAGTTTTGATGGGATTATGCACATGCAGCTCTTCAAGGATTTATGAAATGTACCGTTAATGATTATGATGATTATGATGTAAACTGTGATTATTATGGTGGTGATGACTAGAAATTGGTTGAACTGTCACTAGGGCTGCAGTGCTCATTTGAAATAACCAGTTAGTTTGGTAACTAAATATTTTAACCAATTGAATAGTAGTTGTTAATTTAAAAAATTACTGCTTTGATACAAATATGTACAGAAACCACAGCAAACTCAATTTTAGAAGGGGCATTTATCTTTCTTTCAAATAAAAGGAACACGTAAGGGTGATGCCTGTTGTGACGTGTATATATAACCTAAAAAATGAAGATATTTTTCCTCATCAGAATTAATTATTTTATGCATAGTTAAATTTGTAGCCTGGTCTCATTAGTTAAGAGTAAGTGTCATTGTGTTCTAGATAACTTACTTGTCAAGCTAGTGTGTTTAGAACAGTAGCCTTAATAAATTAAAAATACGGGAGCCAAAGTCCTGTTTTGTAGGTATACTGGTAAAGGATACTGTACATGGGAAACTACTGTTAATTAGCAAGTCTCTGTGTAGATTCCTCATTGCATGTGGATCAGGTGGCTTGGTGCATGATCGAGAATCCAAGTGAGGACTCATTAATGAGTGGCAGCTCACTTCTGCAAGTTTACACCATTTCCCTTCTGCCAGTGTTAAGTTCACAACAGGATTTTGGCCAAGGTGAGATTCAGTAGCACTCATCTGCCCACAAAAAATGGACACTATGGGTGAAGCAGATGCACCTCCTTGTGCAATCCCTGGAAGACACTTCAACCAATTAAAAGGTGATCCCAATTAATTGGGTGGTAGTTGGGAACATGTAGCAGAGAAGAGAAGAAAGGAAGTCCCTCATAAAAGTGAAGGTGTGTTCATGCACTGTTGGAGTTCACCCATCTGATTATCCACCTAAGATACCTGTTTGGCAATTAATCCTGAAAGGTGACAGCCCTAGTCTTCACTCAAGCAATAGAAAATAATTACGGTTTGGTGCTATTTATGGAAACATTTAAAGGCTAGAGGCAATGCTTTTGTGCTTGTTTGAAGGTGATAGAGCTCGTGCAGAAGTATGGCCCCAAGCGCTGGTCTGTCATTGCTAAGCACTTGAAGGGAAGGATCGGAAAACAATGTAGGGAGCGATGGCACAATCACTTGAATCCAGAAGTCAAGAAAACCTCCTGGACGGAAGAAGAAGATAGAATTATTTACCAGGCACACAAGAGGCTGGGAAACAGATGGGCAGAAATCGCCAAGTTGCTACCTGGGAGGTAATGAATAACATGTAGCAATGTACAGAAAGGTCTATTTGGGGGGGTGGGGGTTGCGGACTGATGAGACACTTTCTCTTTGCTATTCTTCCCAGAAAAACACATTGTATGTTAAGAGTGAAATGTATGCAAGCTGCTACAGGGTCATGCCAGATGACATAAGTGTGCAATATTATTAAGGTGACTGGAAGATAAAGCAATTTACTTTCTATAGTTTCTTTAAATGATAACTGTGCATTGGAACAAGCAGCTTGGATGCTTCTGTGTAAGGAGTGGAGAAAAACCTGTTGCAAATATTTTAAGATGGAGTGACTCTCTGGAGATCAAAGATCCCTGCCATATGACCATGTTGGTTATTTCTTATGTGACAGAGAAGAAAGGAAATGTCATCTTCAGCATTTCGACCGTAATGGGGATTTGTGGAGCGCAGGACCTATGGAGGGTCTGTTTCCCGCTACCCAATTCTGGGAGAAGGGAGGAAAGAGGAAAAAACATGACTGACTTAGTACTTCCTTTTTGGAAACATACGAACACCTGCAATAAATAGAAATATATTTGACATAACAGCATAATCACAAAATCCATCCGACTTAATAGCACAAAATAATAACGATAAGGTTATGATGATGTTAACTCTACCTAAATATCTTTTGGATCTTCAAAGGGCTTTGCAAAAACAAAACAGCTCTTTAAATGATAGTATTTCTTTAGCATTAATTGCAGTGTCATATAAGATCTGTCCTAAGATTTTTGGAGGAGTAGCGAAGGAACAGACCTAGATGAAAGCAATCTTTGGCTACTCATCTCTCACTTTTTAAAAATAGAAATGATTAACATGTTTGTTTATATGTTTGTTTGTTGCTTTTCTCCCAGTGAAAGGACTCAAGGTGGGAGACTGGGTAAATAGCACCTAGGGAGAAAGTGTTTGAAGTTCTATTCCTTTCTTGATCCTGTCAGAGTTCAAATTCCTGTCATATTCAGGTTTCTGAAATCATTTAGTTAAGAAGATCATACGTTACTTAGTTTTAAGTGTTTGTGAAGGTAGCTGGCATTTGAATTTCACTCTTAAGTTGCACATACAGCTTGAAGCTAGGTAGAACTTAACTATGCTCCTAGAAAATTTGTTTAGGGAATCACTGTTTTCTTTGCATGATCTCTGTGCTTAATTCCCTTTGGAATGGCAGTAGGCATTTAACAAAGTTGATGGGGCCGATACACCAAAAAACCAGGAAGTTGCTCCACATGCTTGTTGCATCACACACAGCATGAGGGATGAGGTACAACTGAAGTGATTAATTCCCCTAGCTGGAATATGGTGTGACAGTAGAGTAATAGCAGCTGGCGTCAGAATCTGAATCAAGAATGCACCGAGACTTGTTTCGTATGCCAGTATTTGATTTCCTTAGTTTTTAATTCACCCCCCATCCAAAAAAAAAAAAGATAAAAGAGTCTGTTGAAATTGAGTATGGATAGCTGCATATTTTAAAAACAGCAGTAGAAGTTCATGCCATGTGAACATAATGGCATAATGTGATATAAGCACCGTTAAATTGTGCAAGAGATTCCTAGATGATTATGGAAATGTTGCATGTTAACTACTGTCTCTTGCCAGTTAGCCAGAATCATGCCTGCAAATTCAGTAATTTTTTTTCATGTACTTGTGTTTTTGTGCAGAACTGATAATGCTATCAAGAACCACTGGAATTCTACAATGCGTCGAAAGGTTGAACAGGAAGGTTATCTCCAGGAGTCTTCTAAAATCAGCCAGTCATCAGTAGCCACAGCTTACCCAAAAAATAACCACTTAATGGGCTTTGCCCACACGCCGCCTTCTGTGCATCTGTCAGCAGACCCCGCCACTCCGGCTACTAGTGACTACTCTTACTATCATATTTCTGAGGCACAAAATGTAAGCTGATGGAAACAGTTTTAATGGCTTGAGACGAGCTAGATTTCCAAGTCACTCTTGGCCATGATTGAAAAATGATGTGTGTACCTGCATAGAGTATGTGTTTATATGTACATGGACCTACTAGTCTCTGTGGTTGGGAAAAGTACTTGGGTAGGATATCTCAGTGTAGATTGCAGCTCTGTACACTGAATAGAAATAAATTGCACATAAAATAGAAGTAAATTGTACAGGGAAAGATCTTAGACGTGCTCTGCCAAGCAGCATTTTTTTCATCACTTTAGAAATAAGCCCCAGTAAAACAATGGTATTTACTTCTATAGGATTGCCTAAAACATGCTTAGTAATTTTTTATCTTTTAAAAAATACATTTCCAACTTGAAATCAGTGAACTTGTTTAATCGCCATTACTCAGGGAGACTTACTTTTGAGTGTAAACATAAGATTGGCTCACAGGGCATTTAGTGTTAGCTACTAAATGCTTTTTCAATTTTGAATTTTTGACACAAGCTAGCTATTGGTCCAATGGGTACTGTGAATCGTTATTAAGTACCATATTTTTCCTATGGCCAGTATCCTGTTGTGTCCTGCTTGTGCAACACAATTTTACACAAGCAGCTGGACAGTAACAGAGCTTCTGTAAAGAGGTGTCTGGTTCCTCCTCAGAAAATTTTTATTAATGGGTACTTTCCACAACCCATGCTTATAGAATGGAAAGCACATAGGTTAAGCACAGCATTCCATGCCCATGCAAAGAAGATACATTTCTAAGGAAATATTTTGAAGTCCCTTCTCAAAGAAACAAAACAAAAAAATCTGGCCAGAACCCATCTCTTGATGTACTGTATTTGAACTGGAAGTCAGTTATACAGTGGTGCCTCGACTTAATTGGTTCCGGAACTCCAGTCGTAACTCGAAATGGTCATAAATCGAAGCACCATTTCTCATAGGAATGCATTGAAATGCAATTAATCTGTTCTGGCTGAAGAAAAAAATCAACAAAAAAACCCACAACACTGTAAGATCCATCAGAAATGCAATTAATCTGTTCCAGCCGAAGGGGGAGGGGGAAGGAAAGAAAAGCAAATGAACTATGCAAGACCCTTCGGAAATGCAGAAAAAGCAAAGCAGAAAGCAAACTGCAAGACCCATTGGAAATGCAAAAAAAAAAAAAGCAAAAAGAAACCGTGAAAGACCCATTGGAAAGGCAAAAAAAGGAAAAGCAGAAAGCAAACACTCTGCAAGACCCATCGGAAATGCAAAAAAAAAAAGCAAAGCAGAAAGCAAACAAACCATGCAAGACCCATTGGAAATGCAAAAAAAGCAAAGCAGAAAGCAAACAAACTGTGCAAGACTCATCGGAAATGCAAAAAAAGCAAACTGTGCAAGACCCATTGGAAATGCGAAAAAGCAAACTGCACGAGCCATCGGAAATGCAAAAAAACAAACCGTGCAAGACCCATCGGAAATGGGAAAACACAAAAAGCAAACAAACCGTGCAAGACCCATCAGAAATGGGAGGGAAAACCCCAAAAAGCAAACAAATCGCGCAAGACCCATCGGAAATTGGGGGGGGGGAATAAAAAAGCAAAAAAACCCGCAAGACCCATCACAGCAAAGAAACATAATCCCACCACCTTGCATTACCAAGCAGTCCAAAGCCTCCTCTGATCACACTCACTAACCGTTGGTGCGAAAGAGCTACAAAGAAGCCTACCAGTGGTTAGCAGTTTGAATTCCCTGCCTTTTTTCCCTGTCTTTTTCTGTTCGTAACTGGAAGTTCCAGCTGCAAGTTGAAGCAAAATTTTGCAGCCAAAATGGTCGTATGTCAGGACGTTTGTAAGTCAAGGCACCACTGTACACCATGTTCATCTTCCTCTTATTAAGACTTAAGTTCTCTTTTGTTATGCTGTATGTGTGGTGGATTCAGGGATTGTGCAACAACATATTAACTTAGTTTGAATGAACAAGAAAGATTGCTTGCTGAATGATAGGAAGATAAACAGTGGCCCATCAAATCTGTAATCCCTGTTTCCCACTCTGGCCAAGCAGATGCTTATGGGAAGCAGGACTTTTATTCCTTTCAAGTATTAGAAGTCAAGCCATGCACTCATTTACTCTCAGATGCTTAGCTTGCATCCCAGCACAAAATGTCCTCACCCCATTTGTGTCTTGTTTGGTTACATCCCTTTGTTGTTGATAAACAGATTCTTGCTATAAGGTAGTTTGAGAACTCCTATATTAAGGAGATATTGACATGGTTATGTATGAAAAGGGATATTGTTTTTATTTCAGGAAAGACCTCAGTATGTTTGATGTTACCGTCAAGCATGTCCACCACAAAAATAATTTGGACCATTTTGTTTTGTTTTGTTTTGGCCTAGGTCTCTGCTCAGATGCCGTATCCAGTAGCACTTCATGTAAATATTGTTAATGTTCCTCAACCAGCCACGGCAGCTATTCAGGTTGGTCATTTTAAAGATAATTTGAGGAGTCAATTTGCTATATATTTCAAATGCAATTTGGATGCAGAAGCCTTAGCTCTTCCCCCTGGATAAATAAATAATTAAAAGGCACAACTCTTTAACATAGGGACCTGTCCGTATGCAGCACTGTCCAAGCATGATGGCAGCAAGTGGCGTGCCAGTCTAGAAAACTCACAGTCCTTCCTTGCAGCTTCTCTCCCTTCTGGGAAACAAATGTTTCCCTACCCAGAACCCACTTCACACATTCGTCTTAACGCAGGTGGGTTTGAATGGGTAGTAATGCCATAGGCGGCACACTCATTAGCCCTGCCCAAAGATGTCTCATGCACCCAGCAGCACCGTAGGCCGTAGGTTTAGCACAGAGGCCTGCAAACAGCTTTGTAACCATGTTCAGATTGTATTTACTGGAAATCCTGTGACCAGGAGAGCTAATGTTTGAGTTCCCACGTGTTCAAGTGAACATGGTAACAAAGCCTTCTGCAGACTTTCACACTCAGTGTGTGGAGGTGTGAGTTATTTAGCAGCATGTGCAGATGTTCAGAGGGCAGAGCCTGTGTGCCCATGTCCCTACCCCTTTTTTTAGTCCTATATGTGTTCAGATAAAGGCCTGAACTGGGCTTGTGTGATTTAGCATTTTGTCGTCGTTCATAGCAGTTACGACTACTCAAAGATTTCCCAAAACCAAATTTTGGATTGATATTGCAAGAGATGTCCTAGCTAGCTTTAAATATACTTATCTTTTGTACAAATAAACTACAAGGGGTTGTAGCTCCAGGAAAGAGGGGAAGCAGACATCCCCAAGACTGGCTTCTGATTTGCTTGCCATATTTAACAGGAGCCAAGTGGCAAAACGAAAATGGGACTGGGGGAAAAAGGTTTTGCTCATAAATAAATGGTTAGCAGGGCAAACTGTGTCCACTTCAACAATAACCAGAATGCTGTCTTTAAAATCTCATGCTTCTGACTATAACATCTGTGGACAGGTTTAGCAGAGGCATCAGATTTTGCACAGCAATGGCTAGTTCAGCTGTAATTCTTCAAGGTAGCAAGCCATCGTTACCGTTTTGACTGCAGCAGCCAACCAGGCCTTTACTTTCTCTTTTTCCCTACCTCTTAATTGCAGAGACACTATAATGATGAAGATCCTGAGAAAGAAAAGCGAATAAAGGAATTAGAGTTGCTACTTATGTCGACTGAGAATGAACTGAAAGGGCAACAGGCATTACCAGTAAGGATGTCACCATGTGCTTGGATGGAGGGATAACAGCTTTACCCCAGTGCTTCTTTCTTTCTTTCTTTCTTTCTTTCTTTCTTTCTTTCTTTCTTTCTTTCTTTCTTTCTTTCTTTCTTTCTTTCTTTCTTTCTTCTGGCACTAATCAAGGCTCTATATTTCCATTTGAATGGAACAAAACACCGTGGCTTGCATCCCTCACCTGCTGCCTGTGTTTGCCACCCACCTCCAAATTATAACAAAACTGGGGAGATACAGGTTCTGGTCGCTAGGTGACCTCGGGCCAGTTACTCTCTCTACATTAACAAGATTTCGGAGGATAAAAGTGGAAGGAGGAGAGAGCGATGCATCTTGAGCTCATGGGAGGGAATGTGGGATGTAAATGTAAGAAATAAATAATTGGGAGCAGCAACAGCCACCCACTGTTTCAGCTTTTCAGAATAGTAACAATCAGTCTCCGCCTGACTTTATACTCTCAGGGTAAAATCCGTGTTTCTGACAGCTTGAAATGCTTTCCATAATGAAAATGTAGTGCCTGTTTTCTTGCCTATTTCCCGTCTGCTGTGTTCCGTTGCTTCAGTGATATATTATGCCCTGGGCCTTGATCCTCAAACTACTGAAGACACTTCGGTTCAATAGGTTGCATGTGTGAAATGGTGTCTACTCTAAAGAAGTATGCCATTCCTTGCTCCATCCCCCAAAGTCTTGGAGTGGTTTTGTTTTTAGTCTGCTAAGCCAGTGGGCGTCTGTGCATGAAGTAGATAAACAAAGAGCACAGGCCTGGATCTGTCTACACATGAGGCCTGTTTGCTCTGTCCATACCACTTACATGCCACTGCTTGGGTATGCACAGTCAAACTTAAGTGCCTAGGAAGACTTAATATTCCAACTCCAGGTGGTTTGGGAATCTCGGCCCAAATAACGTCATGATTTTTGCATGTTTGGTAATGTTTCTGCATGGAGAAAGTTAGATTCTGCAACTGCGTGTGTGGAACTAGAGCTGGCCATTACTTAACTCCTTTATTTTATTTCTTAAATAAAGTTTATATATTTATTGTGTGATTGTGAGAAATAGCAAACCAACTTACATATTGAATTAATGTGGAAATTGCAGATAATAGCCAGCAAAGAAGTTGGAAGTATAATTAATTCATTAATTTGTTTTATAGTTATCTTCAAAGGAATGTGTGCATGACATGTTAGTTTGGCCACTTCTGATTTCTAATTCACGTTTTGCAACTTCTTCTTTTGCATGGTCATCCTGGAAAGAGACTTCTGTTAATTTGCTCTTCTGCTTTCCTAACCACATCGATTGTACAGCCTTTTCACTGCATTGGTGTAAGCTGTAATTCTAGACAGAAATAGGAGAAGGACAAAGAGGTGTGCAAATGAAAAGTGCAACTCTTCTTTTAATCCAGGTCTGCAAAAATCAGCAGAAAGTTCAGCAGCAGCCTTAAATGTGTTGTGGATTTTACCATCTTTAATTTTTAAATCCTACAGGTTAGGCTGAGTTCATGACAGGAAAATCTTGCCAGTTTTGAATTTCTCAGAACACCTCCCCCCCCCAAAAAAAACCAGGCTTTTCACAGACCTTGCAGGTAGAGTGTATGAGTGTAGCTATAGATTGCTCATTATCCTATATAGATTCGTGCCCAGGATGCAGAGCTGTTGCACAAGATGAGGTAATGCCAAAATGAGAGCAATAAATTCACTACCCTTTCAAACAAACTCTTGCTGCACTGATGAAAGGAAACATCTTGACAACTGTTTCATAGGCATTAAGTGCTTAAATGATGCAACCACATTTATCTTTTCCTTCAACAGTCATCCGATGCCTTGTGCAATTTCATTGCTAAGTTCCTTCTACCTCTCTTCCTCCCACCCCACCTCCCTGGCTTCCCCCCTTCCTTTAGACACAGAATCACACTTCAGATTACTCAGGATGGCACAGCACCACCATCGCAGATAGTGGCAGAACTAGTGGCAACAGGGCAGCCATTTCCTCTCTGGGGGAGCATCATCACTGCACTCCATCTCCACCAGTGGACCACGGTTGCTTGCCTGAAGAAAGCGCCTCTCCTTCAAGGTGCATGATTGTCCACCAGAGCAGTTTCCTGGATAATGTGAAGAACCTCTTAGAAATTGCAGAAACACTTCAGCTAATAGATTCTGTGAGTAAAATGGTCATCCTCTAAGACGTGGATCGCATTGGGTTGGCGTTGAATGCCAATTTTACATTAATATTTTTGTCATATACTGTTCTTCAGTGAATGATATGGTGTCCAGTGTTAGTACAGGCAGTGATGTATAATTACAAAGGAAGGGCAGGGGGAGGGAACTACACACTGCAAAAAGAATGTTTGCAGACCATCCTGATCATGATGATTTGATGGTAAATCCTGTTGAATGACATGAGTAAACATTTAATTCCTGAGTAAACATTAGGCAGAGTTTACTACAGTATAGTAAGCTTGGCTTATGGTTTGCAAGCTCCAGCATTCATCAAACATGGATAGAGAGTTCTCTTTAAGAAGTGTATGTAAAACCCTTGTAGTAGATAATCAGAATTTGCCCACTTGTCTTCAAAAAATAAATACTGTATAACAATGAAATTGTATTGTAGGATTTAAAAAAAAGATGTGGAATATATTTCTAGTTTTCTTGAATAGAACTGAGGTATATGAACTATGCATACTTACTTGGATTTCTATATTTTATTTTATTTTTATTTGTTTATTTACAAATACATAGCATTGGTACTTTTCTTTCTTGAAAATATCAAGGAACCACACAAGATCTTAAAAATTGTTTCTACTGAGCTGAAGAGTGTAATATTCATATAGTGGTCTTTAGGCCAAATGTTTTTTGAAACAAATCCGTCACAATAATATCATGAAACGTTGATTCATTCTTTTTTCATTTAGCAGGACTGCTCACTTGTAAGCACTTTTACCACACAGCACATTTTTGTGCAATGGTAGCTTTTTTCTTTTACAGATTGAACTATTGGTTAAGAAAAAGTCTTAATGTTTATAAGAATCCATAATTTGGATGGTTTGCTTTTGATTTTCATGCATTGGCTGAAATCATGTTGCTTAGTGTCATAAGTTGCACAGGGCCCTCTGAATCAGTGGGGATTCAGTGAGTCAACACCTCCTTGATTCAATGCTACAGTAAGTCACAATTAAGGTAGGCCCATTTGAATCAACTTATGGGGGGGTTGGCTCACCAAATCCCCACTGATTCATTGGCCTACTCTAGTAATTTATTACACTAAGCAGCAATATTTTAGCCAAAGGAAAAATTCAAAACTGGATAAAAATGGATTTAAATGACAAACAGTGGGTTTTTCCTTTCCTTTTCTTCCTTCTGTTGGAGCAAATTACTGCTTTACCTATTTACTTATTTTTACAAGGGAGGGTGATGTACTGTCTCATAGACCTGTGGCTTCCCCCTCCCCCCTCCACATTGTTTCCAGGATCCTTCATCATGGGGTGATCTCAGCAGTTTTGAATTCTCTGAAGAAGCAGACACCTCGCCCAGCCAAGCTCCCTCAGGCAAAACAGAGGCCAGCGCCTGTAGGCCTGAAGAATGCCCTCTCTCAAACATGAGCAAAACCCCGTTGAGTCAGGATTCCCTTGCTTTGCCAAAGTTCTTGCCTGACTCAAAATGCAGCACAGCTCCGTTGGTCATTCTGCGCACCAAGAGAGGGCATCCCAGCCACTTAGCCAGTGACCATAATAAGTTCTTCATGCTTGCTGGTGTCAGCAGCTCAACTCCTAAGCGCTCCCCTGTCAAAAGCCTGCCCTTCTCTCCCTCCCAGGTAGAGCAAGATTTCTGCGCCCATGCTACTAATTCTCAAAGCTGCGGAGGTGTTAACATAGAGAAACTAATCTTTGGAGCAGTTGACTAATCAATGTTGCACTCGTCAATGACGTTTTGATTTTGAATCTCCTGCTCACTCTTTGTCATTGACTTCAGACTGTGAACAGTCTAACTGACAATTTCCTTTTCCCTGTGTGTCTGATTCCTGGTGCTTTTTAAGGGGTTAGTGGCTTGTTTGCTTTGCACGTAACTTTAAATTCCTTTGGCTGTTGAATCTAACATTTCTCTTCCTGATAACTGATTATTATTCTGTGTTTTTCAGAGTAGGGACTCCACCAAAAGTCAGACTAAACAGGCAGTATAAAATAGTCATGTTACACCACAATGTAACAAGTTTTGTTTAAAAAATTCAACATTAAATTATTATTGATATTGAAAACATTTGGGTGATTTAGAAAGTACATGACTGCATAGTGTCATCTGTAAACCAGCTTGAATTGGACATACTTGAACTGTCTTCATCTTACTGAATTCAGTGGGATAAAGCAGATTTAAAGATGCATTAATTTAAGTGCATTAATTAATTTTGCAGACTACCACCTCAAAATATGAGTTAAAATACATTTAATTAGTTCATCTTTGCTGCCACTGAAATTCTGTTTCCAAAATTGTACCGTAACAGCTTTGTCTTTCCATAAATGTAAATTCTACACTACAAAATGCTGTTTACATTCTTTACTTATTATAATATAGAGGAAATAGGACTGTGGTGGTATTAGGCATTTTTAAATACAGTACTTAATTGCATGATATAGTATTCAGTATTATTCAGTGGGCAAATGTCAAAGTCCTATATTATTAGATTTCCTAGAATGGGTCAAGTACCCAATTAAGTTCAATGTGATAAAACAGAAATACTAGGTTCCATGCATTATCTTGGAGTAGAATTCATTTGCATAGACCTAAGAAATAGAAACTTGCCTTTGGGAGTCCTACAAGCAAGTGTTACCCTTTTGCCAGGCAGTGCTAGTCCTGATACACACAGTTAGAGTGTGAGTCAGTAGAAGCACTTCTCTTCATTTATCTTGAGATTACTTTTATTTTGTATGATATACTTACCTCTGAAAGCCATCTTTTAAATTTTTTTTTCCAGTTTTTGAACACCTCGTCCAGCCAAGAAAGTCTGGATCTTGACAATCCTACTTTAACTTCCACTCCTCTCTGTACTCATAAAGTCACTGTCACAACACCGCTTCACAGGGACCAGGCATTTAAGACACAGAAAGAGAACAATATGTAAGTCATTTTATCTTTTTTCCTCAAGCACCTCTGTATCATTATCGTCACCATCACCAACAACACAATTATTGGCTACTGTTGGTATGGTTTAGAGATTCTTCCATCCAGATCAAATGCTTGTTGGTATACACAAAATCCCCAGAGGTTTTGTAAGATGATTTATCCATTCACTTCAATGGAAGGCAACTTGACACATGTGCTTGTCTGCTCATTTGGAGCTGCTACTTTTGTATAGATGCATTTTGCACCAACTATCTCTGATACAGCTTACTTAACCAATTCAGCAGACCAGTTTTAAAATAATAAATAGTGGCCAAAATCCTCTTGTGTATCTACACAACTGGTGTAACTTCGAGGGGCAAATTGCCCCAAATTAAGAAATCACCATACACATTATCAGTTGCATGCTGGATCACACAACTCAGTTACGCCAGGGGTTGCACCATTTGTTTTACACCACTGTTAGTAGGCAAGAGGATTTGGGTCACTTTTTTATATCATATGTTTCTTAAGTATTCACAGAGCTTTCTACATATCGTTTCACAATCCATGAAACAGCCTTGCAAAGCAGGGCCTTGTGAGCATCCTTATAGTATGGAGAGTTCACAGGAACTGGGAAATTGTTGTTGTAACTATTGCTAAATTTTAACTAAATCAGAATCATGACTATTCAAACTACTTTATGTAATTGCTCTCTTTTTGTGTCCTTTTTTCACATTGTGGTCTCAGCTTCAGAACTCCAGCTATCAAAAGATCAATCCTGGAGAGCTCGCCAAGAACACCCACCCCATTTAGAAATGCACTTGCAGCTCAAGAATTCAAATATGGACCCTTAAAAGTTCTGGTAAGAAATAAAGGCAGTGTGATATAAATGAAATTCATCAGGAAGAGGTGCTGCAAGGAGTTTCCTGCTGCTGAAAAACTCATTCTCTTCACTTTGAATGCAGTCAATTTGGATCACTTAAGTATGGATTTTGCTTCCCCCCCTCTTTTTTTTTAAGCCTCAAACGCCAACTCATCTTGTAGAGGACCTGCAGGATGTTATCAAGCAAGAGTCTGATGAATCTGGCATTGTGTCAGGCCTACGTGAAAGTGGATCTCCTTTGCTGAAGAAAATCAAACAGGAGGCAAGTAAAACCGTGTATTTACTTTAGGCCACACTAAACCAACCTCAAATTGCCAAGAAATGGCTATAAATCAGATTATTTCCTGCAACAAGAAGTCAAGTTAGCAAATGCTTTCAGAAACTTGCCATATTTTATTTGTCGAGGTAGTTAGGAAATGAATTGGATTATTCATAGTTAGATTGTTAGAAGCAAGCAGTAATGATAAATGAGGGTAGTAGACAGAGGGTAATAGCCCTAGTACCTTAATTAGAACTTCTGCCTTCCGTTTTCAGAGACATCCATAACTTCTACAGTAAAACATAAGTCATTTGTGTCTGGTTCTAACTCTTGAGATTAGATTGCTTCTGATATGGATGTGCATCTTGCAATATCCTGCTTTGGGCAAGAATCAGGAGCAAAAACCCTCTTTTCTCTTTGCAGGAAGATTTATTTGTGCAAAAGTCCTGTTCCCCTCTCCCCTCCGCATGTGAAATCTTGTAGGAAATTGGAAGAAATGCCAGACAGTGCACAACTCCTGCACAGAATGGCAAACATTCCTACACAGGATTCATCTGGAAGGAGCAGAAGTAACTCCAAGATGTGCATAATCATTATAGTTCCTATGTAGGATTCCCTGAAAAGGGAATAAAGCTGTACAGAACAACAGATGAGAAACAACAGGGGTGGTGTAGTTTCTAAGACAGAGTCTCATTTTCAGCGGGGAGCTGGGAACTCTCATTGGTGCAGCAAAGAAATTTGTTATGTCAAGATACAGAAAATGAGGGTGAGATTTTTATTTTTAATTTCCCCCTGACTGAGGTCTTTAAAGCACTGCAGTAATTTTCTACTTTACAACAGGCCTTATTTATTTATTTATTTATTATTTGATTTCTACCCCGCTGCTCTAGACAGAGTCTACTCGGGGCGGCTTATGAACAGTTATAAAACATAATTAAAATTAGTCCCCCCCAAGATGGGGGGGGGAAGGAAAACTAAAGAGAAAAAAGCAAGTGTTGGCTGGAGGGAAGGCCTGCCTAAAGAGCCAAGTCTCTTCAGTGGCCTAACTGAACCAGTTACAGTGGTGCCTCGCTTAGCGATCGCTCTGTTGAATGATGAAATCGCTTAGTGATGGGGTTTTGGCCATAGCCATAGCCAGAGCGATCACTTAGCAATGGCCCCTATGGGGAAAAATTGCTTTGCGATGATCGCGGGGAATGAGTTTCTATGGGCTTTTTAAAATCGCTTAGTGATTAAATTGCTTAGCAACATTTTTCCTAGAACGGATTAACGTCGCTAAGCGAGGCACCACTGTACTGAAATTACTTAGAGTATGCAGTCTTTGAAATGACCCTGATGGCTTTTGTGACTATCTCAGGATTAATAAGGCTAAATTGAAAGCTAAATCTTAGAAATCTAGTTATGCAGCGTTATCTGATATAATCATGTTTCATTAATGATCATCATAATTGCAAGTTTTCCATGATTTAATGGTAGTTGTAATAATGTTTAAAATAAATGATTGAATACTGAATGCAGATTCATTGGTCATTGCTTAGGTATTACAGAGAGAGAGAGACTGTCCTGGAAATTATATACCAATCAATTTCAGTGATAATAAGATTTATCTGAAAATAATGTTGGATCCTTTTTTCTTCTTTTTTACTTGCAGGTGGAATCGCCAACAGGCAAAGCTGGAAACTTCTTTTGCACAAACAGTTGGGAAGGTGAGGGGCTGAACACACAGCTCTTCACGTACACATCTGTTGTGGACGATGTGCCGGTGTGTATTAATTAGCACAATGGATCTTGTAATTTTTGCAACCTTCTCTGTTCTGAAGCAGAGAGACAGGCAAGGTATTGCCCAGAATCCCCTACCTGGCCATGTTGCCACTGGGAGATCTTCATCCCACTGCCACGTAGCAACTGACCAAGAGACTCAGGTTTTCTGCAGAAAAGGTGTGTGGAAATGCTTTTCCACATTAAAAGCCTTGGCACTTGGGATGCAGCCTATTCTTCCTTTGCCCATCTTGCCCCTATAGCACAGGCCGTCCTGTCACAGACAGACACACTGACCTCTCACTGGTTTCAGTCTTAAGACAGTTCAACTCTCCCAATGAAACCAACAGGGCACAAAAGTATAACTTCGGTTGGATTGTGCCAAAATATCATGTTGTTTTCTGCTCCTTCCCCGGCAAGTCCCTCTGCTCCTCTTCCTATTTTTATACAAAAAAGAGAACTCTGCTGGTGAGTGGTTCATTTAAGATGTATAAAAAGCCGAGGCAAAATTTTACCTTTAATTGGATCACTGAAGTGTTTGCTGAACTCAGTGAAATTATTAGGCAATGAAATGTTTACTTCCCTTGCCCAGCATCCTTTGTAAATGACAGAATCTAGTTTTTAATATAAATGGGATTACAGCCTAATATAACCCGATCAGCAAGACAATTTAACTAAGTACTTGAGCCAATTTTACTGCAATTTAACTCTTCATTTATGCTGTTCCAGTAAAGAGACTAGTACCGAAAGCAGCCCCACGTATTTTCAGTATGACTGTGCTGTGTGCGTCAAACACTGTCTCAGTGAAGCAGTATGTGTTGCTCTCCAGCAAATTAGGACAACCAAGTGATAATCAAAGTCCTGAATTGGTACAGGGGGTGTGCCCTCACCTTTCAGTTCAGTTATTTAGCATCAGATATTCTCCAGTGAACAATTTACTTTCTTCCCAGGCCAAGATTGGAGAAATTACTTTTTCTTTTGAATGGAAACCCCCAGAACCCCTTTGCCAGCATGGCCAGTGGCAGTGAAATATTTCCTGATCCTTATTTATTTTGCCTTTTTTCTCATCTGTTCACTGCTCTTTGCAGCTACAGGTCCTATTCTCATATTTGTAGTAGCTTCCTTTCAGGGGACTTTCAGGGACCGATTATAATTAGAGGACTGTAGGGCTGGAAGGTACCTCTCGGGTCATCTGGTCCAGTTTCCTGACAAAGCAGAAACTCCAAAGCCAAAACAGGACTGACACGTAGCCCTGTAACTTTTGCTTTAAAAACCTCCAACAGAGAGAGTCCACCAGGCAACTTAGTGTCAAGAACCTTTTCCTAAAGTTTAGCAGAATTTGTTTGAACACAATATCATGACCCAGCAGCCATCAGATTGAGATAATGACACCACAGCAGATGATTTCAAATGAGACTTCTGTGTAAATTTACAAAGAAGTTTCATTTGAAAAGTCCTTCCAGCAAGTTTTGCTAAGAGGAGGTTCTTCATCGTGGTCTTCTGTGAATGCACACAAAAGGGTTAACCAAGCGCCAGCGTTGGTCCTCTCGGAATATTCTCGAGCTGTAAGAGAAATGTAACAATTGTAGGGCTGCCTACATTGCGCATGCTCCGCCCACCCGAGCCTTAGTTCCATTTTTCCGCGTTGCGGTTGGGACCTCTCGTTTCAAGCTCCATTCTTTTTCTCTCTATTTCGTGAAAAACTACCTGGTTTTGACCCAGACTGTTCTTCGACTCTGTCTACTTCTGTGCCCCTTGACTCGGACTGTTTTTTTTTTTTTTTTTTTGGACCATCCGATTCGGTTTTCCCTTCAATAGAGCGGCTTCTATATTTTCCCGCTCTTTTCTCCTTTAGCGCAACGGCCATTAATCTAGCCTATGCCTTCTGGGCCCTTTAGCCGTTGTGTGGACTGCAGTAGGAAGATTCCCCATCAAGATCCCCACAATCGCTGCCTTTTTTGTCTGGGTGAAGCTCACCAGATGAAGTCTTGCTGCCATTGCAAAACTTTTACTAAGGCAGCGCTTAAAGCAAGGCAGCAGCGGCTTAAATTCCATCTGTGGGAATCAACCCTCGCAGCCACTAAACCGACCGATTCCGAAATGGCGTAACCGTCGGCAGCTCTCCTGTCTGAGGCGAGCGTCTCTTCACAGCCTGCACCATCCAAGGCTGTACAGCAGAAAAAGACGATCCCTTCGAAAAAGTCATCGGCGAAAGCCAAGACGAGTTCCTCCTCGATGCCTGTAAAACAAAAAGCAAAGGCGTCTGAAAAATCTAAAGACACGACTGCTCAGCTCCCTCCAATATCGCAGTCTCTACCGTCGCCTATCTTAGAGGACTCGTCTCGGGATCGAGATTTCTTGTCGGAGATAGCACCCTCTCTGCCTCCTCGACAAGCAGAGCCGACTTTGCCGCGCGGAGAACCCTCTCCGACGCCGAGTCAACTCGCTGGTGTTACAGCGGGTTTGACGTCTGCCCCTAACAGCCCATCCTCTCATGGGCGGGGATCTCCGGCTCCTTCGACCTTGTTGGCACCTTCGAGGTCGAAATCACCTAGAAAGAAGCGTTCCTCGAAGAGGAAGCGCAGCCCATCCAACCGGCGCCGAGACAAGCGCCGGCGTTGACGGAGTCCCTCCTCGTCGAACGACTCCGACTTGGTCCGCAAACATCATCGACGCTGATCCAGTTCCTCGACGTCTTCATCCACATCGACAGAGCCGCGTCGGAAGAAGCACAGGAAGATTAAATATATCTACATCTCATCTTCCTCCAGCTCTCCCGAGGTGCATTATCGACGCCAACATCGACGTCGGGAAGTCGGTGCCAAGATGCATGCACCACCGCAGCCGCAGTTGCCGGAGCCCGTCCCGCCTATAGCTCCCCCTATTACTGGTCCTCCCGTACAGCCGATGACGTCGGCCCACATCGTCGGGGTCGAAAAAACACCCCGAAAAAACAAAGGAGACGTTTTTTCGTCAGACCCCGATGAAGCTTCCCTCGGTCCTTTCTTCTGACTCGGACCAGGATTTACCAGTGCAGTCTGTCCCTGCCCCTTTGCCTGAAGGAGAAGTGGTTGGGTCTGACATCGGAGATGCGAACGGCTCTTCTCCATCAGAGGACTTTTCATCCTACTCTCAGACGTTGGGAAGACTAGCTTGAGCCCTAAAGTTAGAACTCGACCAACCTACACTCCCTGCAGAAGACCTCATTTTTGGGGACATAAAGGAGAAGTCTCCACCACCTAGCTTAAATTTTGTCCTGGTGATCATGGACATAATTAAGGAATGCTGGGAACAACCGGCTAATACACCTCCATTACCTCGGTGTACCGAGAACTTCTATAGGGTACATGGGCCCGATACATCCAATTCCAAACTCTTTGGTTGTAGAAACTAGTTGCACTAAACCTACTGGTAAATCGCATGTTACACCGACAAATAAGGAGGGCAAGAAATTAGAAGTCATTGGAAGGAAGATTTACTCTCTTGTCGCCTTCTTGTTGAAAGTCATTAACTACCAAACTGCTCTCAGTGCTTACCAAAAGCAGCTTTGGATGAAAATCTTGGCTGGCCTTAAACTAATTCACGAGAAATTTAGACAACCCTTCTTGAATTTTTATGAGGAGGCTCAGACAGTGTCGAGGTATCAAAGGCTAGCAACTAGGCATGCGGCGGAGGCCTCCGCCAGAGTTCTTATGTCTGCTGTAACTTTGCGTAGGCATGCCTGGCTTCGGGCGGCTAACATCCTGGAGGACGTCAAAAATAAAGTAGAAAGTCTCTCCTTTGATGCTGTTGGCCTCTTCAATGAGAAAACTGACTCTCACCTTGAAGAACTTCATAAAGCTAAGAAAACGGCCAAATCCTACTCAATACAGCCACAACCTCGCTACCAAAAGTTCCAGTGGCGTAGGTCCTATGCGCAATACCAACAGTCATCACAACAATTTAGACCATACTCCAACTTACCTCATCAGAGATCCTCTCAGGCTTCTTCTTCTGCGCCCAGCTACAAGTCCCAGCGTTCTCAGCGCAGACAATCCTTTAAACCTCCTGCAAAGAAAACTAGGCGTTATCTTTGACTCGCCTCCAAGTTACTGTCCATACACAAACAATACAAGACTTTTTCCATTTCTTTCAAACTGGCGCGCGATTACAAACGACACATGGGTTCTACACATCATCGAACATGGTTACCGTCTAGAGTTTATCGAGTTACCACCTTTAGGGTACGTAAATCCTACCTCTTACAACGTGGCCCTTGAAGAAGAAGTATTCTCACTCCTGCGAAAGGTGGCCATTCACACCAGCAGCAGACTTAAAAAACGGTTTTTACTCGAGATACTTTGCCGTGGCGAAAAAAGACGGAGGAATAAGACCTCTCTTAGACCTAAGACTTCTCAATACTTACCTTCGTCCTCGACGGTTCCGCATGGTCACGTTAGACTCCATTCTCCACCTGCTAAAGAAAAACAACTGGTTCACAGTCATAGACTTAAAGGATGCTTACTTTCATGTGACGATCCAACCCTCACATCGCAAGTACCTCCAGTTTTTCTTCTAGGACACCATTTATCAGTTCCTAGCCTTACCCTTCGGACTTTCGACAACCCCCAGAACCTTCACGAAAGGCATGGCTCCTGTAGCAGCGTACCTAAGGCTCAAGGGTATTCACATCTACCCTTATATAGACGATTGGTTACTAGTGTCAATGTCCAAGAAACAAGCTATCAAGGACACAAAATTTGTCCTACGACTGCTCCCACAACTCGGCCTCACCATCAATCAGAAAAAGTCACACCTCTCACCGTCCAGAGTGGTACACTACATAGGTGCCCGCCTCGATGCGACCAAGGCAAGAATTTTCCTCCCCAAAGAAAGGATAAGAAAGATTCAAAGAGCCATAAGAAAGTTCTATCCAGCAGCGCGTGTTACAGCAAAACATGCTCAACATCTGCTGGGCCTCATGGCGTCAACTACCTCGACACTGGCTCATGCTCGGCTCAAGCTACGCTCTCTGCAGTCATGGCTGCTAACGCTATTTGACCCCATGACAGACAGCCAGCACAAACGGCTTCGGGTGACTCCCGAATTGGCCAGCCAGTTACAGTGGTGGACTTTTCCTCCTCACTTACAAATTGGCAGACCCTTCAAACCACTGCAGTTGACTATACAAGTGACTACAGACGCCAGCCCCACAGGCTGGGGTGCGCATTGTGCTCACCACAAAATGCATGGCCTCTGGTCTCCTCGGGAACTGACTCTTCATATCAACCACCTAGAGATGCTGGCGGTCATCAAGGCATTATGCACATTCCTTCCCATGGTGCAAGGTCGTGGTGTTCAAGTAATAACAAACAACACCACGACCATGCACTATATCAACAAACAGGGAGGGACCCGCTCCCAGTCTCTGCTGTATCTCACCATACACCTTTGGGAATGGTGTTACCTCCATCAGGTTTTCCCGGTAGCCATACACGTGTCGACGACGGACAACACACTGGCAGATCGCCTCAGCCGCCTCCCATATCAGATGCACGAATGGGAACTCAACCAGCGGGTGTTCCGCGACCTCTGTTACCTTTGGGGGACTCCTTCTGTAGATCTTTTTGCCTCGGATTGCAACGCCAAGTGCACAGCTTATGCGTCTAGAGCCGGGATCGGCAAGAACTCTCTAGGGGACGCCTTTATGATTCACTGGAATCTGGGGCTCCTTTATGCCTTCCCACCCATGCCGTTAATACAGAGAACTCTGGTGAGGCTTCGACATTTGAATACGACAGCGATCCTCATAGCTCCTTATTGGCCGTGTCAGGCATGGTTTCCAACCTTGACAAGCATGTTCATCGAGTTCAAGAGGTTACCTCCGATTCCAGACCTCTTGACGCAGGATGCAGGGACGGTACTACATCCAGATGTGCAAACATTACAGTTGACAGCGTGGAGGATCTGCCCCCGATCAAGGAGGTGCGAGACCAAGCAAAAAAGCCATCCACAAATAAACTCTCTCATAAATGGAAAGGGTTTGTTAAGTTTACAAAAGACAAGGGACTTGTGTCGTGCCCTGTGTCTCTTTCCACGTTGTTACTGTACTTACGCTATCTCTTCGATTTCCAGTGATCCCTTTCTACAATTAAGGTTGATCTGGCCGCCATAGTGTCATTCCAACCCAGGAATTCTACTTCTGCAAAACTTTTTTCTCATCCTACGGTTAAATCCTTCCTGAAGGGACTTTCTAACCTACGGCCTCCTGTGAAACCGCCGTTGCCGCAGTGGTCTCTACAATTAGTTCTCCGGCCCCTTACCCGTCCTCCTTTTGAACCTATGGCCACATGTGACCTTAGGTTGTTGTCTTTTAAGACATTGTTTTTAGTAGCTGTTACGTCAGCAAGACGAGTTAGTGAACTCGCTGCATTACGTTCTGACCATCCCTTTTTACAATTTTTCAAGGACAAGGTTCAGCTGTACCCAGACGTTTCGTTCCTACCCAGAGTTGTGTCGGATTTCCATCTCAGTCAACCTCTGTCTTTGCCTACTCTGTTTCCTGAACCTACTACTGACATCGAACGCATGCTTCATACACTGGATGTCAGGAGGGTTCTAACTTTTTATGTGTCTAGAACGAAGGATATCAGGGCTTCTACCAGGCTCTTCATTTGTTACGCTGGTCACAAAAAGGGTTTACCTACAGCGAATTCTACACTCTCCAGATGGCTCGTCTCTACTATCGCGTTGGCATATGAACTTCAACATAAATCTCCACCTGACGGACTGCGCGCTCATTCAACCAGAGCTGTTGCATCCTCTACAGCCTTGGCGTGCGGTGTCGATGTTCCAGAGATCTGTAGGGCTGCCACGTGGTCTAATGTGTCAACGTTCATTACTCATTACAGGCTTGATGTCAGAGCCAGACGAGAGACGAGTTTTGGGAGAGCTGTACTAACGTCGGTACTTCAGTGACATCCCACCGTCCGGTGAGTAAGCTTGCTAATCACCCTTTTGTGTGCATTCACAGAAGACCACAATGAAGAAAGAGAGGTTACTTACCTGTAACCATGGTTCTTCAAGTGGTCATTCTGTGAATTCACACAATCCCGCCCGGCCTCCCCTCTATCTGTCACTGTGTTTACCTCATGTCCAGGTACCAGTGGCAGATAAATGGAACTAAGGCTCGGGTGGGCGGAGCATGCGCAATGTAGGCAGCCCTACAATTGTTACATTTCTCTTACAGCTCGAGAATATTCCAAGAGGACCAACACTGGCGCTTGGTTAACCCTTTTGTGTGAATTCACAGAATGACCACTTGAAGAACCATGGTTACAGGTAAGTAACCTCTCTTCATAAGTGACACTTGGCATTATACCTTTAAAAACCCTTGAAATAATATTTGATGTCAGTTTCATTTGTAGTCTCTTGCTTTATGTAGTAAGTTGCAGTAGAATAGGTCCATTGAATCAATGGGGATTTGCTAAGCCAACTACTAAAGTTCCATTGATTCAAATTGCCCTACTTTAGTTACAACTTACTATGTAAATTAAGTTGCAGACAGGACAGGCCCATTGAATCAATGGAACTTACAGTACAGAACTATTGACTCACCAGATCTGTGCTGATGCAATGGGTCTACTCTAGTGCTACTTACTATGCTCATGGAAATAACATTTCAGCGATAAACTTGCTCATTCGTTTTCTTTCCCTTTGTGGCTGTTTGCCTTGTTTCTTCAGAATCTACTTACCAGTTCTGGTCTAAAGATGCCTCTATCAGAAGAAGAGGAGAACACTCATAAATTGTTAACATTACACCGAAACAAGTCATCCGGAAGCCCGCTGCAGGTAAAATTCCACTTTATTTTATGGTAAAAGTAAAGGTTCCCCTGGACATTTAGTCTGGTCATGTCTGACTCTAGGGTGCGGTGCTCATCCCCCCTCTCCAAGCCATAGAGCCAGCGTTTGTCCATAGACAGTTTCCATGGTCACGTGGCCAGTGCGACTAGATACAGAACACCGTTACCTTCCCACCGTGGTGGTACCTGTTTATCTACTCACATTTGCATGCTTTTGAACTGGCAGGAGCTGGAACAAGCTATGGGAGCTCATTCCATCGCGTGGATTCAATCTTATGACTGCTGGTCTTCTGACCTTGCAGCACAGAGGCTTCTGCGGTTTAACCCGCAGCACCGCCATGTTGTTTTATGGTAACCCCCACCCTCCAAAAAAAGGAGTGAAGCAGTTATGCTTGGCTAAGGGCTGAATATAAACTTGGTTTGCTATTGGATGCAATAGAAAGTTTCAAGAAGCCTTTGCAGGAAAACTGACTTGCGGACCTTGATGACATCTTGGCACAGTGATTCAGAGATGGCATTTTTTTCTTCTTCTGCAACATTGAATAAGAGTTCTTTATGGTCTCTGTGACTCTCACACACGGGCCACCTCTTGAACATCTCACATACCTCAGAAACCCTTTTAGGATAAAGCCCCACTCCCTGGCACACCCAGGAAGCACTTGGCCAGAGGCTCCTGACTGCAGTCCTAGAGAGCTACCGTCATTGGCAGCAACTAGACACACATAATACTACAACAGTGTTCCTAATAAACAAAAAGTTCTAGTCATAAGAATAGAAACAGCACCTGGCAAATCAAACCAAATGACTCTCCCAGAGGTGAGCAGTCTCCTGCCATCCTGGAACCAACATTCAACAACCAGAATGCATCACAAGCCTTACGTGGCCCCAGAATGTAGGATAAGTTAAAGCTGGAAGTGGCCCAGTGTCCAGTTCCATCTTCCTTGGAAAAGGGAGTGCTCTGGGGGAATAGATAAAGTACTGGGTAGGCCTGCACCTTGTTCTGACAAAAAATAATTGATTCTGTGGTCTTTGGGGAATTTTTTAAACCTTTTTGCAAATAGATGCTTTTGAGGAGAGAATGGGAAGATCTGAAGACCCCCTTGGGACCTTATGTGACCCCCCCAAGCTGCACTTTGCCAGCCCCCCAGCGTGTCTAATTCAGCACTGTTTCCTCCCTCTCTCAATGGCAGTAAGATGCCTGTGGCAACCCCACAGTCCCATTCTGCTGATGCCCCCCAGCAATCAGCCTTTGGAAGCATCGTGCTTCAGATTCTGAAAGTAGTCCTTTGAGGAAGAGCAGCTTTACACCCTGCCTCTTTGCAGTTTTCTCAGCCAAAGTGGTGAAGGATTCCTTTCTGCAGAGGAAGAAATAATGCACGATTAGAGTGACATTTCAAGTGTGTGACTTGGAAGGTTTGAAACAGGGTAGTTTGCCACCAGCTTTTATATCTGCAGAGATAAATTGAATGGCAGTTGCCCATAGAATAGTTTTACTGCTCTGGCTGAGTACTTCTTTTTTAAATCACCTCTACAAAGCTGAGCCAACAAAATATGTAGACTATTTTATTACTGCTACTTAGGCAAATAAGCACATTATGACCAATTATTCCTTAAGTAAATGAAGGAGAATTGGTTTATTGCCTTAACTTGAAATTTGCATTAGATTTTTATTTGTTAATCAAGTGCTGATAAACGAGCTTGCTCCCATCCCAGGAAATGGGAGGCAGGAAAACTTAAGAACTATAGATTTATGTGTAATTGTTTTGACCTGCAGATATGCAAAGTCAGCAAAAGAAAATGTACAAAAGGCTACACTTCCAGAACTCCCCTTCCTCTCCCTCAGAGAGACCCACAGCTGCCTGTCAGGTCATCCGGGAGATTGCCAGGGAGAAATAGGGTGGTGCCTGATCCTGCACTTTGTGTGCCACTTCACTCCTTCCTTAATGTAGAATAGTTAGGGAGCAGCATTGTCTCTGAGAAGAAGGGAGCTGGGTACACAAGCTGGATGTCATTCCTCCACCTGGCTGTCCTAGTCACATCAGGTGTGCAATGGCACTGAATATTCATGAATAAATTGCTATTTCTGGGTTACAGTTGTTTGCTTCATTACTAGGGCATTCCATTGCATTATTGCAGGACATCGATTATGGAACTGAGGTTTTTGATGGCATTTCCATTTTCTCTGGAGGAATAAGTTTTAAGGGGGGGGGAACTATATCTGTATGCAGGGTAGAAAAAGCTTACTACCTTTTCGTTCATGGTTGGCATGGAACCCTAACTGTGCGTGTCTCGTTTTGACATCATGATGATTATGTTTCCTAGTGGGATGGATAGGTGAGATTTTGTTCTTGACAGAGCTCTTATGAAAAAATGGTTTGAGAAAATCCATGGATTACCTTTTTGTTTGTAAATCTGAGAAGTGCTGCTGCTGAAAAAGAAAACCTGAATTAATAAATAGTTTGGAGGTCACACTTGTCTAAAAATCACTTGAGAAGATATAATCCTAAAATTTTGATGGCAGTTTTGCAGTTTAGGAATCATGGACCGCAGCCATTTTGTTTTCATTAGTTTGTTTCTTTGTAAAACAATCAGGTTAGTGTTCTGCTCATTTGCATCTGTTCAAGTGCAGCGTGACTGAAGACAATGCAGTAATTGCTGTTACTTCACTAAATTAATTGTTTGTGTTGGCCCGAGGTAAAATCCAGCTCCAATTAAAAAGTGTTTCTCCTGTTTGATTCCATATGGAAACCCATTGTTTTGAATGTGGAGTTGACAAAAATTAACACTTCTATGTACTCCAGATTCATATAATCACTTATTTTTCTTAAGAGTTATGTTACAGAAAATATAACATGTGAATCAGCCTTTAATGTATAGAGCAGGGAAACGAACACACCTTTTCACAGACTTGCCTTTACCTCTCTATTTTTCCCTGGAGGGTTCACTTTTCTTTAAAGTGCTTTAACTGGATATCCCAGTTAAAGCTTTGGCTTTTGTTTACTGTTCACTCTTGCCCGAGGCAACAGAAGGCACGTTACAGGATAAGTGAGTCAATTGTGCTATCAGCAGAAGGATGTGCTGGTAGAACTACTGATGTAACCAAATGAACTGAGGTGACACAGCTGAAACTGTACCATGGTTTGACAATCAAATATGAACTTAATGTAGTTAACTTTTCTTATCTATAATTTTAGCATTGGAAGTATAGCTAACAGGAAATCTGATATAAAAGAATTAAAGATGTTGTTTTAGAAATACTTGTAGTAGATTAGCGAAAGACTTCTCGTCACTGTATAGCTAAAGGTGCTGATCCAAATCAGACAGGTGTCGATAGATTTGTGCCAGCTTTGGGTTACGTGCCCTTTGGGTTATGTGCATAATGTGTGCAGAAACCTGTGACACAATCAAGCAAGAAGCAGTGGTGACTTAATTGTGCTGAAGTCAATGGAAGGAGGAGTAACAACCAGCTTTGCTTGGTTGCCTTTCCCTTTTTGCACAGCATGTTCTCACAAACAGTGGCTATTCTGTCTTTGGACCAGTAGCAGCTTGTGCAAGGTACAGAATGTTAAAGAAGGGTTTCTGCTTCTGTGAAGGGACATAAAGGGACTGGGCTACTGTGCCTTTCCCTGTGAACATCTTGGGATGGTTAGATGGCTCTCCTGCCTAACTAGGTGATGGCCTCCCATGAAACTGCCTTCAGGATGAAACAGCTCATGGAAAGAGGCTGCCAGCTTTGAACAATGTCCTAGAGCAGCGTTGCCCACCAGTTGTAGTTTGAACACAACTCCCTTCACAAATGGCTGGGCAGATTTGGAAGGCCCACACTTCTCAACTCTTGTCTTAGGAGTAGGAGAAGGTAGCCCTGTAATGTCTCAATGAAAATGTACACGCTCCCTGGAAGGAAATCATTCATGAGTGATGCTGAAGACCCATTCCTTTGCAGCTAAGAGAGAAAGAATTGTGTTTACAACTCCCTGTGTTTCTGTCTGTAGAAGAGCTTGATTCTGAACCTTAATGACGACTTGATGCTTTGCCTTTTATTTCTATGTACTGTATATGCTAGGCTTGGTTTTTCTGTTCAGGAGTAAAAACATCCTTTTAACCTAAGCATCAGCAACATAGCTGTTAAACTGCCAGCGTCACAACAGTAGCCCTTCATGTGAACTTCTTTTAAGTGGCTTTTCAATTACGTATCATAGCTTCCTGGATGCACTTACTTCTGTTGTGAAAAGTGTGTCCCAGATTTCAGTGGCTGATCAGTGTTTCATTAGAGAAGTTCATAAAAGAGTAAAACAAAACAAACAAGTATTTATTTATTTATTTATTTATTTATTTATTTATTTATTTATTTATTTATTTATTTATTTATTTATTTATTTATTTATTTATTTATTTATTTATACCCCGCCTATCTGGTCATTCCATCCACTCTAGGCAGCTAGAAGTGAAACAGTAGCTACAACATTATATTAAAAACTGCACACCCTAGAATAGAAATGTTTGGATTGCTTCTGTGGCATGGTACATACATACACATATGCATGCATGTATGTACCATGTTTGCAAAACTAGGCACTAAAACTTGCTTAACAACAGCAACTGTAATAAAACTCAGCTACCAAGAATGAGACAGTAGGATTCCTCTCCTCTCTCTTACAATAATGGAGTCATGTTTTTTTTTTGAGCTGTGTATGTTGGATTTCCAGATGTCTACTATTCGATTATTAGTCTGTGCCTACACCTCAGGGGGGGCTGGCGTGCTTTGGTCCAAGGGGTCACAAAGAGTCAGACATGATTTAAGGACTAAACAACAACAACACTTCAGGGGTGCTGGAGATAAGAAAACTGCTTTGATCTTCACCTCACCCACTGCTGTCATCTTATGCATAGGGAGGAAATGATGGAAAGCATTCATTTCTGAACTAGGCCAGAATTGTTCTCATGAACAAGCCGCCTTTGTTTACACACTGAGAGAATCCCAGGGTATCATAGTAAGCAATAGGGTGTGGCTACTGCTGGTTACTATCAGGTCACAGTGAATTTCCAGTAAATTCAGATATCTACCCATTTCTGCATATTTTAGATAGTGGAGCCCAACCAATGTTTATATGCTGTCTTATCACCAAAAGAAGCTGCAGCTAGACTTAAGATCCTCTGTAATGTTCCATCTACTTCATCATATTTTATTTATTTATATTGTTTGTGTTATTCATTTATTTATTTATAACAGTTGCTGTCTTCACTTCTTACCAAAATACAGGACCCAGGGCAGGTTGCAAAATACAAACAACATATTTAAATCCCAGGAAATAGTTCCATAAAATTTTTCAACATATTCAAGATAATAGTGCTTTTTGAATTTACTTCATTCTCATTAATACTTAGAATAAGCAATGATGTAAGCGTTTGAAGAGAATTCCTATAAGTAAGCAAGTGGGTATTTTTTAAAAATGTAAAATGAAGCACACGGAAGGGGCAAAAAAACAACAGCAAAGTAATTATATATAGACTTAATGAGACGTTTCAGCTGGTAGCAACTAACCAGGAAAGAGATCAGAGATCTTGGGGTTGTAGATGATAACTATATGAAAATATTTACTCAGTATGTATCTGCTTTGAAGAAGACACATTTCTTGTTAGGAGGAGCATGATTCAGAAAGTAATAAAAATAAAGCTGCCAATGGCATAATATTTCCTCTTTCATAGTACAGTACTACAACTGAGAGCCATCTACTGGAATTGAAAGGTGAGAATTTCAGAAGAAATAAAAGGGCATGCTTCACAGAACAGATAGTTCCTCTGTGGAATATAGACTACCTCAAGCTGTAGTTCTGTGAGCAAGGTTCAATGGCCTTTTAAGGGAAATTAAATACATTTATGCAGAATAATGCTACAGCAAGTTGACTACTAGCTATGATGGCTCTATGTCTCCTCCGGTATCCTAGGTAGCATGCCTCAGAATATTAAGTACTGGATAGTATTGGGTAGTGTGGGCGGCATATAAATTAAATAAATAAATGAATAAATAAAAAGAGCAGGTGAGAGAGAGGGCTAATGTCCTCACATTCTGCTGGTAGGAATCTTGTTGTCAGTGGTGGGAAACAGTGGTGGACTTGACAGGCGTTTTGTGATCAGACACAGCTCTTACATTCATAATGGAATGGTTTTGTCAGTCACACCTACAAAACAATTTCAGATAAGACTGCATAATTGTGATTTGCTGGTGTTTTAAAACTTAAATTGGAGTTCTGGAATTCTAGCAAGAGATGGATTTGTTGAGGCTCCAAGCCCAATGAGCTTTCCATGCTATAATTATTAAGGATGTGCCATTTGGACTCCAACTCCTGGGGTTTTCCCAGAATTCCCCCAGTAGAATTTTGAGAGTTTGATCTATAGGCCCAAACTTACAGACACCTACAGTTTGCTCACCTGGACCAGATTCTGTCTTGTAGGCTCTATTCCTCTATTTTTAATGTACACAAAATATAAACACAGTGCTTTCTGAGAGCTGTTGTCTTGCTGCCCTTTAGATTCTATAGAGCAGTGGTTCCCAACCGTGGGTCCCCAGATGTTTTTGGACTGCAACTCCTAGAAATTCTTCTGAGAATTGTATCCCAAGAACATCTGGAGACCCATCTTGGGAACCACTGCTCTATAGAGTACACCTGAAGAGCTGTGACATGTAGAAAGCACAATAGCAGCTTCCATTTTTATACATTAATAACAGGAAGTAGGCCTGAGACAGACATGGAGCCTCCAAGGTAGGCCCAGTTCAAGTAAACAAAATTTAGGTGTCTGTAAGTGTGGATATGTGGGCTAAAACTCCCCAAATTCTGCCTGGAAAATGCTGGGAGCTGGGGTCCAAAATCTGAAAATTTAGTGATCATATGTCTCTCTTCTACATAAGCAAACCATTCTCTTTAGATCTGCTTAGTAGATATTTATCAAGAGCAACTAAGGTGAGTTTAAAAGGTCTACCAAATGATCTATCATGCATATTCCTTCTAGTTTGATTATTACAATGTGACCAAAAGCATAGAAAATCTGGCTGCCATGTTCACTGGAGTCCTGCACCTGAGAATAAGTTGTACTGAGTCACCAACAAACATTATTACGTAAACCATAGTTCTAAAGAGTAATATACAATATGTGTAAATAAAATGTAGATGAATTTCCATAGAGATGCAGGTATATGTAGACTAGCATTTAAAAGATCTGAAGGAGGACTGTTCACCACATTATTTGGAACCTCAAGGGGACTTCAAACCCAATTTTCTCAGCCCTTTGATAGAAAAACATAGTCATAATTTTTTACCCACATGCTTTTTCCCAAGGGGCAGCAGCTTCATCCTTCCAAGAATTCCTCAGACATATTTTACGAAAATAGGTTGGTCATCCTGACAGCGCTTGCTCTCTCCCCTGTGCTGTTGGACTTTTACCAACGATTAACATTGTCCAGAGTGTGGCAAGATTCCCAAAAAGGTGGACAATGCTTGTTGAATCTCTAAAGAGCAGACAGTCCTGGGTGGCATGTTTGTAAAGTGAAAAGTATAATACACCACCTCTAAACTGTGATTCACAATATCCCACTTTGAATAACATCTAAGGGAGTGGGATATACTATGCCTCTAACTTACAGACGTATAATTCCTGTTCAGTTTAGTGGCCCAGCAGTTTCGAAATGGATTTAATATCGCTCTCGAGGGGGCATCAGATGGATTGCACAGTGTGAGGACTGTTCAACGTGACCCAAAGTCCTTAATGGAGAATGAGAAGCATATGCATCAAAGAGAAATTACTTTAGTCACATCCTGTCCTTTTATCATTGGAAGAGTCATCTTAATAGGCAGCCTCTTTCACCATGTGAATCATTTGTTTTCCCCTTTGACGAACTGCGATACTGAATTCCATGTGTTGGTGATGTACCATGTGTATCTCAAATTTTCTGGGCCACAAGAAAACTACAACCATCAAGACATAAACATTTTAGTTTTGTTTTACCTTACTACATGTTTATACATGTATGCTAGATGTAGCTTTCTTGTCTGAAACAGTTTAATGGTTCTTGGCTAGAAACTTGGTTATGTATGCAACCCCGTGCTTAGATATAACTGAAGCTCCAGTAGTACCAGGGCTAATTAATTTATTTTTCATCTCACCCAGAGGCTTGTTAATGTTACAAACATGGTAAAGTAAAATGAACCCCTAGTTGAGTTAACCTAAGCCATGGTATACCAGCTTACATAACATTGTGTCCTGTCAGTATTCATGGCACTTGACAGAGTATTATAAATTTTAAAAAAGCTCTTGCCTTCAAAACCTTACAGCCCCATGTTTGGTAGTGATGGTAACTCTTGTGCTTGCATATACCGGCAAAAAACTTGGATATGTTCACAACATATGGTCCAAAGTCATGGTTATTTAGCTCAAACAGTAGCTGCTCACTTCATCGATGGAATGTAATGGAGGATCTGACTCCTAGTGGGTAAGGCTGTAGTTCCCATCATCCTACTATACATTATGCTTTGATGTGTTTTTCACAAAGGCAAGGAACTGACTGCAAATCTCCTTCATCACTTCCTCCTTTATAGATGTCTGGCATTTGTGTGGTCTTTTTTATATTGTGGTTATGTGCCATCAAGTCACATCCGATTTATGACAAATCTTAATGAGAGTTTTTGAAGTATGTGAGATATATACGAAGTGGCTTTACCCGGTCCACACACACCCTGGTGACTTTCCATGACCAAGCAGGGATTTGAATCCAAGTCTTCTGCGTCCTAGCCCATCACTTTACCCACAGTGTGACACTGTCACCTTCTCCTTTACTTGCTCACTTATAAATTTACACTCTGTTGGTTGTGATTGTAACACAGTTGTGTTTATTTCAGAGCATGGAGGCCTTGGGTAGCTAGCTCCATATATTAGAAAAAGGGCTTTAATGGCTTCAGCAACCTGAATAGTTCTGATAGCAAAGCAACACATTAAAAATGTGCTGGGGAAGAAATGGATATCTGTATTGACAAATTCCATGGAGCACTGAAACTTTTACTACGCTTGAGGCACTAAAAGATATTTCACGTGTCTGAGGAACAAACATGTCTCCTGGATACAGCCCTCAGAGTAGATAGGTTTATCTCTTTGCAGCAATGTGCTAAGTAGGTCTCCCAGCCTTTGTCAATAACCACAAGAACAAAATGGTCCAAACTGTTCATTTCCTAACCATAAGAAGTAGCTTGTTTTTGCAGTACTTTTCACTGTGGAAGATTTACATTTGGTTATGTGCCAATACATGATTGAAAATACCTTTAAATGATGAACTGTTTTGTTACTGGATTCTTAGGTCAAGTGAGCTGAATCATCACCTGCGACTAGGCTGTACAAATAATCTCACACTTAACCCACAAGTCCAGCAAGTCTACATAGTTGCATGCTTCCTAAAGTAGTTCATAGTGCTACTATTACACTTAACCTGCTCTGAAATATTTTTTGCATTTCTTACCTGTTTAGTTGTTCTGTATATTTTCCACACACCACACTTCAAACAAAGGCTCAAAGAGCAGCCAACTAATTTTGTAAAGAACAACAGTATGTCAAAAACAGTGAAACATAGTCAAATCATATTAAAACCAGCAGCTCATGTTACATAGGATTAGAATCACACATCTAAACAGGAGATGTGAATGGGCTTGGTAGATAAAGATCTTTGTCTTCGTCTAAAATGTCCCTTTCTAAACAGAGCGTTCCCAACACTGACCATGTCTTGGTTTACCATTTTCCATTGGAAGGAACAACAACTTGAAACAACTCCTGAAGAAGGTTAAAGTGAAGAAGCAGGATTGAAGTAAAAAAAATTTATAACTAAAGAACTACATAACTTTAATGTTGACAATGAAGAAATTGAAGATGTTAGAAGAATTCTTGCATCTCAGTTTAATCATCAGTCCAAATGGAGACTGCAGCTGAGGAGTCAGAAGAAGACAGAAGGGCAGCTGTGGAGAAATTAGAAAAGATCATCAAATGCAAAGGCACTTAAATTGATACCAAGATCATCCATGCTATATTATTCGTAAGCACTATGTACAGATGTGAAAGATAGCCCGTGCAGGAAGCTAATAGGGAAAAAAGATTCATTTGAAATATGGTCTTGGAGGAATGTTTTACAGGTAGCTTGATCTGGCAGACAGGCAAACAAGTGGGCCTTAGATCAAATCAAGCTTGAACTCGCCCTAGAAGCAAAACTGATGAGACTGAAGCCGTTGTAATTTGGGCACATCATGAGAAGACAAGACTTGCTGGAAAACACAATGCTTGGAAAATAATCATGTCCTCCTGTATAGGTCCTAAATGATCATAACATCCAGGCAGCTGGGTCTCAGTAAGCACAACCGATAATTCTTCAAATATGGTGGTAGAAGCAAACTAGATCAAAGGCATATAACAAATACCTGTAGTTTCTAGGTGGAAGGACACAGAGGTTTAGAGAGAAGTGCCAGCCATGGTAGAATGTCTCTGTTTCAAGTTGACTTAGCTGTGAATAGAGCTTGGAAACTTGCCAGTTGTTATGTTAAAATCCATAACAATCTACCAATAATTCCTGATGCTTCTGCCCACCCTGTGCCTGTAGCATGTCCATGTTAATGGATCTTCATTCCAATGCATACCTTATTTTTTAAAACTAAAGTGCAAATGTACTGGAGTTTGTATGAAAAGGCCTTCATGATATACTTGCAAATGTGAATGAATTTCCTTGAACTGAAAATAACTCATCTGAAATAATTGTGATAGTAAGAAGGATTTACTGCCTTGATTAATCTTGACGGAAGTCTTCAGACATTGGAATAAATGCATAATCAATATGTGTTCTCTTGGCTTCCTTTTGTTTGAACAACAGTCACAAGTGCAGCTGATCTGTTAGATTGACAAAGGAGTTTCTACAGGATACCTGTATTTTAAAAGTTCAAAGGTTGGCCAAAGTTTCTTGTTCTAAAGACAAGGTCAAAACTGTGAGAAATGTCTCTATCCAAGGTCTTGTTGGGTTTCACCTTCCTTCAGCCTAGTCAGCAAGTTTTGTTCTAGTGCTAACAAGCAGTGGAAGTCGTGCATTTAAACCTTGCCTCTCTAAGTTTCCTCTCTGTTTATTTTTAGCATTTTACCAGCACGTGGGATTCAGCCTCCTGTGGGAAGACGGAGGATCAGCTGACCTTCTCTGATCCAGCCCGCAAATATATGAATGCATTCTCAACTCGAACACTGGTTATGTGAAAGGGGTCCTCCATCAAGCATTATGTTTTCTTTACAAAACACTTCCAGTTGATTTGGATTTACTGTTCCTCTACATGGGAGAATAGCCTTTTGTCGTTTGTTGTTGTTGTTGTTATTGTTATGGTACAACATTTGGGAGCAGCACCAAGTGCATATAGTCACAAAAGCATATATGTATATATTATTCATGTTGGATTTACCCAACTTTAAAAAAAAAAAGAAAGAATTCTCTTTATTGCTGATGCTTACCTAAATTATTAGGTACTGAATTTTATGCAATTAAATAATAATAATATGAATGCTCTTCTTTTTTTAAAAAAACACACTGATTTTTTAAATATGATTTCAAGTGAACTTTTTTGGGAGATCAAGTGCAACAGTATTAATTCAGTGAGGAGTGGCTACAGAAGTTTCCATGCCAGTGAAGATGCTTTTCAGGGTTGTTGAAGTTTTCTCGTTTCTCTTTTTAAGAGCTGGCACCCAATCAGTAGCTTATTCTGAATCATTGAACCAAACATCTTGGGAGAAAATACTGCAAGAAAGCATTACTGCAAATGCTAATCTAAAGGTATAGGCTAGAGGCATATCATGAGACAGTGAATGCTGACACGGCCGTGCCGTTTGAAGTACTGTCCCACACATTAGAGTGCTAGACTGTTGGTGTGTGTGTGTTTTGTCCTTGTCTCACTTAGCTTGCTTTTTAAAATTATTACTGTATGAAAAATAGTTTTGAGAACAAATTATATTTTTTATTCTATAATTTAATTTTGTAATGCCAAATGGATACTGTGGATGTTGTGTTCCATTTTGTTCTGTTTTGTTCTCGCTGCTACAGATGTACAGCATGCAGATGAGCTACTAAAGAGCCACAGAGGTTTATGAAAGAAAAAAGAAACTGGGGACTAGCTATGCACTAGGATTTCTGACTTTTGAAAAAGTACTCCTTTTATCTTTTCATTCCCTGTTGCCCTTCCCCCACCTTTTTTTTCTTTTCTTTTTTCCCCCCATATTTTTTTAAAAAAATAAGCAACACTTAGAAACACTTCTTGGGAGATTTTACGTGCCTATATATGTATACATTCTCACAGGTTTGCAACAAGAAAGAATGCAGACTTCACACATTTGGGAGAAGGCGGTCTTGCTTATGTATTCAGTTTTTGTCTCATGTTTAAATCTAAATATGCCCTACCTTGGATTCCACAGAAGCCAAGGTAGAGACAGAGTTCCTTTTTAAAAAAAGAGGATGGTCTTCTAGACGCCTGTGTCTAAGCTTTGCCCAATACTAAAAGAAGGCTGCTTTTTTTCTTTCTTATTACAGATTCTGACTTTGCTGCCTTAATAGGATTAGGTACAGCCTTGTCTGCACTTAACTTTTTATGATACACTGTACTGCCTTGTAGATAAATAAAGCGTGTCATTTTGTAAAAACCTACAATTTGCCGTACTATCTTACGTGTACTTCAATTTAAGTGTATTCATCAAACACGTTCATAGAATCATAGACTAACGAAGTTGGAAAGGGGTGTATAAGGCCATCGGGTCCAACCCCCTGCTCAATGCAGGAGTACAAATCAAAAGATATCTGCCAGGTGGTTGTCTTAAGTTTCTCTTGAATGCCTTCAGTGTTGGAGTGCTCAGCACCTCTTGAGGTCATTGGTTTCACTGTCGTACTGCTCTAACAGGAAGTTTTTCCTCATATTCAGTCACAATCTGCCTTTCTGTAACTTGAACCGATTGTTGCATGTCCCGCACTCTGGGATGATTGAGAACAGATCCTGTCCCTCTGTATAACAGCTTTTCAAGTATTTAAAAAGTGCTGTTATATGTCTCTCCCCTCAGTCTTTTCTCAGGACTAAACATACACAGTTCTTTCAGTCTTTCTTCATAGGATTTGTTGTCCTCCTCTGGGCTTATTCCAATTTGTCAGCAACCTTCTTGAAGTGTGGTGACCAGAACTGGACACAATACTCAAGATGAGGCCTAACCAGTACCAAATAGAAGGGAACAAGTACCTCGTGAGATTTGAAGATGATATATTGGAGATTTGGAGATGATAATATTGCTGAGCCAGGTATCCCCCATCTTGTAACACTGTGTCTGGGGCTTTTTTTCCTAGGTGCAGTACTTTTCACTTATTCCTGTTGAATTTTATTCTGTTGTTTCCAGCCCATGTTGTTTCACTGTACCCATCTGATTGACAGTGAAAACTTGCACATAACAAAATGGACCAGCAGCACTAGTGTCAAACAGTAATGGAGAACTGGAAAAGTAGGGCTGTGCAAAATTAAGTCTGGTTAAGGAGCCCAGCAAATGGGAAGGTGCAATATTATACAGTGAGAGGAGGACTGACAGAACAAGCTTTATTGCTTAAAACCATAGGTCATCACAATATATAAACAGCAACACAAAACATAAGGGCACTAACATTACATATTTACACATAAACATAAGATGGCATAGCACCTCTCAAGTCTTTATGCTTGTCATTGAGAAGAGAAAAAGGGGGAAATCAGATTGTTTGGGTTGGATAAAGCCTCAGAGTGGCATTTCGCACCTAGAATATGAGCGAGAATAGACAATTCCAAATAACAACAGCATAAATTGCAAGCTTGAAGTCAAATTAATGCTGCATCTCCCATATTCCCAGAACCTACTGCCTTCCTTCCCTCCAATATCTCTCACCCAGCATTAGCCTTGTTCTCCCAATTAACCTGCCACACACTCCATTTTATGGGAGTCATGCAGCAAAGCATAACTTAGTGCCTTTGTTTCAGAATCAGCATTCTTGAAAGTTGAAGTATTAGAGCAGTGGTCCAGAAATGCAGGACCATGGATATGGCTGGACTTCAACTCCCAGATGAGGAGCTAGCCTGGACAGTGGCCAAGGATTCTGGGAATTTCACCAGCAGCTGAGGACCTAGCTTCAGGAGCCAACATGTTAGAGGCATGTGTACTCAAATGTTAAGACGGTTTTTTTAAATGACCCAAAAACATGCCCAATGAAATGTGCTTATCCACAGCCATATGACTTCTGGATATATGACGAGCACATCAATGTATTTTGCATTGCATAATATCTGTAAAATATTTATATGCAGAAGTCAAACTTGTACTTTGCATTGGTACATGGGCATCTCTGAAATATAGTCAAATGAGCACCATTTTTGGTGAATCCTGCTGACCTAGGTTACATTGCTGCAAATTATGGAAAAGGATTAAATAATGCTGCATTCCACACTGTTAAAATGGGCTTCATTTGCCCCCGGAGCATAGAGTGACAGCCAAAAAGGAACAAGAGCTGCTTCTTGAACCACAAAATTGCTTGCAAAATATTTTTTGATTATTTTGTTAATTAAGTGTGGGTTATCTCACATTTCCACAAAATGTGTTATAATTCTGTGAACAAGCAGGGTATATACAGTACTTTGGAGGAAAATATCAAGCCTTGTGCTGTAAAATGACATAACTTTTAGTGTTTATACTGTACATAGTTGCTGTACAGCACAAACTGCTGTAATACTATCTTGTTTATCTTCAGAAAAACCTTATAAAATAGATTATTTTGGAACAAGCAGGTTTTAGAACAAGCAGGACAGAAGATGTAGTGAAACAACAACTGGAGATTCTGTCTGTCTGTCTGTTTCCTGAGAAGTGGATACTGGAGGATGCTTTAAAGGCACACAAGTGGGAAGTATTCTGAAAAAAAATCTAGAGAAAAGTATAAGTATATAGAGACCTTGGAATTAATAACATAAAACAGACGATGTTATTTACACTGGATGCTTGTTATGTAATTGCTATCTTATACTTCTATAATTAAAAAAAAGCAGGATAGGCAATAAATGAAAAATAGTAGCAGGAGGGAGAGCCCCATGTGGAGGTGGCAAAGTGGAGGAGCGGGCTCAATCCTGACTGTCACCTTTCTGCTACACTATTGGGGGCAACTCTAGTTGTGGGAAAAGATAGGAGGAGATGGTGAAGTAAAAGATGAGTGTAAAACGAAGCATCACTACAAACCTTTGAAATGACAGGCGGTGTGACAAAGATCCAGGCTCTCAGACCGGGCTGGAATCATCCAGTTGTTCCTAATAGAGCAACACAACCACTGCTGTTTCTTTCACATCTGTGACTTACTTCCCCCCCCCCCCCCTCATGCCAACATCTTACTTCCTTTTAGGCAGGAGATGTGCAGCTCAGATCATTCACTGGCAGGAGGCTTGGAGAGAAATTGCAGTGATCATTCATGTTACTTTAATTTTAAAAATTGGTATCTGAAAATTCCCTACTTATGGGGAACTTTGAATATGTCCTTGACAATTTTATTTTATTTATTTTATTCATTACATTTATACTCCACCCATTTAGTACTGAGGCACTACTCTGGGAGGCTAACAAGATTTAAAACAGAACCGCAGCTACGAAGGTAATGAGGTAAGAAGCTGGATGGATAGATAGCTCAGTGAGTTGAGTATCTGGCTGTGGAGGGAGAAGTTAGAAGTTCAGTTCCCTATAGTGCATCCCAGCCCGTGTGGCCTTGGGCAAGCTGCACAGCCCCAGAGAATCCCCCAGAAGAAGGGAATGGTAACCCACTTTTGAGAACTAGAAGAAAATCCTGGAAAGGGTTGCCATATGTCAGAATTGACTTGAAACAAAAAAAATAGTGAGATAAGAATCTTCCATTTCTTTCATGGAGATGTCTAAGGCTGCAAAACTAAGCCTACTTTTTTGGAAGCAAACCTAATGAATGTCAGTGGAACATTTCTAAGAAAACATGCTTTTGTCTGTGATTGTCAGATTTCAGACTACAACTGCCTTGCATGTCTGCTCTGGATTGCTAGATCACTTGGCTATGCCTAAATTGATCATGTTACTGAAATGCATAAAGCAGAGTTTGAGCAGAAACATCACTTTTAATTAAGTTACTGGTCCTCTTGATGGTAACCAAATTCCACTCCATGCTAATTTTCACTCCAGACAATGATTGCTTGATTGCTCTACCAGGGAACTCCTCCCCGGTTATTGAATCTCAGGCAAGATTCAACATAAGATCTAATAATCATTTTAGCTTTCTTTATCTCCTAATTTGGTTTAGTTGCCAAACAGAAGTAAATACGATGTTGGCAGAAATGCGATTGCTAGTTGGTCTCTGAAAACATATAGCACATAGAAGTAAGCAAAAGTAAAATGCCCAGTTTTGTTTATTAGTCTGATCGATGTCTTACATGCATTTTGGTAGATTCGTTGAATGTTGAATCTAGATGGGCAGGGTAAAAGCCGAATAAATAAATAAATAAATTTCCCAGACATTGGTTGGAGTCTCTGTCACTCATCTGACTATTTACAAGTTACAAAAGCCTTGTGCAAATGCAAATGATCACTGTATGAGGTGCTCATATTGGGCTCACAGAAAATGGCTATGTGAAAGCATTGAATGACATGTTGGCACAAGATAAATCTGAAGCAGGAGGAACTCTGGGAGTTGTAGTCCAAAAAGGTAATTTTCCCAGTTCTGCCTGAGGATACAGTAAAGAGCAGTAGGGATGGGTTTCCCAGTATCACTGTAGTTACGTCAGTGGTTCTGTAAAGAAAGCTACCTTATACTGTGCAGCTTGCTAAAAGCTGCTCCAAATCTGAAGACCATGTTCTCTAAAAGCATTCCTTAAGTAGAAGCAGGGTGGAGGAGCAGGCTTTGGAAATGTCTCCAGGCTCACATGGAAGGGATAGCTGTACCTGCCCAAGGAGCAGGAGACCTAGGAGAGTAGCCTGTGTTTATCTACTCCTGTTTGAGAAGGAGCAAAGGGAGATAGTGATGTCATAAGAGGGGAGATGGGAGGACGGGATGCAGCCGAGCAACACACAGTTCAGAAGTCATTCAAGAATATTCAAGGCCAAAGAAACGTGCAAACAAAGAAACTCTGCTAGATACGTTTGAGCTGCTCTTCACAGGGAGCATTGTTTACCAAACAATCTGAGAGAGACAGATAGAGAGACAGGTCCTCACCACCACCACTATTTCAAGTTGTTACTTTTGGACTCGGGTAATGGATATGAAACTAGTAGTAGAAGTACCCTGTGAGATAAATCTGCCTGGATGATCTGTCACCTGTGGCATAGTGTGGTTATCTGTAGGGTGCCTGGAATGCTGAATAGCCCTCAATTGAGGAACACGTACTAATGCAAACCTGGGCAAAGTGCGGCCTGAGGGTCACATACGGCCCACGAGCCGCTCCAATAGCTTTTTGTCTAAAGTTAATCAGTTGCTTATCTTTAACATACCACAAAAAAAACTCTTTAGTATTTGTGAAGATTAACAAATTTAAAATAAAAACAATCATAATGTCACTGTTTCATTTTATTTTTAAGTAAAGCTGGTTCGGCCCCTGAACACAGTTCAGATTTTTCATGTGGCCCCCCCTATAGAAATTAACTGCCCAACCCTGTACTAATGTAACACTTTTAAGTTCTATGGGGCTTTTTGCTTGCTATTGATGAATCTTGCAAACAGAATTTCACAAAATGAATCTCTTCTTATCTTTATTTATATAACAGGCAAACCATGAGTAATTATAACAACAAAATGCTACAGTTTGGGCACCCAAGACAGCACAAGTATAGGAGTTGCTGGTAGACTTTGCAAAGTTCAACTGTCCCTTTGATTTCAAAGTCAGACCAAAATCCAAGACATCTTCCTCGACTGAGTTGGGTATCCATAGCATAGGAGAATCTTCAAAATCCTAAAATAAAATATCAATACAATTGTATGCACTTCCTGAATTTACTATCTAGATTCAACCTTCCAACACATACATACGGTGGACCCTCGACCTACGGAATTAATCCATATTGGAACAGTGGCTGCAGGTTGAAAAGTCTGTAGGTCGAATATGCATTTCCCATAGAAATGCACTGAAAACCATTTAATCTGCAACTGAGCCAAGAAACCCCCACACACACACTACACAAAAAATGGAAATAAATAGACTTTACCTTTCCGAAGCCTTCCAGGGGTCCCCCGCCGCCATCATTGCCATTGCCCGAGGCCTCCGAGGGCTTTCCCGCTGCTGCCGGAGGCCTCTCGGAGGTCCCCCACCCCCGCCAACGCAGGCTTTCCTTTCCACATGGCATCACTCCACCATCTCCAACCCTACAAGAGGTAATAAAAAATTTACTCCTCAAAGACGACATCACAACACAATTTCTCTCACTATTTCAATGTACCCGAAAAGGATGGAGGTCTTTGCCCTTAGACCTATGAGAGCTAAACAAATACATCATTACCACAAAGCTCTGTGTGGTTACCCTCGAATCAGTTCTCCCTTTACTCCACAAAAATGACTGGTTCACTGTCATAGATCTTAAAGATGCATACTTCCGTATTTCCATACATCCCTTGCACAGAAAATTCCTTCAATTTCAGCTAGGATCACAAGCCTACCAATTCAAAAGGCTTCCTTTCGGTCTTGCAACAGCTCCAAGAGTATTCACCAAGTGCATGGCACCAGTAGCTGCTTACCTCAGGTTGCAAAAAATTCTCATATTTCCATATACTATCTACAATTGGCTCCTTGTAGCTCATTCCCATCACAAGGCCCAACAAGACACTCACTTCACCCTTACCCTCCTTTGTGATCTCGGTCTCGCTGTCAACGAACAAAAATCAAATTTGAAACCTACAAAGATTATTCATTATATAGGTGCATGCATAGATTACACACAAGCTCATGCCTTTCTTCCTCCAGACAAGAGAGAAAATCTCATTGCATTACTTCAAGTTTTCACCCCTCATGCTATGGTACCCACCGTGACTCTGCAACGTGTACTAGACACAATGGCCTCTATGACTTCAGTAGTCCAGCACATACGTCTCAAGGTGAGATCTCTTCAGTTGTGTTTTCCCACTCACAGACCCTCCTCACAATCTTTTAAGGGTCACCCCAGAACTCACCTCCCAACTTCAGTGGTGGCATTTTCCTCTCAACCTATCCATTGGGCGGCCGACGACCACAACCACAAATACAGGTCATCAACGATGCCAGCCTCACGGGCTGGGGAGCTCACTGCAAAACTCTAAAAATCCATGCCAAGTGGTCTTCCAGAGAGAAATTGCTTCACACCAACAAATTAGAGCTATTGGCGTTTATAAAAGCTTGCAAAGCTTTCAGAAATCTCCTTGCTGGCAAGATGGTACAAATTGCCACCAACAACCCCATGGTGATGTACTATATTTTGGAACAAGGTGGCACCCTGTGGCGTTCACCCTTATTATGCTGAATGGGTTATGCATTATTCATGTTTTATGCTGATGTGGTTGAGAGATGGGGTCACTAGAGATGTTAAAAGGCAGAGCCTGAGAGGAGAGGAGGAGAGTTCAGTCAGAGTTAGAGAGAGAGAGAGAGAGAGAGAGATGGGAGATCTGAGGTGTGATTAGTCTGAGGAGTGAATAGTAACCTGTAAGATAATATAGAAGATTGTTATTGATGTTTGATGAACCTGAAGAAGATACAGTACTTATGAATTATTATAGAAATATCTGTAATCAATAAACCTGTTTTATTTAAAAGAAAGTGATGAATGGAACTTCATCTTTCCTAAGTAAAGTACGTTGGTAAATCAACTGGTGGCAGCGTGTGAAAAGGTGGTTTTTCTTTGTTTGCCTTCATGAGCTCTCTGTTTTGTGGAGACAAACAGGGGCCACGAGGGGCAAACATCACACACCCACTCTCCAAGTCTCTATTTAGCGGTCAACCTCTGGGAGTGGTGCCTAGCACATCATATCTGCCTCACAGCTTTACACATTGCCGGGCACGACAATGACTTGGCCAATCTACTCAGCTGCACAAACTCTCAAACACATGAATGTAAGTTAGACCAATCAGTTTTTCTTCACCTATGCAAACGATGGGGCAAACCAACTCTCGACCTCTTCGCCTCCCGTATGAATTGGAAATGCAAACGATACTGCTCCTGAGCTGGCATTGGCAAACACTCCCAAGGAGATGCATTCATTGGCCGATGGCCCAAGACCCTCACTTGCCTTTTTCCGCTGTTCCTGCTTCTCCACAAGGTTGTGGTTCGCCTACAACAAGACAAACTTGATGACATTGTTATAGCCCTTGGTGGCCGAGACAACCCTGGTTTCCAGTCCTTCACAATCTCTCATCAGACATTCACCACCTCCCTCACCTGCCCCACCTCCTCACACAGAACAACGCCCAAGTACTCCACCCAGACTTACCTGTTCTGCACCTGGCAGTGTAGAGGATTCTGCTTCACTAATGAATGTCCTCTGTGAATCAAGGAAGCCCTCCACTAGAAAGGCTTACCTGTATAAATGGAACAGATTCAAATCTTTCACTGAAGCGTCTTCGTTGCCTTCTATCAACCCATCACTTGCTACTGTTCCACGTTTTTTGCTTCATCTCAAGTCTAGTGGCCTTTCCCTCTCTCCCTTGAGAGTTTACCTCTCCACCATAGTTTCTTATCAGCCCCCTAATTCTCCGGCATCTGATTTCTTCAAGCATCCAACATTGAAACGTTTTCTTAAAGGTCTATCTCATATCTACCCAGATACCTGCCCATCTTCCCCACAATGGTCACTAACACTGGTGCTGCAAAAACGTACTAAAGCTCCCTTCGAACCTTTAGCTTCAACTGATTTATGGCTACTTACTTTTAAAACAGTTTTCTTTGTTGCCATCACCTCAGTTCGACGAGCTAGTGAGTTAGCGGCCTTGTGTCACGACTATCCTTATTTACAGCTTTTTCCGGATAAAGTCAAACTATCCATGGATATTTCTTTCCTCCCCAAAGTCATATCTCAATTCCATCTCTCTCAGCTGTTTTTCCTTCCTTCCTTCTTGCGTCACCATCCACAAATCAAGAAAGAATCCTCCATACTTTAGACGTTAGGCGAGCCCTTGCCTTTTACGTCCACACCCAACCTTTCAGGCCATCACCTCGACTTTTCATAAGTCACCAACCACCTACCAGGTGTCTTCTCAAACTATATCTAGATGGGTTGCTTCAACTATTCACCTCGTGTATCAGGTGGCACACAAACCAGTCCCGAAGGTGATTCACTGTCACTCCACCAGAGCAGTGGCGACCTCACGGCATTCCTACATGGTGTACCTCTTCCAGACGTCTGTGCCTCTGCCACCTGGGCACAGCCGTCCACCTTCATCCAGCATTATAGACTTGATCTCTGGCAGAAGTCTGAAGCAGCCTTTGGATGAGCTGTTCTAGCCTCTCTACCTTGGCATGACACCCTGCCTCCCAGTAAGACAGCTTTTTAGTCACCCAGGGTGTGATTCGCAGAGGCCACAAAGAAGAATGACAGGTTACACACTTGTAATTGTAGTTCTTCGAGTGGACCTCTGTGATTCATACATCCTGCCTGTCCTCCACACTGTCACACTATTCTGCTTAATGTAGCAGCGGTTGACACAATTGAAAGGGGAGCCTTGGCACCAAGGTACTTATACGAGGGGGAGGGGCCTTATTCTAATGTGGTTTTTTTCTACTGCAGAAACTCTGTAACTTTCTGATGAGGCTCTGCTCAGGTGCGGATCACCCAGAGTGTGAATCACAGAGGTCCACTTGAAGAACTACAATTACAGGTGGGTAGCCTGTCGTTTTGGTGGATGGATACACTCTTGTTCTGCACTTAACTAATAGTTTTGAGGACAATGACCATATTCATATCCCGCAATACATGAAACAAAATAAATCCTAGAAGTCACTCAGCCACGAGACTGTTCTTTATGTTCACTTCACAGGTGAAAATCATAGGACTTCCATTTTCTGCTTGAGATGAGTTGGAGACAATATCATTTATGTCTTACACTGTCCTGCTGTGCTAGAAGCAGGGCCACTCCATCTTCAACACAAATGTGCTCTGATACCTTTTGTCCATAATGCATAAATAGTCCTCTCTGTACCTGAGTTACTGTTGATTAGATCCTCCTACACTGTGTTATGTATGACAGTGGTGGGGAGCACTAGGTTCTCCAAACATTAGCCTGTAAACCCCATTAGCGAGCATAATCAATGGAGACGGATGGTGAGGAGGTGCAGTCTAACACATTCTTGAGAGCCGTATCTTCCCCATCTCTAATATAAAGACTGAGGCAATACAGTGTGCACACTACAAGGCCTCTGCATGTCCAGAGACCTACATTCCCAAACAAATTCACAGTATACAACGCTTCAGAACACAAGAGTTGATGCACACTAGGAGACATAGAGGAAACTCCAAGAGGCAGTGGAAGACAGGAGGGCCTGGTGTGCTCTGGTCCATGGGTTCACGAAGAGTCGGACATGACTTAACGATGAAACAACAACAAAAGAAGAGATATAGGTTCTACTTAGCACACTGCTATGTAGCTTCTGTGTGCGTTTCCATGGATCCATGCCAGTGAAAAAGGATGGAGTTTGCTATCTTTCTCTACTTTCCATGTGTGTATACAATCATTAATCTTAATCAGACATGCTTTTACAGCGTTCCCTATCTTATGCTCCCAGCATTAGATCAGTGGTGTTTAATCTCTGAATCTCTGGAAACTGACACACAAGATTAAGCTATGTTGCTGCTGCTAGCCTGCTTTTGTAACATGACAATTATATGAAGATCTAGCAGTTGCTCCTTCAGATTAATTTGACATCATCCATGTTATTAACATTCACAAAACTTGATAGATGACTCTGCTGATTATTACCTTAAAAATTACATTTTTCCAAGTTAGCCACCACTTTCCAAAGCATGAGCACTGTTGCAAGCACAAAGTTCTCTTACCAGGCACGTTTACTTTGTGGTCATAAATAAGTCTGTTTGCCACAGTTGGAGAACGTCTGGCTCTCCAGTGTTCTGACTTTCGTGGATGGATCTCCTCTTGTTTCTACAGTTACAGATCACTCCTATTTCTGCACTTGACAGTTTTGTGGATAAGGAGCAATTCACATCCATCCTGCTCCATGTCTGATAGAATTATGAGCATTGATGTCCAACAATAGCTGGAGAACCCCAGGTTCTCCAACTCAACCCTAGATTGAAACAAATGGGGTTATTCCAAGGGGAAGGGGGTAAGATGTCTGTACTTAGATACATACATTCAACTTTTATTTTAGACATGTGGATAAATTTTACATCAACACTTACAAGCTACCAGAAACAAAGGGCTCTTCCAGATGCATTTGTTCTTCCTATTACTCCAAATTCTTCATTCATCTCATTGGAATTGTTCCTGGTGTCCTAATGATAAGCTTCTTATCTCACTCTGTACTTGATGGGGGTGGCAGGTTCTTCCATCTTTTCTCCCCTCTCAAGCCTCTTGTTCTCACTTTGTGCCACTTTGAACTAGGGGTAGATTTTAGTGCTATGGTGCTTCCCAGATGTTTTAGCAGACAAGTTCAAGTTCAGCATTGAAACCACTGCTCCTCCTCTGCCGGGTTTATCTAAAGAGGAGGAGGAAGCATTTCTTGCTCAGGGCAAAAAGTCATCAAAGTTTCTTTTCATCTCTTGAGTTCCAGGTTAAGCATTACAAAACACACACACAAACAGACACACACACACACACCCTTACAGCTATTTTCTCACTGGTACTGCCCTTGTGTCACCTTGCCAGCTGTCCTAGAGTACTGATTGCATGAAAATGTAGTGAAAACATGCCCTCACCATCCCCACCCCGGTAGCCAAGCTCTTACTCATTGTACCTCTCCAGCAGAGGGGATGAGGGTGTTGTAAGCATTTGGCTCATCTTACTGCTAAACAGTTAACACTTATGATGTACAGTATCTCCTGTTAGCAACTGGGGGGAAAAGGAGGCAAAACAAGATTAAGCAAACACTACATCTGGAAGACCACCTAAGTCTCAGATTATCTGTGAAAGCCCCTAAAAGAGAACATTTGAAATGTGCCACTTCATTGATTCCCTGCTTCCCATCTCAGTCTTGAATGCCAGATTGTCAGCCAGATTTTTGGTACTATACTATGTACTGAAAACATTTTAAAAAAACACCAGCTCCCACTGACATGCTCAAAACCCTCTGACAGCTACAGTGCCTCTCGTATGCCTCCTTTCTATCCTTCTGGTTTTTTCCATTCTGATCGGTCGTTTTGTGATGAAATACATCTTGCACTTTGGCTTTTGAAGAAGACATAATTTTAGGCTATTTCATGAATGAAATCAGTTTTGCAGCGTGACTTTTAGTATATCTCATGCATGTCAGATTCAAATAACACCTGGTTAACCTCTCGGCTTTAAATGAATGGTGTTTCACCAAAGCCGTGTCCTATGAGTGTGTTTGCATTTCTCTAGTGCTGAGAAATGACTGACCCCCAAACACCTGTGACCTACATTTCCCTCTCAGGCACTACTTGTTTACTTTGTGTGTATATGTGTGCGCGTGTGTTTTTGTGCATATCGGTCTTTTATCTATGCTGCATATCTTGTGTATTTGTCTTTCTGTCTATGGTGATATTATAGTAATAATTGTGTGCCATCAAGACAATTCTGACTTACAGCAACCCTTACAGCAACACACACAAAAAACCACAACAGCTTCAAGTCTTCTTTTATTGGTAAGTGGTCCCTTCTGAGATCTGCTGGAACCAGTTTCGAGAGAGAAAAAGATATATTTTCCACAGGTGTATTTGTGATAAATTAGGTTTGAACATTAAATCTGAAAGTGACAAACTCTGAACGCTGCTTTACATGTTACATTGAATGTGGTGGCTAGTCTAAATAACCAAGAGCTGTCATTAAAGGGTGAACCATCCGTGTTGTTCTTCCTACAGCAGGTGGGTCCCGGGGGACTGTTGTAGTTGAGCAGTGAGGCCCAATCTTCAGGGGAAATCGAAAGGATGAATATCAATTGATGTTTCCATTTGACTCCCATCAGTCACAGACTAAGGCCCTGGTCACACAAGTGATATGCTTTCTAGTTCTTCCGATACTTTCCATATCACTGTTGTACTGAATCATGGCCACATGGTTTATAATCCCGGGACAAACATCCCATGAACTTTTAGCAGTACTGATTTATTTCCTCCTGTTTGTATCATTATAGCAAGCTACACCACAACACAGCTTTCCTCTTCCCCATTTAACCACAGCTACCTTTTCCAGCCCCTTTTGTTCTGGTTGCAACGGGACTCCAAGTATGTGTGTAGTGGGGGGTGGGCTCGCACATGGGTTTGGTTGGTGTTGAAATTAGAAGGAACATTGATTGGGAAGGGGTTTCTGTTTAGGAAAGTGTCTCTCTGTTGCACTGCCTACTCCTGCAGAAATGCATTGCACACAATAGACTTGGGAAATCAGCGCAACAGTACTGGCAATCACACACACACACACCCCTGGTGACATTGGCATACCAATGTTTCATTGTATCTTCCTACAGGAAAAAAAATTCTCACCAGGAATGTAATGGCGGTGGCCCCCTGGTGACATGCTTTTACCAATATATTGTATCAGGCACATTTTTTTAAGTAAAAAAAGCATGCTGTAGTAATGGCGGCCACCTTCCTGGCTTTGATTCTGAAAAGAAGTGGGGCAGGTTGTGCACACAGGCAAGGAATGCAACAAAGGTACAAAATAACACAATCTTCTTGCTCATGGGGAAATGTTCCAGTTGCACCACTAGTTGAGAATATGTCTCGGTCTTGACTCTGCGTCGTGTGACCAGGAAAAAAAAAACCCTGATATAACTGGGTGATAACTACATCCCTCATGAGACCAGGGCTTAAATTTAAAAGATATAGAATGATTGGGTAACATGGTGTCCTATAAAAGTTGTAGGATATGATGTAGGATATCTCCAGAGAGGAAAAATCTATAGTTGTAAAAGTGCCGGGTTTTGCATTGTTTGCTTCTGTGCTTTTCCTCTTCTTCAGACAACAGAAGCTTCGATCTACTGTCTTCAGAGACCTCTCATTGCTTTTCCTGATTGATTGATTGATTGATTGATTGATTATTACTTCTTCAGGGCATGGTTTATTTTGTTGCTGGGATTTGCTCAGATTTGTTCTGGGAAACCAAGGTGATGCAACTGAAGCTTTGCCAAAATTTAAAAAGACATCAACATCTAGAGGTAGATGCATTGGTGAGTGTTAAGAAAGTAAATAGCTACACCTCCCATCCTGTTCTCTCCCCCTTTTGGGGGGGGAGCATAAATGTTCTCTTTCTTTTGGGAGGACTGCAGATTCTCCTTCTCCTTTTTCATGACGAGCTCATGCCCACATCTCACAAGCAGACTGGGTGGCAGATGGCTTCTGCCCTGGGCGCTAGAATAGCTACTTACAGCTCTGGTGTTACAGCACTTTTATCTTGGTGTTAGGGGATCTAAGTTGGAAGTGTTTCATTTCTTCACAAATATTAATCCCTTTATTGGGAGACAGGTGGCCTATAAATGAGACAAATAAATAAATATTAAATGAATATTAAGCACATTTCTCCATATACAACAGATAAGATTGCAGTGGACTCCCCCCCCCCCCCCGCTCCATGGCTTTTCAAGATTTTCAGGTGTCAGTGTTTTTCAAAGTAATGGTTGGCTGAATCCTGGAAAGCTGCACTTCCCTTCGTAAGGAACCGGGACTAAGCATGACCATTTGGGGAGGCACCTTTCCCCTATGTACATAAAAGATGGTATTGAGAACCACTCGTCTATGGCACACAAGTTGTTCACTCAGCTGGTTACAGTAAACAATTCAGTCTCAAAATCTGACATGTCTGTAGTTCTTGAACATACGATGTTGAACATTCTCAGCTTTTTTGTTCCAAATGCCATCTCTGCAATACTTTGCTACTTTTGTAACCTGGCCTTCCTTCCATTTACTATATGTACCTCTTTTTTTCAGGTCCTCTCTGAGCTTTTTGTGAAGCCACAATGGTCTTCTTTGCTATCTTCCATCTTTTTTTCTTGTTGGAATTGTTTGTAATTGTGCCTTTAGAATTTCCTTTTTAAGAAACTTCTACTCATCTTGTGCTCCTTTTTAAAATCTGAATTGTAGAAACCACTAGCCTGTGGTATCCATCTTATTATGACCTTAACACCCCTTGCAGTGTAAAACACAGCATAAGCCAGGGCTTGTGTGATGAGATATTCCTCCACCATATAGAGAAATGACAATGAGGTAACCATACAGCTAAGGGTGAGTGGGATGAGGCAAGCATGGCAAAGCTGAGAGTCATTTTCCAGATTAACCAGGCATTTTATACTTCTAGGGAAGTTTGGTTGAATTGGAAAGAAAAGTGATCCAAATGGATAATGAGCCAAAAAGCTATTTTAATTTTTTTTTAGTAAAGCACAATGAAAGGTGAAAACAATATTTAATAAGTAAAAACAAACGACCCCTTCATGGATTGCTGCCTTGTCATGGCGAAGGGGCTTGAATAATTCAGAGAACCTATGGGTTATGCCATGTAGGGACACCCAAGACAGACAAGACATAGTGGAGAGTTCCGACTAAACGCAATCCACCTGGAGTAGGAACTGGCAAGCCACTCCAGTATCTTTGCAAAGAAAACTCCATGGACAGAAACAAAAGGCTAAAAGATATGACGCTGGAAGATGAGCCCTTCAGGTTGGAAGGCATCCAACATGCTACTGAGGAAATGGGGAGGACAAATGCAAGTAGCTCCAGAGCTAACAAAGTGGTTGGGTCAAAGCAGAAAGGACGCTCAGCTGCAGATGGGCCTGGAAGTGAAAGGAAAGTCCGATGCTGCAAAGAAAAATACTGCATAGGAACCTGGAATGTAAGATCTATGAACCTTGGTAAGCTGGATGTGGTCAAACAGGAGATGGCAAGAATAAACATTGACATCCTGGGCATCAGTGAACTAAAATGGACGGGAATGGCCAAATTCAATTTGGACAATTATCATATCTACTACTGTGGGCAAGAATCCCATAGAAGAAATGGAGTAGCCCTCATAGTCAACAAAAGAGTGGGGAAAGCTGTACTGGGATACAATCTCAAAAAATGATAGAATGATTTCAATACGAATCCAAGGCAGACTTTTCAACATCACAGTAATCCATTTTTCATTCCAGTCGAACTATTTAATATTTTAAAAGATGTTAAGGTGCTACACTCAATATACCAGCAAGTTTGGAAAACTCAGCAGTGGCCAGAGGACTGGAAAAGATCAGTCTACATCCCAATCCCAAAGAACGGCAATGCCAAAGAATGCTCCAACTACCGTACAATCGCACTCATTTCCCACGCTAGCAAGGTTATGCTCAAAATCCTACAAGGTAGGCTTCAGCAGTATGCGGAGCAAGCTCCCAGAAGTACAAGCTGGATTTCGAAGGGGCAGAGGAACTAGAGACCAAATTGTCAACATGCGCTGGATTATGGAAAAAGCCAGAGAGTTCCATTAAAATATCTACTTCTGCTTCATTGACTATGCAAAAGTCTTTGACTGTGTGGACCACAATGAACTATGGCAAGTTCTTAAAGAAATGGGAGTGCCTCACCACCTTATCCATCTCCTGAGAAATCTCTATGTGGGACAGGAAACAACTGGATATGGAATCACTGATTGGTTCAAAATTGGGAAAGGACTACGACAAGGCTGTATATTGTCTCCTTGCTTATTTCACTTCTATGCAGAATACATCATGCGAAAGGCTGGACTGGAGGAATCCCAAACTGGAATTAAGATTGCCAGAAGAAATATCAACAACCTCAGATATGCAGATGATGCCACTCTGATATCAGAAAGTGAGGCGGAATTAAGGAACCTCTTGATGAGGGTGAAAAAGGAGAGCACAAAATATGGTCTGAAGCTCAGCATCCAAAAAACTAAGATCATGGCCACTGGTCCCATCACCTCCTGGCAAATAGAAAGGGAAGATATGGAAGCAGTGACAGATTTTACTTTCTTGGGCTCCATGATCACTGCAGATGGTTACAGCAGCCACGAAATTAAAAGACATCTGCTTCTTGGGAGAAAAGCAATGACAAACCTAGACAGCATCTTAAAGAGCTGAGACATCACCTTGGCGACAAAGGTCCAAATAGTCAAAGCTTTTTTTTCCCCAGTAGCAATGTATGGAAAGGAGAGCTGGACGATAAAGAAGGCTGAGTGCCAAAGAATTGATGCTTTTGAATTGTGGTGCTGGAGGAGACTCTTGAGAGTTCCCTGGACTGCAAATAGAACAAACCTACCGGTATGTTTTGAAGGAAATTAACCCTGAGTGTTCACTGGAAGGACAGATCCTGAAACTGAGGCTCCAATACTTTGGACATCTCATGAGAAGAGAAGACTCCCTGGAAAAGCCCCTGATGTTGGGAAAGTGTGAAGGCAAGAGGAGAAGGGGATGACAGAGGATGAGATGGTTGGATAGTGTCATCGAAGCTACCAACATGAATTTGACCAAACTCCGGGAGGCAGTGGGAGACAGGAGGGCCTGGTGTGCTCTGGTCCATGGGGTCATGAAGAGTTGGACACGACTTAACGACTAAACAACAACAAAAAAGCAAATGAATATTTAGAGATTTATTTGTAATGTATATATTTCAAGTATGCCGGGTAGGTGGGGCTCGTCAGCCATGTAAGGCAGCCCATCTAGGAGAAGGAAAACTCCGATTTCAAACCTCCACTGCCTTGTGGCTATATCCACTCATGGAAAAGGCTTCAGGAGTTAACCTCGAGGCAAAATCCGGAGCTGGAGTCCCGAAGGCAGCATGTGTTGTTCTGCCAACTCCTGCGACATTGCTGGAACCAGTTGTATTGGCTCTTGCCTTTCCATTGGACCATTTCAGCAATGTGGAGAGGGAGGATCTGCTGCTTGGGTAACAGCCTATCCTCCATATTACCTTACCCGGGCTTCATGCTCTGGAGAGGACACTCCTCCATTCAGAGCATGTTACCATAGTCTCTCGAGACTAAAGGATGCCTATGCATGATTTCAAGTATGCATGTAACATATGTAGAGCTGATACATAAACTATTTCACCATCATACATCTGTTTCTAAATATACTGTATGTCATTAACTATTATTCATTATATAAAATCAATTTTGGAGCATCTTTGAATTCCCAAGCCCAAATACAGGCACACATAAATAATATGTGATAAATAAAAGATTTTAAAAGTTACAATTTAATTTTGTTTAATAAAATATTTTTCAACTGGTGACAATCTAACTTATCCCCTTGTGCTAATTTATTAAATAGAATCCAAGCACTAATTTCTACCTTTATTTAATTTCCAAGGAAGTAACTGTGCTTGTTTGTCTCAGTATGTTTGCAAAAATAAGGAGGGGAGGGAATAGAAAAAAATGAAATTTGACCCAGAAAAGTTTTCATTGAAATAAATCCGTTAGCTTCAAAGTGCTGCTGTATTTTACCTGTTTTACTCCCCCACAAGCTTTATTTTACTTATTCAGAGTATTTATGAAGCAGCATTGAGCAACACAAAGCTGGAGCAGGAGCAACAACAGCAGGAACCATTTCTGTGGTTCTCCTATGGTTAATGATCACTCAGACATAAATTTCTTTAAAGTAACTTACCCTCCTTCCTTTACCCTCTTAAATAACAAAAGGCTTAATTCTCTACAATAACCCTTCATTCTTTTTCTTTTTCTTTTTCTTTTGGTGACACACTGGTATTCCTAAGAAGCTCTAGGGCCACAATAAAGGTTTTAGGGGCCACAATTTTACCATCTCTGCTATAAACCTAACTACACATTATGTTTGACCCACAAATAGATTTAAATTATCCTTTGCTGAGTTACAGTCATAACTGAGTACGAATGTTCTACCTTGGTTATCGGGGAAATGAATTAATAATAGCTATTTGTAGTAACAATTTCCACACACTGAAAAGAATGGTATATGAACTGTATGAGTTGTGTGGATGATCCCTTTGAAGGAAATCTCTCTATGTAGATGTGCTCTTGGGAATCAACAAGTGTTCTAGTGTCCGTCATCAGACAAGATTCAGCTATATTAGTTCCATCTACTGCTAGGGATCCCTCTGAAGTTAGTCAGAGCTAACACAGTGAATTAGTCAAGCTGGCTCCTAAATCCTCATTTGTGGGTCAGGGTTGGTTTGCTTTGCTCACGCTAGAGCTTGGCGAAATACCAGCGGAGAATGGCCTTTTTCCGTGGTCCATTTCCAAGAGATATAATGATACTACCAAACCAGCAGGACTGGATGCACATAATGAAATGTGACAATGTGTTCATTTGTGAGAGCCCTGGTAGTTAGAGTAACATTTGCATAATCACATTAACTTTAAGGACCCAGTTTAAAATTGACCTAACAATGCCTCCCATTGTTGAAACCCACAGCTGTCCGGGCAGATCTGATGCGAAGTTGAGTTGCTCTGTCACAGAGCAAACATCTTCACAGCCATTCAGACTTGAACTCCAAATGTGAAAACTGTAGAACGACCGGCAGCCCAGAGAACTTTTGCCTTCCAGGAACACCTGGGTTGTAAAGTTCTGCCAACATCCTATTTCCTTCTTTGGTTATGCTTATCTAATTGCCATCACATTTAAGACCACAGTGTATGAGAAAGAGAACACAACCCAGCAGACATAAAATTGCTTATTAACATGTTGTGAATAAGAATGAACTGTGTTTCATAAACATGAACTAGCTTGGGGTTGTTCACTTTTGGCTCTAAAGAAGGTGTTTTTAGGAATGTGATCATTTCAAACAAATATGCTATACATCACATACCTGAGGAACATTATTGCTGCCTTTAGAGATTTAATTTGGCGTTCTTCCATCTCTGTTTTGATCTTCTTCCCCTTAGAGGATTGCCCTGCCCAACTGCATAATGTATTAAAACAACCAAAAGGAAATGAAGCACAATCGGCAAAAGACCTTGTTGTTTTACCCGCTACTTATTAAACCAATGCAACTACGTATTGTACTATGAAACCATACTTCCCTCACCTCTCAAGAAGAACAAGAGAGTGGCATGAAACTTGAAAAACTGCTGCCCAAATGCATCATAAAATGCTCTTTAAAAGTTAAGTTTGAAAGTGAACCACAAATTACTCATATCAAAATGTAACTAAATGTAACTGCTTGTTTATATTGTTTTTTTGCAAGGTGATTTTGTAACAACTTCCTTCTCCCCAAAGTAGTTAGGTTTACCCAAAGTATGTGTTTATTATAATTAGTTATTTCAACACTCTGGCAAACATCTCATACAATGCACATGTGCAAAATCTTTCTGTATTTGAAAAGGAATCCCAATATCTTCAACAGTCAGGTTGCATTTTGACAAACAGAACCAGTAGTGGGCACATTTTGCAGGGAGAAACATTACATTTGTCCTCCTTCACAACCATAGTTCCAATTTCATCTGCCTTTTCTCATCATTTTTTTTGCAAAGTGCCGAACTGCCTGTCCTACACGGGAGAGTCTTTGCTTCTCTGTGTAGAGAATGGGCAAGGGGATGCCACCTATTCGAAACTAGAAAACATTTGTTTGGATTGTTCACATATGTACATCTAATTGATTTCTGCATTTTGATGAATAATGTTTCTATCCCTTGATGATTCCCTCATATATCAGGTCCTCTGCAGTGCAAAAAAGGGCTGATTTCATTATGGCTATTCCTGTATTCTAGCCTTTGTGAGGCTGACCTGAGCAACTCAAATTCAAATGCAAAAGTGCTTTCTACCTTGTCCCGGGTGCAGCTTGTGGTCTGAGCGATGGAGGGGGGCTGTACATCTCAGGTTTAAAGGCCCCATTATAATCCACCCAGTCCTAGGGATGTCCCAACATTTGAAGATGAGAGTGAGGCACCCCCCACCCCAACCCCCCACAAATCAGACCACTGGCTGTGAAACTGTGAAACCTCCACTGAGAAGGACAAATAGTTGTCATATCTGATTATGACTGGATCATTCAGTACATACAATACATGTAGCTACTACAGGTAACAACACTTGCAACCCTGTTGGTTTCCTGATGACAGTTTCAAAACGTGTCAAATCTATTTTCCCATTAGCCTCAATACTAAAATAGGGATATGGTTCCTGGAGGATTTTCATACACCCTCACACCTCCTTTCTCTTTCTTTCTTGTTTGTTGGCTGCTCCTCTGCAGTCTTCTCTTTCTCCTCATTTCTCTTTCATACTGCCTTTCCTTTCCTGCTTGTTAGGTGCTCCCTTCCAACCTCTTGTGTCTCTCATTTGTGTCCTCTTGCTGCTGTGCTTGATGATATAAATGTGCCCTTCACAGTGGTTGCAGAAGTGAGTTTTGGATGCCCAAAAGGGTAATGTTGTAAAAGTTGTAAAAGTGAGGTTCCAAAGTATGCCATTGTAAATCGGGGGGGGGGGGGGGGCTCTGTACTTTCTTCTTCATGACCTCTGTGAATGCACACAATTGGGTTGTTCTGCACCTGTGTAGGGAGTCTTGGAAGTTTCTAGAGCTTAAAGATATGTGATTAGTAGGATGTTCCCACATCGAGCGCATGCTCCGCCCTCCCAAAGTCCCCTCAGTTCCTTTTTGCCACCGCTTTGGAACACTAGAGCGAGTACTGAGATCAATTTAACTATTTCAATAATTTCTTTTATATTTTCAGTCATCTCTTTTATTGGACATTCTCCTGTAAATTATCCATTTCCTTTTTTAATCTCCTCCATTTGTTTTTTCTTCTCTTCCCACATTTTTCTTCCCCCCATCACCACCTTTCCCTTCCCCTTTCCCCTACTTTTATGCCCCCCAGGACCCTTCAAGCAGTGCATGCTTGGCACAAACAAGATCCCGCTTACCGACGGTCACGACCGTTGCCTCTTCTGCTTAAGGGAACAACATCAAACGCACACCTGCCCACTTTGAAACTACGCCTGCAAAGACTTTGCTCTTACCTTTCAGAAAGGTCTCTTAATCTGGCCTCTATGGATCCAACAACTTCTCCAACTCTGCATTTGGAACGTCAACAACCCTCTCACCCAATACCCAGCCCGACAACTCCATCACCTCGACAAAAAGACCCTTCGAAGTCCGCTTCAAAGTCAAGCTCAACTTCCACGTCGAAAACTCCAACCCGTCCGGATGACTTGTCTAAGAAAAAGAAAGACAAAATTAAACCTAAGAAAACTAAAAAGCCTACAAAATCGACCCAAATAGATCCATCTCAAATGGCGATCCCATCACCCATCCTCGAGGAGTCATCCAGAGGCTCAATCTCAAATAGAGATGACCAGACTCTAATACCAGCTCAAGCTGCAGCCTCCATTGCTAGCCTCTCGCCGAGTTCTGGCCTATCTCTGGCTGATGTTCACTCCAGCCTTGCCTCGGGCCATTCAAGCCCTACATCATCAGGCTGGGCAATACCTATTTAGGTTTCTGACTCAGAGTAGTCTTATCACTCTCCTCATAAACACCGGACGAAGAAATGACACCTTTCTGCAATTCAATATGCCCCCTCACACAGGAAATTGTACTATTATCCCAAACTATCTCAGTATCCGACCAGAGATGACTATGGGGAGCGGTATCATCACTACGACCCTTACTATTCTGAAAACCTCACTGAACAGGCCTATTACAATGAACCAAGGAGAGCGAGATATGCTTTTTCTCCACGATATTCACCCTCCATATCACCTTCACCACCACAACATCAACACTGTTCAACTTTGGCTTACCCAACATCGACTCACCATAGGTCAATCCCTACAAAATCAGCCCTTAAATGTACTCTTCTGGTACCAGGATCTCAACCACAACCCAAGCAAGCCAAGCACTTTTGACATCATACCTCTCTCTACGTTACCACCACCTACAAAGAGCCTCCCCCGGCTCCTGACATTGAACATTGTCTGGTATACCTCCCACACATCAAGTACCTTCACCATCACTACCATCGACGTAGGCAACCAAACCACCACACGGATCATCCTCACAATCATCCCTTTCCTTTTAAGATTCTACATTCGGAATCACCCTCTAATCTGCCTACTCTGATCTTCTGATGCTAGTGAGAACCACCCTCCATCCCCACCAGAAAATTTTACATCTCATTCCCAAATGGTTATGCAAATGGCAAAATCTTTACAGCTTGACATTGAAGAGCCACCAGTAAAAGGATCTGATGACCTGAATCAAGATAAAATACCATTCTTGGAAGACGGCTCTATTCCCTTACATCATTTATTATGAGGGTCGCTAATTATCAAGATGCTATGGGTGCGTACCACCGCCAGCTATGGAATAGGATTCTACCTATCATTCAAGCAACTACAGACACCACCAAAATAGAAGCCTTCAATATCCATGCCGAGGCTTCAACCTTGGCTAAACAGCAAAGAATCGCTGCCCGCCATACCACAGATGCAGCCTCTAAGGCTACGTCCACTTCTGTTGCCTTGAGGCATCATGCCTGGCTGAGATCTGCAGGCCTTTCAGATGATACTAGAACGAGGATAGAAGACCTTGGTGCTCGCCTTTTCAATGGCAAAATGTACGAGGTCATGGACAATCTCCACAAAATCCACAAAACGGCACGCTTATATTCCACCCACAACCTTATTGGTATCAGCATCCTCAATTCTAAAGACAACCCTTCTTTCGGCATCAGTTTCAATCATACCAGCAACCATATCGACCATTCAGCCCCATCTACATCTACCGTGCCTTCCTTTCGACCTCAACAGCCACAACCACGTTGACAGCACTTTCGACGCCCACAAAAGAAGGGTAAGCAGTATCCATAGACCCCTTCTATATACATTTCAAACCAGACTCCATCCCTTCATCAGTGGGTTCTTTCTATTGTCCAAAACAGCTATTTCATTGAGTTTCAATGTACCCCACCCTCTGGCACTATTGGATGACTCCATACTTACTAGCTCTCTGCGAAGAAGTTTCCCTTCTTCTCCAAAAGCAAGCCATACTCATAGTCTCTTCCCCTACATTGCATGATGGATTTTACTCCAGATATTTTACAGTCCCCAAAAGGATAGAGGACTCCGCCCTATTCTTGACCTCAGAAGCCTTAATAAATTCATTCGACCCAGACGCTTTAGAATGCTGACCCTCAACACTATCATCCCTCTCCTTTCACAGGGAGACTAGTTTGTTGTCATCGACCTTCAAGATGACTACTTTCACATCTCTATTCATGCACTCCATCACAAATTTCTATGATTCCAATTTGACAATGTTTCATACCAGTTTTGCTCTCCTGTTCAGACTTTCCATGGCACCAAGGACCTTTACGAAATGCATGGCACCAGTCGCAGCCTACCTCCGACTACAAAGTATCACCATATTCCCGTACATAGATGACTGGTTAATAGTCTCTAATTCTTATCATGACGCAATCAGAGCTACCCAACTAACTCTTGATACTCTTCAAGATCTCAGACTCAAAGTAAACCTTGCCGAATCTCATCTCAAGCCTGCACAAACCGCCACCTACATCGGGGCGTATTTCGACTCCCGTCGAGCCAGAGCCTTTCTCCTCCAAGAGAGAATCACCAAACTAACATGAGCCATCCAACCCTTCTGACCTCTAGCTTCAGTATCGGTGCATCAAGCCCAACACCTCCTCGGGCTCATGGCTTCTACCACAGCCATTATCCAGCACGCAAAGCTCAAAATGAGGTCCCTACAATCATGGTACCTATCACTATTCAATCCCATAACAGACCACCCTTCTAAATGTCTCATAGTAACATCAGAACTCACCAGTCAACTCACCTGGTGGATGTTCCTTCCTCATTTGATGGTAGGCAGACCCTTTCAACCTCTACAGCTCTCCATACAGGTTACCACCAATGCCAGCCCATCGGGATGGGGAGCTCACTGTCGACATCACGAGATACATGGTCTATGGACAAAATGAGAATTATTACACACCAACCATCTCGAACTCTTAGCAGTTATCAGGGCCTTCCATGCCTTCTTACCTCTCATTGCAGGACGAGCAATACAGCTAGCTACAGACAATACTACAGCGCTGTATAAACAAGCAGGGAGGTACCCACTCCTTCTCGCTCCTTTATCTGGCAGTCGAACTTTGGGAATGGTGCTACCTACACCACATCTTTCCCGTAGCAGTCCATGTCACCGCACACGACAACCTTCTCACAGACCATCTCAATCGTTTTACCACAAGGACACACGAATGGGCACTGAACAACGAAGTTTCGATCTCCTCTGCCACTGATGGGGTGTTCCACCCATCAATCTCTTTGCCTCTGAGATCAACACCAAGTGCCAATGGTATTGCTCCCAAGCCGGTGTCAACACAAACTCACTCGAAGATGCCTTTATGATAGAATGGGTTGGAGGCCTATTTTAACTATTCCCTCCAATTCCACTCATACAATGAACCGTCATTCGACTTCAAAAATTCCACTTGAATGCCATCCTCCTCACCCCATGTCAACCTCTACACATCTGCTGTGCAGCTACATGGTTTAATCCATTGACCTTTGTGAGGCACTATCATCTTGATGTCCATGCAAAGAAAGATGCTGCTTTTGGCAGAACAGTCTTGACATCTCTTCTACTGTGACGTCCCATCATCCAGTAAGTGAGCTTGTCAGTCACCCAATTGTGTGCATTCACAGAGGCCATGAAGAAGAAGGAGAATTTACCTACCTGTAACCATGGTTCTTCTAGTGGTTGTCTGTGAATCCACACATCCTGCCCATCCTCCCCTCTGTCCGTCACATTGTCTTTATATAAGCCTATGACAGCAGCGGACTCTTACAGAAACTGAGGGGACTTGGGGGGGGTGGAACATGCACTCCATGAGGGAACATCCTACTAATCACATGTCTTTAAGCTCTGGAAACTTCTGAGACAGGCACGGAACAACCCAATTGTGTGGATTCACAGAGAACCCCTAGAAGAACTATGGTTACAGGTAGGTAACCTCTCTTTTCTGCACACCTAGTTCAGTGTTGAGTACACAAAAAGATGGATTCCTCCAAAATGGATCTAACAGTCACAGACTTAAAAAATGTAGCCTCAGGGATGATTATTGTTGTCTGAAAGGCTATGTCTAGCCCTTTGAAAATGTCTGGGAATCCTTCTCACTTCACTTCTTTTTACTTAAACTCAGTTTCTATGCATAAAAATAAGTTGGATGCTATTTTATGAGGTTGCTTTCCATGATATAGAAATTAATAGGCACACATAGCTCTATACCATGTGCACCTGCAGTGCTCCCTACAATCTGAGAAAGTAATTTGTGGCCTTAAAAAAACAAAACAAAACAATCCTAGGGTGTTAGGTGCCATATACATATATAGGCAGTAAGAGAGAGACTTTTAGCAAGATAAAAACAAGAGGCATCAAGGGCAAATTCTCTATATGATAGTAGGCAAGAGGCAAAAAATCCAGCAGGGTCAGTATGGAAGGCCTCACTGAAAAAGTGGTGTTTTAAGTTGCCTTCTAGACATTAACAGGGAAGGGCCCAGGTGTAGCTCCGTTAGGAGCTGCTTCTACAAAGTTGGTGCCGCTATGAAGAAAGCCTGATTTCTTGTGGATGATTTCCAGACCTCCCTCATGGTGGCTACCTGGAGGAGCCTAGCCTAGGAGGATCTGGTGCGTCAAGCAAATGACCTTGGTGAGAGAGACTAGTACTGCGGTCCCCAACTGTGAAGGGCTTTATATGTAAGCATCAAAACCTTCAACTTGATCTGGGACACAATGGGTAACCAGTGGAGATGAGCCAGAACTGGAATGAGCCACCAGTTCTCCAGGTCAGCCTCAGAGGAAGCTCCACATAGAAAGCATTACAGTAGTTTATCTGGGAAATGACCGTTGTATGCACCAGCATTCTGGGTGAACCCTCATCTAGGTAGGGATGGAGTTGGGCAATAAGGCTCATCTGGTGAAAGGCAGATCTGGACACGACTGCAATCTGGGAATCTCAAAAAAGAACCAGGTCCAGAAGAATCCAAATTATGAACTTGATTCCTAAATGGGAAGGCCATACCGTCCAGTCTAGATGTATCACCGGGGCCTCCCAGGAGCAGAATTTCCATCTTGTCCAGGTTCAGTTTGAGCTTATTGGCCTTGTTCCATTCCAGAACTGAAGCTAGTCATTGCTCAAGCATCCAAACAGCATCCACTGTTATGGTGGTGAAGGAGTCGTAGAGTTGTGTGTCATCAGCATACTGATCACACCTTACTCCAAATCTCCTGCTGCTACCCCCAGCATAGATGGTAAACAGCATTGGGGATACTGATGACCCCGAGGCATCCCCCACTTGAGGGTTCAAGAAGCTGAAAAATTGTCCCCAAGCTGGACTCTCTGGACACAGTCCTTGAGGAAGTAGCAGGGCCAGCTGAATGCTGGACCTCTGATCACGATCTCTGTCCAGAAGGATACCATGGTCAACAGTATCAAAAGCTGCTAAGAGATAAAGAAGAACCAGCAGGATACATCATCCCCTGTTGACCTTCCGTAAGAGGCCATCATGTAGTGTAACCTGTGCCATCTCAGTATCACACCATGGCTTGAATCCAGATTGGAATGGGCCAAGGCAGTTCACCTCATGTACAGTACAGTGAACATTTACAACAGGGACTGATATCATGTACTGCATACAGAAGTTTTATCAATTTATTGCATTTATATCCTACAGTTCATCCAGGAAGCTCAACAGAGTGTACATGGTACCCTATCCCAGCCTATTTTTAAATTCTCACAGTTTTCTGGAGAGCTAGATCAGGCTGTTGTACAGCTGAAAGCAACATTGTGAGGGCATTTTCTCTTGGCAAGAGCAATAGAAATAATGTTGGATGGCATAAAAAAGGCACTTCTTGAAGGAGGTGAGGCAACGGCAGTTCTTATATTTAGGATACTCTCACCTGATACCATATCAAGCTTGGCACCAAAATAGTAAAACAGCACATGTAGTAGAATGCTGTTTTTCCTTTTGTTATCTGAGTTTGTCAGTCTGTTACCCAAACCCATCATGCTGTAGCATTGGTTGTGGGAGGCAAAATTTAGCTGCAGGACTGCATGAGGCTCAACAGCTAATTTTTGTGCCTTATTTTATTCCCTCTCCTGTTGTTGTTTTTAAAAGGGCAATTATTATTATTTTTTCAATTCCTGGAAAGAATGGAGCTTTTAGAATAGAATGGATTGCAACTCCCACCCTCACAAAACCCCAAAATGAAACAACTGGTGCTGATATTTTGTAACTTTTTCTTGTTTAGGGTGTGGTGTTACCATTGAAGAGTCCTGGGGGTCTGTAGAACAGACGGTGGAAATAAGCCCCCTGCTACTGTATTGACCAAAGGTCAAAACAAAGGCCGTGGCAGAAGGCTTCTGTGGTGACCTTTGCAAGCCAAGAACTCAGCAGGATATTTAAAGTCTGCTGCTTATATGCCACCCCATAGTGCTTATGGCACTCTGGGTGGTTTACAGTTTAATTATGTAGGCTACACATTTCATCATATTCCTAATCATGTGATTATGAATTTCTCATGGAATTGAGGGCTGCCCATGTTTCAGATCAAATGCTCTTTGGTATAAAAAAATGTAAGCAAAACAAGCATTATTAAAACATGATCATATTTCTAAAAAAGTTCTCAGTAGTGGGCCCTTGGAAGCTGTTGAGCCTTCACTCTGTCCCCCACAAAACAAAACATGAAGTGGTGCCCTTCTTTGGAAGACTAGGGCCTTGTGATCCTCCTCCAGATTTGTTGTCTTTTTAGGAATCTTGATTCATGGTGGCTGCTTTTTCTACTGTGCCAGGAAGCTCAACGTTCAGTAGCAGGTGGATCTTTTTAATTTCAACAAACAAAGACACAACACAAATCTGCATGATCTTTGTGAGGGCTGCTCTGCTGGCCGTCGTTCATGAGAACACTCCTACAAGCTTGTGGAGTGATCCATCTCACCCCATTCGCCTATATGCATGGAAACAATAGCTCCCTGGTCAAAGAAGGACATCACATTCCTATGTGGGAATTAATTTATCTGAATTGGATACTTGGCCCAAATATGTGCTGTGGCCCCATTGTGGGCAGCTAGCTGTACTCTCCAATTCCTTTTACCCACACAAAAATGTACAAAATCTGTACATATTTTCTTTTTGTCACAGAGAGACCTCCATCTTCAGTTTCTCTCCCCCCTGCCTCTCTGCTTGCCCACACTGCACACTCTTTCTTGCTAGCATAGCGATAGACTAACTTTGATCCCTCGGGAGCTGAAGCGGAAGTTGCCTTTCACTAATTTTTTAAAAATATGTTTTTATAGATAGCAAAGTCCATCTTTCCACCTGCATCCAAAGCAGCTGGCAGAACAAAGCATGCGAGCAAAATAGCTGTCCAGAAATGGGTCTGTCTGCCAGTGCCAGCATCCAGGTGCAAGCTTGTTTTTATCTTACTTGAGGGAGTCCCTGGTGGCTGTCAATGTTTTACTGAGACTAATTAACCCTTTCTTCCCCAGGAGAGATAGCTAAGCTGTGTTTACATTTCTCTAGTTGCTGTTAAAGCCACATGGTCATAACTGAGTTAACAGTTAGGAGTATTTCTGCCTTTCTTACACTCCCAAGCTCTTCTGGTTATACATCTTTCCCAGCTAGGATAACCACGTGTCCTCTTGTACAGAGGATAGTCCTCTGTTTGAAAGGCTGGCAGAGGACAGCCCCCTTTTTGAAAATATCCATCTTTAAATTGGCCTGTGCCTGATTTCAAGACAGAGCCACAGAAGTGTAGATGATAGACCTGAAAGTTCCCCCTCAACACTTAGCACACAGGCCACATGGTTGCAGTCTTCTCACTTGAATTTAAATTATTTTTTTTTAAAAATCCTTCTATTATTTTGCATCTGAATGTAAATATTAGCATGTTCAGTTTTATGGGAGATCATTTTCCTCTTTGTCATATTTTTTGTTGATGTGTTCAGCAGCTATCACTCCGATTGTGGTCAGTTAAGGAGCAGGAACTGTAGTGGCAATTGGTCATTATAGTAGTCGCTGTAATTCACACAGATTTTCTTCAACATATAGAGGTCACACTTCCTTATTATGACAAGGCTAGTCTGAGACTTTCTTATTTCTTTCTTTCCAGGTCAACGATTAAGATATGTTTTCCCCCCCCCTCCACTTCTCCACCTATAAAACTTAACTGGGATAGTAACTGAACAATACGACAGATCAATTTTTGCAAAGTGTTCTAGAGTTGTGTGAAAATTCAGCTAATAAACTGCTGGGCAAAGGGGATGTATTATTTTTGTAACCACTGATAAATGAAATGTTAGCAATATGTGCAACTGGAGAACCTATGGAATTATTTGTGGTGAAGCTATTTGAAACATATTAGAAGTAAAACAAATAAAAATGAGATCATGTTTCTCTTAGGAAATGTAGCAGCAAGCATTGAAACAGGCAGACAAAAGACCTGGAGACTTCAAACTTTCCTCAAATGTATCATTGAATTTAAAACCTGGTAATTGAAAAATAATAATTGAGAGAGAGCAACCTTCTAGTATATTTCAGACAATGTGTAAATACATGTAATAATTTATTATGAGCAGAACCAGATGAGTTGGGAAGAAATTGAAACGTAAAGAAGCAACCAGATAATTATGTGTCCTGCAGTTTTCTTTGTATTTGAACTGGAGTGTTGCTACTTTGTCTGTGTGCATATGTGTGTGTGCCTATGTGCATATATGTCTATTTCATGCATACCGATAATTGATATAACAATGCACAGGATGTTGCTGCCAAGTGATTACATCATAGCCTTGCCTGGCTTTCCAGGACCACCCATTCAGTTGTCACTGCCTGGCCAGCTTCTTCTTCTGAAAGCCAGTGGCTCAACTTGATGGTGTTTTTGCTTGACAGAAATGGGGAAGGACAGCATTGTTGTGGTGGGAGCAGGAGTATGACTCCAGCCATGGAGAGCTGATCTGTTTCCTGTGAGCCATATTCTATATATTGAAGGATTTCAAAGGAATTAATTAAGCGGCAATCAGCACATCTACCCTCGATGCCAACAATGGAAGCTCCACTGCTGGGATGCACAAAACCCTTCCTCTTGCTCTGCCTGGGTGCTGGAGAGTGGAACATAAAAATGGACGAAGCGATGGGGCCCTTTAGTCAGAGCACAGCCAAACAGGGCTTCTATGTTCCTTGCGCTCCCAGCCCCAGTTCCTTGGATCCTACCTCCTCCTCCCATAGTTCTTCTTGCTTCTTCCCCCACACAAGCACTGCTGTTCTTTTAAAGGTTTTAGAACAGCATGAAATCACAATTTGGGGACAGAACATCTTTTTCAGAGAAGAAAAGTGTTGAGAACAACTCTACAATTTAATTCTTCCAAAGATCTCTGGTTTATAAATGTTGGATACTGTGCTTCTATATCCATGATTCAAAACAGCAAGGAATGGCCCCATATTGTTGCACAATATTTTTTGTTGAAAAACAGCCCTAGCAATTGTTTTGTGTTTGGTCGAGAAATGGTCAACTGATGAAAACGGGAATCGAGTTCTGGGATTTTTCCCTGCTTGGTATCTCTTTGTGAATACTAGTGAGCACAAAAGGGTATCCTATAGACTATCTTGACTGCTGACATGGGTCTCATCAATATTCCATCAGCCTTTTCTATATACAGCTTGGCATCTTTTTTCCTGCTGGCAACATGGGCATAGTATTGAACAAGAGTATTGTGACATTTCCTAGCATTTTGAGTCATGGATAGAGAAGCAAAATACCCCACTTTCATAAACAGTTTTTTTTTTTAAATGAATTTCCTGGCTTTTAAAAATGAATGTTTAAGTATAGTTACATGACACTAACATTCCAGTAGCAATTTCCCTCAAAGAATTACCTAGTGCTAGGGAATCCCAGAAGGTAATCTGTACTATGGTTGCTGTAGTTAAAGTTAGGGTACCAAGAACAGCAAGGGATGTGGTGGCACTGGTGTGTGTGTGTTAAACCGCTGAAGCCTTTGTGCTGCAAGGTCAGAAGACCAGGAGTCATGAGATCGAATCCATGTGACGGAGTGAGCTCCTGTCGCTTGTCCCAGCTCCTGCCAGCCTAGCAGTTCAAAAGCATGTAAATACGAGTAGATAAATAGGTACCACCGTGGTGGAAAGGTAATGGCCTTCCGTGTCTAGTCGTGCTGGCCACATGACCACAGAAACTGTCTACGGGCAAACACTGGCTCTACAACTTGGAGACGGGGATGAGCACTGCACCCTAGAGTCAGACACAACTGGAATAAATGTCAAGGGGAACCTTTACCTTTACCTAACCAAGAACAGCTAGGATGCGGCTGTCATCCCTCTGTGCCAAAATATTTCAAAGGGCTGTATTTGGACTTAATGAAATGGCAAAGCAAAAGTGTGAGTAGTTACAACACATACACTGGAGAAACATTTATACTCTCTAACCTCTCAGGCAAACAAGTCTTGCCACACCCACTCAGAATGCTGACGAGAAAGCTATTGTTCTGTCCCTTTCCTTGGAGTAGGCAGCCTGAGGGAGTTAGCAAAGATTGCCACTCGGAACCAAGGTCATACTACATATATCCTACTAGGCACATATATTGAGAATAGAGAACTGACCAGAAAAGACAATATTGCTGGGAAAAGGAGGGCAGTAAGAAGAGCTAACATAGGATAGATTGACTTGAAAAAGGAAGCCACTGCTGCAATATTTGAGCAGAACCTGCTGGAAAAGGCCTTATTTCTAGGAAGGGAGAGGGGCAGTAGGAAAAGTGGTTGACCTAACAAGAGATTCAATAAAGAAAACTACCGCTCTTTGTTGGCAAGTTCTCTGCAGAGCTATTCATGACAGTAAACTTTAGAGATAATTAACTCATATAATCATAACACATCAGAAGTGAGTCGGAAATCACAATCCTGACTGATAGGTTCAAAAGTTCCGATGGCCCCAGACCTGGAGCTGATTTCCCCTGTGAAAACTTTTGTCAAACTGCACTCAGAAATCCTAAGAAAATGCTTACAGAAAGCACTAGGACAAAACACAATACTTGGAATGTGCCTTACCAAACTATATGCTAATTGTATTCTTGAAGGCTTTTGAGAATATGCTAATTCCCTGAAGATACATAGCAGAATATCCCCCCTTCTGCTACACTGTCACTCTATTACCTTCTTTAAAGCAGATCTGGGTTGTTGTTTCTTTACTTCTTCTGGTAATAACTGTGACCTCTGGTTACAGTTCTCACTGACCAAGCTACAATGTATCAAAACTGTGGCTGGCAAATCTCTACCACACACACTCAGTGTGAGAAGAAATCACTGTTTCTCTTTTTTGAAAGACCTTTTCTCAGGACCAGTATTTCAGTCACTACAGCCTGTATTCTTTCCAAATAAACAAAAATTCTCTTTTAAAATAAGGAAGATTGGTACAGTGGTGCCTTGACTTACGAACTTAATCCGTTCTGGAAGATGGTTGTAACTTGGAATGGTTGTAAGTCGATGCACCATTTCCCATAGGAATGCACTGAAAGGCAATTAATCCGTTCCTGCCAAAAAATTTACAAAAAATCTTACAAAACATTAGAAGCCGCATCGGAAATGCAATTAATCCGTTCTGGCCGGGGGGGAGGAAGAAAAGCAAGCCAAGCATGCAAGACCCATCAGAAATGCAAAAAAAGCAAAGCAGAAAGCAAGCCAAGAGTGCATGACCCATCAGAAATGCAAAAAAAGCAAAGCAGAAAGCAAGCCAAGCATGCAAGACCCATCGGAAATGCAAAAAATGCAAAGCAGAAAGCAAGCCAAGCATGCAAGACCCATCGGAAATGCAAAAAATGCAAAACAAAAAGCAACCAAACCCTGTAAGACCCATCAGAAAAGGGGGAAAACTCCCAAAACACAAACAAACCCTCCAAGACCCATCACAGCACAGAAACATAACCCCCCAGCCCAAAACCATGCTGCATAACCCACAACAGTTTTTTAAAAGCAGAAAGCAGCACCTTACCTTACCAGGCAGTCCGAAGCCTCCTCTGATAGCACTCACTCTAACCATTGGGGCGAAAGAGTTACAAAGAAGCAACCTCTTCGGTTACCAATGGTTAGCAATTTGAATTCCCTACCTTATTCCCCTGCCTCTTTTTGGTTGCAACTCGAAGCTCCAACCGCAAGTCGAAGCAAAATTTTGCAGCCAGAGCTAGTCATAACTCGAAATGGTTGTAAATTGGGACATTCATAAGTCAAGGCACCACTGTATTTTCAATTTATGTGAGCAATTTTAAATCTGAGTAGTTTAGAGTCACCTATTTCTGAATGGCGGACATAAAATGGTTTTGTTTTTTTTAAAAAAATCATAACTTATATACCCTTTCTCCAAATCTTCCCAAATTTGGCACAGATCAAGAGCATACTGTCTGCTACAAATGTACAAAATTTGGTGCTCATATAAAGCCTAGTTTAATAATCATATTTTTCTGTTTGTGCTACCCCCATTTTTAGAAATGCATTGTAGAATGTGGAATTGCTCAGCTGAGCAATATTATTGCTGCACTCTCATGCAGCAATAATGGCTACCACTGGCAGTGGCATGCAATTAAAACTGTTGAATTCTCACCAGTGGATTACGTTGGTCCTTGACTTTCTGTGCAGAGGGAAAGGCCCAATGCTACCTACTAGCCTGGCTCTCAAACTCCAGATTCTGATGAAGCCAGCACAGAGCAAAGGTGGGCAGCTACTGTTCCATATCGATCACTCTGCAAGCCTCTGGCAACTGCATCATTTTCCTGACATGACAAGCATTGCATTGGAGAACTTTATCATATTATTTACTAGCTTAGCATAAGACAGAACATTGTTTACCAATATTGTTTGATGGTTTGATATCAGTTGGTGATACATTTTTATTGATACTTTTGTATATAATATACTGATGTTCTAATTTTTGTCCAGCTACACTGCACAATGGCATTTACTGCTGAAATACAGCAGCAAGTATGGCAGCAAGCAGTCAGTGGGAAGCCTGCTGTGCTTCCTGGAAGAAGAGTCCACCTGTATAGCCTTGGGCCTACTGCACAGCCCCAGCGTGCCTCCAGATATAGGGACTGGTAAAGTACTTCTCAGTACTGTGTAACTAGAAAACCCTAGGAAACATTGCTATGAGTTGGTAATTTTTATAGCAGCTCAGTGGCGTGAAAGCTTCCTGGAGCATCCTCTTAGCTCAAAGAGCCTTGTTCCACCATGATTTTTGAGGGGATTGTTGTGCTTGTTATTCTTCTTTCATTTGAAGGAACATAGGAGTTCTAGGAGCTTTGGAACTCCCAACCTCTGACCACTGAGCTATCCAGCAGTTTAGTAATACAAGGCCTCTGAATGAGAAGCTGCCTCCATTCAATTTTTAGGTATTCCTTTTCACTGCAACGCACCCCATTACAGAGGGTCCTGTGACCCTCTTGTAGCATTTGGGGAGCTGGCTGAACTTCTGGAGGTAGGAAAGAGCTTCCACCAGTTCCACTTGCACGCACCCATGTCCAGAAACTATCTGTGTGAAGCTTAGGAATAGAGCAGAGAGGTCCTACTCCTGTGTTTTCTCACTAGCTGTTGATTTCCCCCTTTGCAGAGACACCAAAGGTCCATTAGAAGTGGGAGTGGGAACTTGAAGAATGGCTGCTTCTCTCAACTCCTCCTCCACCTGGATTCAGATGGAGGTCAGTGAAGTGAGCACCAGTTTTCCAGCGTGCCAGCTCTGTAGCAGACTACACCAGAGCGACTGTGTTTATGGGGGAGTGGAATGCTTGCATTCTGTTGCTGTGAGGAGGAGCAAAGGAGATGAGGTAGGTAGGTAGGTAGGTAGGGGGGGACACAGAAAGAGACAAGATGTGCTATGTGGGATAAGAGAGAGAAAAAGAGTAATGGCATGCATGGAAGAGAGAGGGGGAGAGAGGAAAAGGGATGTTATAACAAAGATTGAGGTTCAAAGAGGTTTGTGGTGCTGAAGAGAGGGACGGGAAATTGAAGACACAACAAGAGGGAGGGGGCTGGCCCTACAAGTAGGGAAATAGGGCTGGGGAGAAGATGAGCAGTTGAGAGATGGGGAAAGAGAGAACCGGGCTTTGTGCTCCGAATAGGCTTTTGGGGCATCAGCAGGCAATTGCAATCTTTTAAAATCTGTTTGATAGACTTTCTATTTGCATCTTACAGTTTCAATTTGTGTGTGTGTGTGTGTGTGTGTGTGTGTGTGTGTGTGTGTGTGTGTGTGTGTGTGTGTGTGTGTGTGTGTGTGTGTGTGTGTGTGTGTGTGTAATTTTTTTTATTCAAAAACTCCAAACATATAATCAAAAATACACAGCGTAAAACAAACCAACCAACAAAAAGAAAAATAGAAGACTACCAAACTAACCATCTCCATCACCACCCCTTTTGGGATAGAGATTCCATCGTTGTCTGAACCTTGGGTATCTCCAAGAGCAGTGGTCCCCAACCTTGGGCCTCCAGATGTTCTTGGACTACAACACCCAGAAGCCTTCAACACCACCTCTGCTAGCTAGGATTTCTGGGAGTTGAAGTCCAAAAAATCTGGAGGCCCAAGGTTGAGGACCACTGTCCAAGAGGATTCTGGTGGGCACTGAGTTCATAAAATACTAAGTTTCACCCTAAGCTCCTGTCTTTTTCTGGGCCCAGTCATATATCAGCTTCCAGCTTTGCTTTACATAGTCTCTTGGTTGATCCCGTAATGCTTCTGAGAATATATCTAATTCTGCTACATCCAACAGCTTCTTTAGAAGCTCCTCCATTATTGGGGTCTCTTCATTCTTCCATTTTTTGGCCCCAGAGTAACCTAGCTGCTGTAAATATATACAATATTTTATTGTCTTATCAATAATATTCAATAATAACATTTCAGGTTTAAAATTTAATTTTTGTTGAATAATTTCTTTTGCCATTCCCCACACCTGTATCCAGAATCTTTTGACTTTTTCACACATCCACCACATATGCTAATAGGTCCCTGGATTTTATTTGCATTTCCAACAAACATTGCTGTTACCCTCTGACATTTTTGCCGATCTTACAGAGGTATAATGCCATCTGTAAAACATTTTGAGGATATTTTCCCTAAGATTCACTGGCTTAATCATTTTATGACACTCTTTCCACATCTTTGTCCATTCATCAATATCAATATTATATCCGAAATTACTTACCCATTTTACCATCATCTCCTTCAATGAATGAATGACAGTTTCAAATTTTTATTGGTATGTCTTTAATAATTTGTGGATGTTAACTATTTTTGTATGCTACCTAAGGGAGAAAGGCGGGATAAACGTAAAATAAAAGAACCAACCAAACAAATACATGTTATTGATGTGTGACACTATGAAATACTTAGGTGCATAACGAGGCTGTGCCAAACATAACAAAGTGTTTAAAAACATCTACTCTGTGAAGAGTTTCTTGAGCACACTTAGTAGGCTCTGGAATGAGCAGCAATGAAAAGGGTCAGGGGTGCTGGCTTACTTGGATTAGTGACCTGCTCTCTCAGACAGATCTACTCACAGAGTTGCTGTAAGGCTAACGTGAGCAGGAGAACCATGTCTGCATCTTGAGCCTTGAGAGGAAAGGCAGAATTTAAATGGAATAAATAAACATTTTTTCTATGGGAATTGACATACAGCTAGAAGAGCAGAGTCTTCTATCACTCCTACAGCGACTGCTACAAAATTACAAAGTGAGAGATCTGTTATAGAAAATGGTTGGAGTCCAAGTTTTTATTTCACTCATGTGAGTTTCCTTTGGTAAAGTTGAGCTTAAGTGACTCCCATCAGCCAACATCCTCTTGTCTAGCTACACAAATAGTGTAATGTTTGCAGCCAAATTGCTTCAAGAAATCACTATAGATATTATTAGTTGCATAATGAGCTGCACAACCCAGTATGCAACAGATAATGGCTTCAGTAACTTCTTAAGTTGAGGCAATTCCTTTCCAAAAGTTAAGTTATTTGTATTATGCTGGTATAACTAGACAAGAGGATTCTGGCTACTAATGGAAATGAGTTTCACCCTTCCCTTAACAGTGCGACTTCCGCCACAGTTTTCACAAGATTGGGGGAGTTTAAGGGATTTTAGAATTTGTTCGCCCTCTGTTTCAGAAAATTCTGCTAGATTGAAAACCATCCACAGGCAGAAAAACCCTTCCGTCTACAGGAAGGTTTGCGGGATTGATCCCAACCCAGGCAACCATTCAGGCACCTTGAGAATGTGCTTTAAGGGAAGAGTGCACACCTTAATGATAGGTAGGGTAAAGAAATAAACAATTATGCTGTTAGTATCCAAACAGTCTTCTATTTGGATTACCAGGTTTTACATTCCCATTGTGCTATAACTTTCCACTATCTTCACTATCTGAACAAGCTGTGTCCATTACTTACTCTGTATATTAAACAGGAGAGTAGAAACATAACCTGTCAACCTCTCTTGTGATAAGAAAATCAAGGCCATTTTGCATAAAAACAGGTGTGGCCAAACTTTTATTCAGTTTAGGAAATAGTTTGCACCTTTCATTGACAGAGATTAGATGGGAGACACAGATAAATACTTCACTTGATGCCTTGAAATTCATGGACTGTGCAGGAACTGAACCTTTAGCACCATGGTGATAATCTAATGATACAAAGAACTTGGACACTCTTCAATTGTATCGGAACAATAGGAGCTGTCAAGCTCACCTAGGCAAGCCCTAACAAATGGCAATACACAGCTCTCATTTCTTCCTGTGTTCCCTGTTGCCTGTAAGCATTACACCTCATTATTCAGTCAGGGAATTTTATATATGGGTCAAGGAGAACAAAACAGGATCTGCTTGATAGGAAGACTCTCACTTTGGCCTTCTACTAAACGTGTTCTCACTGATTAGATCTAGGGCACCCATTTGCTCAGGAAGACCTTTGTGGTTAAGACATACTTGGAGGACAAAAATGTGTGGCATGCACCTTTGTCTCTCCACTGGTGAAAGTGAGGGTACAATACCTTGCAGAAGGGAGCACAACTTTTGCTTTTGTTAGCACTATGGGCTGCCAGTGCTCTGTGCATACAAAGCCAACCCAAGATGTCTTGCAGCCTGAGATTAAAAAAACAACAACAATGCTAATCTGTCTCCCCCACCCCACCCCCACCCCCGCTCAGTTCTACCTATAGAAGACAACTGGATGAGCAGTTGAATCTTGCTTGAACACTGATGATTGGACAGCCTGGCAGCTCACCTGAAGGCAACAGGCTAGTTTGGGGTCCACTGCTGTGTCCTCTGGTCATGAGGAGGAAGGGAAGAGCAACTCAGGTGCCCTCCACAACATCCAGCATTTGGCCACAGAGGCAACTGCTTAATGGTAGGGCTAGTTCTGATGCCTTTGAACTGTGGTGCTGGAGGAGGCTCTTGAGAGTCCCCTGTACTGCAAGCAGAACAAATCTATCCATTCTCAAGGAAATCAACCCTAAGTGCTCACTGGAAGGACAGATCCTGAAGCTGAGGCTCCAGTACTTTGGCCATCTCATGAGAAGATTCCTTGGAAAGACCTTGATGTTGGGAAAGTGCGACGGCAAGAGAAGGGGACGACAGAAGACGAGATGGTTGGACATTGTCACCGAAGCTACCAACATGAATTTGACTAAACTCTGGGAGACAGTGGAAGACAGGAGGGCCTGGCGTGCTCTGGTCAATGGGATCACGAAGAGTCAAACACGACTTAACAACTAAACGACAACGATGAGTCCTGCATAGGCAATTACAGATGCCTAACAAAAGTGTCACCTGCCTTTTCTTTCCAGTGTAAGCCTCAATATGTTGTTTCCTCAGAAATAAACTTCACTGAATTCAAATAAGTCTTCTTTGAATTGTGTAGGTTCTCAGGACTACAGCTTTGTTTCTCACATCCTTCCCATTCAGAGCACATTGTGTCTCCTCTGCCCACAATAAACCAACCTTCTCCTAGTCCATGATATAAAACATGGTTTGCTACAGCAGAACCGAGGTTCATGTTCCTGACTCCTAGAAGCAGGGATGGAGATCTTTCACCTGAATCCCTGGAGAGCTGCTGCTTGGCAGTGTTGACCATATGGGGCAGAATGGTAAAAGTAGCTCCTTCTGTCCCCATCCTCCCCAGCCAGAAAATCTGATCTTGCTGGTTTGGGAAGATTGGCATTATAATCTAATACTCCTGAGGGCAACAGATTGAAGAACAACAACATGGGTTTTCTACACTGTCATGGGAAATGGTGAAGAGTTTCAAAGGGTTAAATATTTCAGAAGGACAAAGCTGAGCACTGAACAAGTTCTCCTTACAACATGGAGATGTGCAAATGTGAACCTTTGTTTATTCAGAAATATGCTCCATGGGCTTCAAAGGTACAGTAATTACTCTCAGGTAAGTGTTACTTATAGCCATCAGTAAGCAGGAAGTGATTCATACCAGGTCAGATTATTCTTCCGCCTAGCCTTTTCTTCCAAGAAGAAGTTTGAATGGCAACTTCTACAATTCCTAACTATTGTCCAGGTTGGCTTTGGCAAATGGTGTTTGTAGTCCAGCATATCAGGAGGGGACCAGACAGAAACTGAAAGCATTTCTTTTTTGGGGCCCAAAGCTGACAGCCAGTCTAATTTAGAGCAAAACTATTGTATCAATGGGATGTATGCAAGTACTGTATTGATTTACCATGTAGTAATTGATTTAGACTAGGGAAACCTGAGTTTGAATCCCAATTTGGCTATGGAAGCTCACTGTGGGGTGTGTGCCTATGTGGCACTGACAAGACCACTTCTTAAATACCTTACATACATTGAATACCCTATTAGGGTCATCTTCGGTTGGAATCAACTGACAGCACATAATACACACAATTGAATGGATATATTTTTAGCTGGGACTAGCTAGTGGGTTTAGGTCTTGGGCTATAACTTACAAAATCCTCTATCCAGCATTCTATCCAACATAGGCACTGATTGCACTGGCTGGAGGATTCTGCAGTTCCTCAGATCTACCTCTTCATCTAGCACCAGGTTGGAAAAGGCTGATCTAGCAGCCCACGGATGTCTGAGCTGACAGCAGTTCTCTGGGATCTTGGACATTTTCCATCACCTGCAACTTGATCCTTTTCAAGCCACAGATGTGAAGAACAACCTAACCTTGGACCTTCTGCATGCAAAGCATGTCATCTGCCTCCAAGCGATAGTCTCTCCTCAAGAACTGCAACTCAGTGGTATGTGACAAAGCAGGGTTTGTTACCAGACTGGGAATGAAAAATATAGCATCGGCACATTTATTCATGTAAGAAAAACCACAATTCTTTCTTTCCCTTCCCCACCCTTAGGATAACTATGTGAAACACATCATTACAGCCCTGTTTTTCAGCAACACCAGATAAAGCCACAGTCCTATGTCCACATTGGAAACCAGTGCTACTTATTTTTTTTCCCAGCTAAACATGCATAGAATCAGGTGTATGCCTATGCTACATTCAAACTAATCCAAATTTCAATTTTGCTTCTCTTCAGTGAGTCATGGAAATGTTAGCATAGCAAGAGGGATCTGTGTTAGACAATTCCTGAACCAGGACGGCTTGGAATATTCTGTGCCAGAATAATTTACACTCCCTGGGAGTATGTTGTATAGAGGCTAGAATGTTGGACTGGGAATGCAGGCATTACACTCAGTGGGAGACCTTTGGCCAGTCACACTCTCGGCCTGACCTACATCACAAGGGTGTTGTAAGGAGAAAGTAGGGAGAAGGGGAGCCATGTAGACTACCTTTAGCAACTTGTAGAAAAAGAAGGAGAGACAAGTAACTAATAAGTAATAAAGAAGCCTGCATGCAGGCTTCTAAAATTAACCTCTACTGGTGTAGGTAAGGGGGATACCTTCTGGAGCTCATTCACAAGGCTGAGTGAGAGCATTTGAACACCACTTTGGAGAGAACAGCCATGAACAGAACAGAAGAGTATTTTGTGCTTATGCCCTGGCTTGTTGTCTTTCGGAAAGCAACCAAAGGCTCACATGTGGGAACAGATTGCTGGACTAGATAGGCCCTTCATCTCATCCAGCATGGTTCTTCTTACGTTTTTGAGTTCTCATTTATGAAGTGTTTTAAGCCTGAATTCTGTCTGAAATTCTGCGTTGATCTAGTTCCTTGCTGGAGTGGAGTGGAGTGGCAAAAGGAAAACAAAATGGAACAAAGATTATTTTTTTTAAAGTAAATTATGGCTTAATGATTCATACAAGGAGCAGATCATAAAATTCACCAGGGAAGTGTTTTCCCCGTACTTTCCTCTATCTACAGTAGAGTACAAGCTCATTCTGTGATGGCTGGGGAGGTGGGGCCACCTATCTTCAGGCAGATCCCTCTAACATGTACGTACCTCTTATCGCTTGATCATAATTACATCTTCATTTAAAACTACAATAAAGCCCGGGGAAAGCAGAACCCTTCCTCTTTCCAAGAGAACAAAGACTCCAAGGCGTTCAGCTGTCCTGGCCATGCTCCACCCCAGCCTTGAAGCAAAATCGGCCCACAATGGTGTAACTACTGAAGAGAAGACAATAGTTGCAGTGGGGAAATCATCTTCAAAAACAACTCAAAGCCATTCACCTGGGCTGAGATATTTAAAAAAGCCGAATTAAGCAGACGGTAAAAGTAGTTAGGGGCCAAATTTTCTAGGGCCACCTGATGTTACATGCAAAATCCTGAATGTTAACCACCTTCCTCCTCCCGCTTGCTGGAACTGGTCCATGTTATCTCTTCTTTAGATGAAAACAGCAGTAAATATTTTGGGCTCTGTCTCCTACATGTTACCTGTGAATCCTGATATGAATGTAGAGAGTTTTGAAAAGAGGCAGGAATCTTTGGCTCTCCATACATCATGGCTGGTCTGTCCAGCATAGCCAATGCTGATAATCGGAAATGTAGTGCAAAACCTTTGGCTCCCCACTGTTGCTTCGGGAGGTAACCCTTCCAACTTGCCATGTCATACGGCACTTCCTCCACCTTGTCAGGTAGTCCTGTACTGTTCTTTGCACACATACCCTGAAAACGTGCAAAGCCAAGCATGGGTATCTGCAGGAATTTCTCCTGGAGAGGACAAAGGGACATGGGGAATGCGAGCACATATTGCAAACATTTGCTACAAGAAGACATCTGTGCATATATGCTTTATTCTTGAGCATCATATTGAGCAATGTTTAATAGCCTATGAATAGCTGGGGTGGATCACCTGGATGTGGATTTCAAAAGCACTAATTCCAACGCAACTTTATTTGTAATGGGAAACATAAAAAGATGGAGAGAGAACAAAAACGTTACCAATATAAGTAGACTATAGCCTTTTTCAGGCACTGGCTTAAACGTGTGAAGGGTTACATTTGTGGTGGAGACAAGGGACAGGAGAAATTAGAGTAGTTGGCAGTTACAATGGTACAGGACAAAAGATGATCAGAGGTCAATATTTCTAGGGCCATCTAACATTGCCTGCAAAATTCTGAACTTCAACGATCTATCCAGTTATCTAGGTTTCAGGTGAATAATAATTGTGTGCTGCCAAGTCAATTATGGTAACCCTTTCCAAGATCTTATAGGTACCGAGTACTCAGAAATGGTTTATCATTCCCTTCTTTTAGAAGCGCCCTGGGATTTGGAAATTTCCCGTAAGCTACATCGGCCAACTCTTCTCCTGAAAGTTATAGTGGGGAATTAAACTCCCAAGCGATACCAAACTCACAGAGCTATGCAGCCAGCTTACAGTAAATGTTGTGGGGACAACCTCTTCTAACACATTACTAGTAAGTGCTGACAAGTGAAAAGATCTTTTTGAGCAGAACTAGGGAAAGTATGGCTTTCCCACCCATAGTGCCAACCTTTGCATGTTGAACAGGATGCTGTATATGCATCTGTGTAATGGAATTTACTTGCGATCAGTTAGGAATGTTCTACAAGCACATTTCAGCAGAAAATGTTTACGAAGTCCTCTTCAGAATTTCATACTCAAAGCTTGAAAGTCTAACAGACTCCAGGTAGAATGGACAATGAGGGATAATTGGCTAATAATAATTTAAACATGCAAATCTCAAAAGCTTTCTAGTAGCTAAGAAAATGAATTAAATTCTCATAACTATATATGAGTCTAATAATGACAATATTACTACTACTTGGAAGACTATTAGGGCTCAGCAGTTTGGGACACAGCTTGGAAAAGTTACTTTTCAGATAGTAACCATATCTGGGAGGGTTGTCCCCAAGAACTGTATTCTAAAAAGTTACTTTTTCAAACTCCAGTGAATACAGGATTCTCAGGATAAGCCAAGATCTCAGTGAGTATGTACTACAGAGATCAGCAGACCGCAGGGGTTGAGGAGATGCCTTTGGGCTATGAAAGCAAGGTTTCTCCATGCATCCCCGTAAAATGAAGAGAGGGAATGGACAAGACAGGAGCCAGCTCCTCAAGCATGGACTGGCTGGAAGCTTGAGCAACCACCAGTTAAGTCCTGCAGATGATGACGGATGTATTAGATATGTCCTCACTCAGAAGGGAGGGTGAGGAGAGACTCTTCTAGCGCCCATGACACACTCTTGATTCATTTATTCTTCATTGTGTGTACTTTTCAAATGTCACTTTCTCATTATGTCATATTACCAAACCTTAATGAGGATTAACCCCCCATTTCCCTCCTCCCTGTTTTATAAGCCTATTAAAGGCTTATGCATGTGACGGTAACTCTTCTATAGAAATCATTTTAGAGCCTGATGTCACCCACAATCATCACTGGCACAATTGCATGGTGACAAGACAAGTTAGAGTAACTCATTACAAGAGAAGGAAGCCCTGAGACAAAATTAAAGCTCTCGTCTTTGTTGCTTATCGATAAGTGCTTATTACAATTCCCTAGATGACATACAGAGTAGTCTACACGAACAGCTGAGACTCTGCTGGTAAAATCTATATATGTAGACAAATGTTCTGGCTATTTCACTGAATGGATTGGATGCAAATAACTATTGTTATGAAGGTAAATATTTAAATACAGACAATAAGTTTGTTTATTACAGCACTTCTCTTAGCTGTTGCTATACCCAAAGCCATTTATTTCACTTATTGCAAGTAATTTGCTCTCTCCAAATCTTTCAGTAGGTAAAGCGGTTTAGGTCTCTGTCCGCAGAGCCAGAGGTTTTGAGTTCGAGTCCCCACTGTGCCTCCTCAAGAGGGGCTGGACTTGATGAACCTTAGGGTCCCTTCCAGCTCTGCAGTTCAAAGGTTATTATTATAAAATGCAGAAGTCCTAAGAAGTCAAGACAAATCATCTAGGGATGTACAAACAATTTCCTAGTTTTCCCACTTCCCCATCTTGTTCCAGAAACACTTTGCTCCTCCTACCCCACATTTATGGCTTATTCTAAAAAGTGGCTTGGTATTCATAACCTGCACTGGCAGCTCAGTTAGGAATGGCTTTAGAAGGTATAATCCACAGGGATGGAGAACTGCTAGATAAGCTGTTTTATTCGGCATGAGCTGAAAGTCAAGTTCATGCCAGGCAGAATGTGTTAAATTTTAAAGGTGCCACAAGGCTCTTTGCCACTCTGGCTGCCACTCAATGAAACAGCCACATCTTTAAATAACGTACGCAGGCTTTCAGGGCTTGTCTTCCACTGCCCCATCAAAAAGGTGCAGTTCAGAACATGATTACACAATGAAAATGAACTGGTAACTGGACTCGGTTTTTTTTTAATTGGTAAAGTCACATGGTAGTCACATCAAATTTGGAAAAACTTTAATCTGATTTTAAGCGGTGTGGTGCCTATATCAGTTGAGGGAGCTGATAGTATTGCTGCATTTGAGGCGCTGTTGTGTGCCTGCCCACCCTGCCTTCACACTGTCCACTCACCCCTGCTGCCATGGTGAGAGAGCGCGCAAGAAGGAGGGTCTGCTGGCAAAGTCACTCATCCCCTTAGAAAGCTTGGCTGCTTCTGTCCCCTTAAGAATGCTCCAGCTGTTTGGGGATGACCCTGCATTAAAATTATGTGCTTTCATGAAGAGTTAAGTCCATATATTTTTTCCCCATTGCAAAGACAGCTCTTCACTCCTCACTTAGGCTATGCATTTCACTTGCCTCTGACTCTGCACCACAGGCTTTCCCATTTGCCCCCCCCCCCAAAAAAGCAATTTCACAAACGTGTTAAATTAGAACACCCTCTTACTGTTCAGTAAAATATCTCAATTTCCAATGAAAAAAGCAGTTACTGTCCAAGCGTCCATGTGCATCATGTAGTCACCTTTTTAAAAAAATCAATTTAATATATGCTAGACCTGGTTCAAATACATGTTGTTGTTAAAAAACACAAGGCAGTCAAAATTATAAAAACATTGACTGGTATTATATAGCAGATACAAGTTTTAACCAAATGTAACCAAGTATCTGTTAAATATTGGCACAGTATTACACTGTTTTTTCCAGTTTCTAGTAGCTCTGATGATGTGCTTTCTGAGATTTGCAACTGCTTACAGTGCTGTGTGAAATTTCTTGATATTGTTCCCAAGACCCCAATGTCTATGGGAACCACTGAGGTGTGTTTCTTTCAAAGACGAGATGTTTCGATTGCCAGGTCTCTGTACTTTGTTAGTTTTCCCATTTCTTTATTTTCAGCTCTGGCATCCCCTGGAATAGCTCTCAACCTCACTGAAGTATGCAAGCTCCTCTGCCTCAACAAAGGCCTGTGCCCATGGAGGGGATGATGATGATGATGATTAATGGGGGTGAAGAGGGAAAATCAACACCTGGACTCTACTTAGAACAGCAAAATGCCTTGGCTCTGCATTCACTGAGAAAAGCCTCATGGTCAAGTTTATGTCACATTCTTGTTCTTGCCTTTATCAGCCATGTTTGGTCAACCCTTAACCTGCCTCGTATATGAGGACAGAATTTCAAACATCTATATCATAACAAGTCTGTTGTAAGTGAATTGGGTGTTTCAGTTTGCCAGACCTGTCATGATAAATTAATTACAGGATGTTGCAGAAATGGCTGAGTTCCAGAAGCATCTTGCACAGTTTAATATAGCCCTGTTTCCCCATTTCATTGTATTTGTGGTTAGATAAATCCTCTGAAAATTTACAGCAGCTGCAGCTAGTTTTCTTTACTCACAGCCTGTGCAACAAGAGAAATATAGCAATACACTGATGTATTTTTTTGCATGCATTCATGTATGTCTTTACTGGTAAGAGTCATTGTTCCATCACAGACACATGCAAGCTTAAAACACAATGATTCACATCAAGGCTATTAAAAGAGAATAAGTCAACCAACTAGACCAGGTGTATGCAGATGTTATTAATTGTATCTCCCAGAATTCCTCACCACTGGCTATGCTGGCTGGGGATTACTGGAATTGTAATCCAGTAGCATCTGGAGGATGCCTTAGATATATAGGCCATTAAACTAAAATGCTATTTACTATCTGTTATTTTAAACATATTTGTAGTCCAAGAGGGGTCCCAGAAACAGTTACCTCCCTTTTACAACAGATCATGAAAAAGAATATTCACAGCCTTCTGGGCCAGAAAAATCTGTTAGTAAATTTGCCGGTTTCTTCAGTCCTTCATGGCTGAATCTGTAAGTCAGAAAATTAGAGATTAAGAGGCTGCTGACTTGATACTACACAGGACACACTCATCCTTTAGACCTGGGGTTAATATATGTAATATATATAGTAAAAGCAGAGCCCTACATTGCTGGGGAGGGAAAACATGTTAAATATTTTAAACTTTAAATATTTTAGTCCAGACGGAGTGTGTGTTGGTATATGTATGTGATGTCATGTGAAAGAACCAGTGGCTGTGGATTGAGAAAGATTTAAAAGAGATGTGTAGACTCAGCCCTTGATGAGACAGATCCTAGCTCAATAATCTATTCACTATACACAAAAACTCAAAAGACTTGGGAGATCAAGGTCTTCTGAGGCTCAAAATGGCAACCAGTGATGGGCAATGAGTATCCTACTTTACAACTCAGAATGCTGACAGGGAATCCAGGTAATAATAATAATAATTAAAAAGGGTAACTTTTCCAAACTCTGGTCAAATATGACCAGTGGAGGGCTTACTTGACAGTGCTAGTATCCAGCACCATTAGCCAACAACAACAGTACTCTGAGCAATACTAGGAGGAACAGTTTTTCAGTTTCCCACACTTCCCCAGAAGGCATTGTGGAAAAATAATATGGCAGTTAAACTTACCAGGTTCTGCTTCATAGTCTGGGTGACAATCTTTTTAAAGGGGGTCCAGTCAGTTAGCAGCCATGCCAGGGCACGGGGACCCTAGCAACTCTCTAAGGATGCCAGGTCTGGTCTTGGACCTGTTTAAAAGAATCCATGAAGGCACCAAATGTAGTGTTGTGTTGCTCACCATCTAGGATTAACCAAACACAAGGTTGAATAACCTCTTTCAATATGAAAATATAATTTCAGAATTCTCTGGGGCTGGAGTTAGGGAAGGCTGAAGGTTGAAAAAAAAGTCATATGCATTTGGCTTAAAGCTCTTACTGCTGGGGTGATTTAAACCTTAAAGAGGCATTTTAACCTTTTAGAATGGAAAAAGGAAGGAAAGGGTGGGAGATCAACAAAGGATGGGGTCATGAGAAAGAGGGTGTGGTCCTCTGGGGAACTTCAGAAAGTTACCGTATGTGGCTATTCACTAACATCCTCGGTATTTTGGCTCATTTCACTGATTCTTCACAATGAACAACCATTGGTGTGCCAAACAACTTTGCCTTTGTTGTTATCATTTTAGCGGTTATTAAGATCAATAAAAACAGAAAAAGGCATATGGAGTTTACAATTTAATCCTGAAATAATCAAGAGCTGTTTGGCCTTTCAAAGCATGGTGCCATGAATTTTGCTCTTCCTCTTCAGAAATGGATCTGCTTTTAACTTATACCTGAAAATGTTATCTACAGTGGTGGTGAGAAATTGTTGCCCCCCCCCCGCTGCTTGAGACTCCCAAGGCTATTTTTGCAGTCCTATACCTCCCAGCTGCCCCCACTTCAAAAAAAATACATAGAGAAAGTCTCTATGTATTTTTGAAATACAAAGTCTCTAAGAGCACCAATCTTCCTCAAATACAAAGCACTGCCTCTCCCCATAACCTGTCCACCTCCAGTCTACATGTTCATGGACATAATTCAGAAGTCTATGTTGCCTAAAATTTGATAGGATGTCAGCTGTCATTATATGATTTTGTTTACTTAGTTTATAAACCACCTTTCTTGTGTGGAACATAAGCACTGTATACACAGTAGAGTATTCCATTCCTGTCTCCTTTTCTAGTGCTGACCAGCTTCATGGAATATTCTCAGAAAACCAAACTTATGGCTGAAGAACACCTCCCAAAATAAGGCAATTTGGATTACAGATCAGCCACTTCTACCCAGTCAAAATATGGGCTCATTGATGCACTCTTCCTGTTTCTTAACCTTCATTTGAAGTAAATGTAAGAGATGACCTTCATCTTTCCCTTCACACAAGCATTCCCTTTTAGTGTTGTTTTTCTAATGATGTAAGCCACCTTTGGTGCTTTTAAGGAGAAAGACATGGTAAAATATTTTAAATAAAATAAATAAAATAAAATATTAGATTCTCCAAACTCTATCCACTTAGGACTAAGTGCATTAAACACAATTATGCATCCTGTTCCCAAGTATGGATCAACTTGACTGGACAAATAAAAGTGAAGTACTTATGAACATGATTATACTGCGGATCTGCTAGTGCAGATGGTAGTCCTATCAAAACCTGTTTTCCATTAGAGCTCTTTCAATCACTACTCATGTGCTACATAGGGAATGGAAATGCTAGTGAGATTATGCTATAGTGTTTCCTTTGGGTAAGTAAGGCCAGAATAAGGTGAGGTAAGGGTGTATCAACAACATGCCCATACTTCCTTTTTCTTGGGGGGTATGGCTATAATGTTAACTGTTTGCTTTAAACTGAAGGGGTTTGTCTTGCATATCAGGCAAAAACAAAACAAAAATAAAAGGAGACAAAAACATTGCAGCACCTTAAAAACTAACTTCTATATTTTAATGTGAGCTTTTCGTGGACAAGTCCACTTCTTCAGACCTTGTGGTATATTTTGGTACAAGGCAAAAGTCAGGACTTCAAGTTTTTAGAATGTGTCAGAATTGAAAGGCAGATCTGTAGGATCAGGGAGTAAAACTTTATAATAACTCCATTATTCTATAATTCTCTGAAGGCTGGTAGAAAGAAAAGGAGAAGGAGGAGCAGCAAGATTTGCACTATTAGTTTCCATGAAGCAGTTAACAGTCCCATGAATTGATGAAACTTACATTAGTGCTGGTTCATTCAATGAGTCTACTAACTAATCATGACAAACAACTGTATTTAGCTTTGAATTTTATAGAGATGTACCAAACAAGGTGAGTGGCAATAAATGCAGTCTATTGACCTCAGAATTGAAAGAGTTTTACCTCAGAAGACAAAAATAAAACTTCCCAGCCATGCAAAAGAGACTTGTCCCACTAAGTACTCTCTTATTACTTGCTGTGGTATTCCATCACCCCCCCCAAACCTGCAGGTTTCATTTTTATTTTATTTTACTGCAGACGTTTTCTTTGCTCTCTTCAGTTCATTTGTAAATACTTTAATATGTGGAACTTGGAGAACTAGAACTTATGTGCCACATTCTTGAGTTCTTTTCTTTATTTCTTGCAAATTAAATAATTGAACTTGAAAATTAATGTTTCTTTATCTTTTAATAACCCATTAGAGCTTTCCTTCAGATATACTTTTACATCAATTTATGTTGTGTAGCTGTGGTCAATGTACTTTCAGACAGTTTAAATATTTAGAAACCAATTCTTCACCTTGGCTTCACTGGCAAGCCAGTTTTTAAACAGGTCACCTACGATTCATGTTAGGATTTAAGAATTGTATCTGATTATTTAAGAGCTACGGCATGCTAAACAGTTGCCAACTCTGCAATTTGTCTACTGAACATTACAACAAAACTGCATTTGCTTGTTGCCTTGCAAATGTTTCATAAATTGCACCTGATAATGCAGTGTCGGTTACAACAATTCCATATATATCAGAAAAGGTTTCTCTAAAGAATATTCCCCTATTTGTGTTTACAAAACAAGCTTTGGGTCTTGTTTTTTGGGGTGTTTTTTTTTTTTTTTTGCTTTATCCTCTTCCCGCCTTAGATTAAGTATTTCCTATTCACCTTAGTAATTAGAGCAGAAGGATATGGTGAATGCAGTGCCTCATTATCAAGTTTGTATCCCTGCTCTCTACAGAATGGCTACCATGCCGGCTATTTTTCATAGCTGTCTGCTTTTGCTTGTATTGGACCATTGTTAACCCTAAATGATCCTGACATTCAATTCTTCTGCAGACAATTGGGTCCAGCCGGCGGACTTAGTTCGCTACTCAACGGAGACTCTCAATTGTCATGTCCCTCTGTGTTCTCATTAGCCCTTGTTTGATTGTGATCCATCCCCTTTTGCCTTTTGAATTAAGTGATGCTACAAGTACCCTGCTTCTGATTCGTGATGTCTGCTCCTTAAAAGGCATTCAAACAAGACTCAAATGCAACATGATGGTTGTGGAAGATGGCAAGGGCAAAGGTGTCATCTCCTCCTCTACACTGTAATGGTTTGTCTGTACCCTGTTCACTGTCCCTTTGCTTAAAATATTCATACATTAGGAGGGAGAGCAACACTTAAGGATGGAAACAAGAAAAAATTATGAAAAATTTAGGGTGGGGGTGGGGGATATAACCAACATTGAAATAAACCCAGAAAAGAGCAAAGCAGCTATGTCTGCTACGGCGTTAACATACAGCTTCTAAACCTATACATTTATATACAGCTTATTATGATTACTTCCTTTTATAATTTCGTTTCAAGAGCTTTAGAACTTCCCTGTCCATCGTGCCAATGCAATTTAGCCTACTTTGTTCTGGACATAGTCCCTATAATTAACTCTGATGTTTTCAGAAAACATCCACAGACATTAGTACTTCAAGGCAGAAGAGGATTATTCAATAACAACAAAATATTACACATGTTATTTAAATTTAAGCCCAGCTGCAAATGGCTTTATATCCAGGTAACTATGCTCAGGACTGCAACCTCAAACATGCAGTCTGATCTAGCATACCTCTTCTTATGCATAGGTAACTTAATATCTGTCAAATGATTTTTGCAGTGTCTTTGAAAGGACACACAAAGTTTTGCTTTTAAATAATCCAACAACTTTCTCAGATTAGATTTATGAAAAGATCAATTTTACTTATGTTAACATGCAATAAATAGAGCAATTTTATTTTATATGTGTCATCTAGAACATACAGCAGAAACAAGCAAAGTGTCAGATAACTGGGATAATACCCACACTGTAACAGGTATTCATACACTGTAATGAGTCTCATTCTGTGAGCGGAAAGACTGTAAATGCCAGCCATGAAATAATATATGCTTGTGGAATTGCAAGTTGTGTTGAGAAGGCTAAAGACAGTTTTGATTAAACATAAACTTCACAAACGGAACAACCACATCAAGACCACATGTACTTCAAGACAGCAGTCAGAATAATTTACAACAAAGGAATATTTAATCAGATTCATTTCTACATATTACATATATCTCCTCCTCCCCAACCTTAAATACAATCTGCTGACATACTGACATGTCGGAAAATTTACTTCTGTGCTGAAAAAGAATGTAGATATAAAAGGAACAAGTATTAATTCACACTTTCCCTCCCCCCTAACTCGGTTAACTCTGAATATATGTTTTCTCTCTGAAAAGGTAAAGGAATCTTTTATTTAGTCTGTTCAAATTTCTGAGAAGACCAGGAAAAAATGATATAGGATTTTTTTAGGGATGTACTAACTTTTACTCATTTTTGCATTAAAAAACTATATTAATGGGATATTAATGCCCATGTTTGGCATTGAATATTATTTACATGCTGTTTTGTTCAAAACATCTCGGTGCACTTGATGTAACAAAGAAAGGCAGATAGCTATTAATTTTGTACCTAACGAATGCAAAGCAGTAAAAAAAAGAGTCTAACTCCCATGAGCTGGGAGGAAAGATGAATGCAAATAAAATCTACTTTTGTCATAATGACAATAGCAACAACACCATTTTTGACAGTATGTTTTCAACTCCATAAATCTTCATGTTGGGTCTTTTATCTGATTTCTCCCCTTAATTATTATTTGGAACAGTGCCTTAGAAGAGACTGCCGCTGCCTCTCCTCTCTCAATTTGGAAAGTGTGGCAAGGCAACTCTATTCAGCTTCAGAGCAGTGGACATAATTGGAGCCCCAGTTTGCAAGCATAAAAAGGAGGCACTGTGCCTTTGATTACAGCTACCACATCTCTATGGTGTTTATATGAAGTGTTATTTCTATCTTCCGTGTCCACAATGTCAAATTAACAGTTAACAATGCCTTCCAAACGAGCATCAAAACTCTGGCTACTTCTCAGCTCTCCCCAATAACGTAGTATGATGTCATGTTTGACTTGTTACTTTCAAAGGATAAAGATTTAGCTTAAAGATGCAGTACGAACAGTATAAATGCAGTACAGACACAAATAGTAAAATCCAGATAGCATACCAGAAAGCCACGAGGCTAGTACATTAACAGAAGAACTGGAAATGTTAATCTGTTATTATATAGTGAGAGAATTTAAATCCTCTAAATTTTATGTTTACCCAGTGTGGGGTAGTGGACAGAATGAGAGACTAGGACTCAGGAGGCCTTGGTTCAAATCCCCATTTAGCCATGGACATTCATGGCCGGGTATGTGTGTGTGTGTGGAAGTGGTAAAATCACTCCTTAAATACCTCACTCACCTTGAAAACCCTACTCTGGTCACAGTTCCGACTTGATGGTACATAGCAACAAAGTTTTATGTGAACAAATATTAGCTCCCATTGTTTCAGATTCATCTGGTAATCTAAAGAACATAAGTAAAATGTGAAAAGTGTAATTATTTATTTATATCACTGGTTCTCAGACCTGAGTCTTCAGATGTTGCCAAACTTCAAACAGCGGAATCCGTAGCTAACATGGCCAGTAGTGAAGAAGCCAAGGTGTCAAATAGCACCTGGAGACCTGTTAGTCATCCTTCAGTCTCGAAAGACTATGGTAACGTGCTCTGTATGGAGGACTTGGAACAACGTCTAGTGTGGCTGAGAAGGCCAATTCGAGAGTGAGAATCCCTTCCACACTGAGGACAAATCCAATCTGTCCCCTGTCCAGCTCCCTGATTTTGCTGCTTTTGTGATTTCCTCTTTGCCTCGGCCTGCTGGACAAGGGTCTCTTCAAAAGCACCTGGAGACCTAAAGCTGGGAATCAGGGCTCTTGTCTTGGAACTGAAATGGCTTTGGTAGATGCCCGACATTGCAAGATGGATGAGAGAAGTACGACACTGCTGAGTCCCCTGAACTTTTCAGTCCTTTTTGACAGCATCAACAGTGATAACCAAAAGTGACAGGAAGTAAAACAACGTAAATGGGATTAGGAAAACTGTTCTATCATGGCTCTGAAAATGCCATATAGCAGAATTTTGCTCAAAGCAGGTGTTGCTATGGGACTATTGCTCCACCCCATGCCTTTTAATTTACAGAATCCCCCCCCCCGCAAAAAAAACCCCTCCAGCTTGCCCCGTATGTTCTTCAACATCTCCACCATGTAGCTGGGAGAGGTAATGCAGAGTTTAGCTTCTGTTGAAATATCATTGGTATTGTTGACCACATGCACCTCTGCTTCTGAATGCAGGTCGATTGTGGAAACTCTGAAATTAATGTCTGAAGACAGTTGTGGCCTTGATGAGGACAAATAAACAGAAGCTTATAGCAGCCAAGATGCAATTCCTGTTAGCTGGAGGTTTGGATAGAGATGTTCCAACTCTTTTACCAGCTTTGGCTGTTTCACCAACTATAGGATAATAGTTTTAGAATAATAACCTTAGAACTGCATGGCTGGAAGGAATCCTATGGATCACTGAGTTCAGCCCCCATCAAGGAGGCATAGCAGGGAATTGAACTCTCAGACTCTGGCTCTGCAGTACACTGGCCTGAGGAAGCAGATTTGGCTTCAAAAACTCATGGAATAGTTACATCCATCTTGGACCATCAGAAATTCATTTGCATAAGATTTTTGTAAAAGGAAAAATATTTTATTCAGAGAAATGTTTTTATATATTTGTTGAGCATGTGTGATGATTCTTTAAAGTTTGAAATATAATGGTTGTTGTGGGTTTTTCGGGCTCTTTGGCCGTGTTCTGAAGGTTGTTCTTCCTAACGTTTCGCCAGTCTCTGTGGCTGGCATCTTCAGAGGACAGCACTCTGTGCTCTGGTCAGTGCTGTCCTCTGAAGATGCCAGCCCACAGAGACTGGCGAAATGTTAGGAAGAACAACCTTCAGAACATGGCCAAAGAGCCCGAAAAATCCACAACAACCATTAGATCCCGGCCGTGAAAGCCTTCGCGAATACTTTGAAATATAGTCTTTGCATCTTGGTGCTATTTTGTACATCAGTGGTTGACATGGTTATTCTCACTTCTTTTTTTCAAATGGAATCAAATGCCAAGACTACTAAAAAAGGACTTTCTAATTTTATATTATTTATTGCTCCGGAAAGGAAGGGGGCAGAATTTCTTAACACAGCATAAATAACTTGGAGTTCCATAGTCAACATAGGTACACAAGGGGACTGTAGATAAAGCTACCGGAAATTATTCACAGCTTCATGCTTTGTAGTTTAAAAACAGTTACACCTGACCATAAACACACATCACACAAAAATATACTCCACCCACACATTGATGTTAAATAATTCTTCAAAACAAAGTGGAACATATTTGGCAATGCTACTCTGAGCACAGCAAAACCAGATTTTGCAAAACCTTTTGGAATATAAAAAGACTGCTAGAAAAATATTTGTATAATATATATATTAATATATATTTTTTTCATTTAATAAATAAATATGAAAAAGTTATTGCTTGCGTCCTTTGTGAAGGTGGTTGAAATTTATTCATATGAACTTTCATTTTTAATATAAACTTTTTTCATTTTCAAATGCAAAAAAGTGGGACTCATTTCTTAAGTATATGTGTAGCAGAACAAATAAGGAAATATTGAGCTTCTTTTTCCGGTTCTGAAATTCCTTCATTATTGTCACACAAAATACTGCGTTCCTTTATTTGTACCAAAATCAGGTTTTGTAGGACGCACATTACATCCATCTAGGCAATATTGTTTTCCTTTAATTCATAGGTTATAATTCAGCTGAAGTTCAATGCTATTGCCTTTACCCACAATTGTAGTTCAACATTGAATGAGCTATCCTCTATTGTATCTCACGGATGGAAACAGGTCTAAGAAAAAACTGGATATGCCATTAGGCTTTAGATATTTTCAGGTGCTTTCAAAAAACAAAAAACAAAAACAAAGCATAACACTGAGGTCATAATTGGTGCTTTAAATTGTCTTAAGTTTCTGTGAAATATTCAGTACATCTTCCTTGTTTCAGGTCCTTGACCTAACATTGTGATAATCTACTTACCAAGGTTAATTTATGTTTCTATGTTTCCTGTCCTCAACAATGTGAGAATATCATTCCACGACAAATAGTACTTCCATATTTTTCCATTAATCCAAGAAAAAACAGAGGCTATGCATTAGAAGAGTCTAACTGGAAAGCCTCATTTGACATTCCACTTGCATTTGTGGTCTTGACAGACCTTTTCTTTTTCTTCATCACCAAGTTTTTCTTGGGATTGTCCTCAGCAACATCAGATGGGAAGTTGTCAAGTGTAATTAAATTTGCCTTGTATTCCTTTTCCTCTGTTTGTATGCCTTTCTTCTTTGTCTTCCTCTTTGCGCCTCTATGATGAAAGTAAAGAAAAAGATGGATTAAAGATTTTAAAACTGGGCTTTCCCTCCACAGCCGGCTTTTAACTTCAATTAAGTAGGAGACTAAGGATTGATTTTATGATTCTGGAGCACATCAATACATCAGCAGGAAAACTGTGTCTGAAGTAAACATGATCCTCAAAAGCAATACTCTGGAAGTAGAGACACACTTTTGGCTAGGAACCTCTGACACTTTGCCAGCTGCTCTCAGCAGAAGCCCAGATAGGAACAGAAACAGCATCCTGATTTTCAAGGGAAGATATAAAGACTCTAAAGATGCAACACAGATTGCACGACAGAGTTCACAATGTATTGGCCAATTACAGATAGTGCAGCTGAATTTTGGCTGTGCAGTCATGGAAATCCACAGGCTCTTGGTCTCACACCATCACTAAAGTAGTAGCAAATCGGTGCTCAGGAAATAAACTCATAATTGAGTAGGATGCTGAACTCTGAGGGTTCGCGGATTACATGCCTTAATCCCCTCTCACAAAATGTTCTCCATAATCTAATGAACTAGTGGCCACATTCTCTTGCCTAAATGTACAGTTTGGACTTTTTCTTGTTGTAATGAATATCCTGCAATTGTATCTCATGTTCTATATACCTAACAGAGCAGCAGAATACTGAAATCGCATAGGAGTTCACAAAGAGCATTTCAAAGGTGAAAACCAATACCTTCATCTGAACCCAAAACAAGAACAACTGGCAACCAGTTGCAGATCTGTTAGTACTGCAGCAGTATGATCACAGTATCACATATCAGTTAGTAGCACTGCTGCTGCATTTTGCATCAATCTTCCACATGCTTTTCAAGGGCAGGCATAAGAAAGCACGTCACAGTAGTCTGCTGTGAAATACCAAAGTCATGGCTCAATTGCCACAAATACCTGGCCTAACTTTTGGACTTTTTGTTTCTTCTCACATCCCAACTGTTTGTATTATCTAGGCTGATGAAAAATTCTGGGAAACTCGAAAGTTTGCACACATCTATGCTGCCCTAATACCAAATACACTTAGCAAAGGTATTACGCAACTCTGGATTATATTGGTAGTTTGCTATTACGGAAATGTTGCACTAAGATAATAAAAAGTTTTTGCTCCTTCGAAGTAATTAAACTGAGGGAACTGGCTGTTCTGTGGTCGCTTACTGTGTGTTCAGGTAGCCTGTGTCATTCTCAGAAACAAATCTTTGGTCTTCTGACTTGCTGATGACTGCTGGCATCTGCAAAAAGGGGGGAAACTTCAATCAATAAAGGAGAAAGAAGAGGGGAAAGGGAAAGAAAATGAGGTCAACACGTGTACGATGAAAAACCCACGGGCTTCCTGAATGAGGAGAGAATATACCTCGCTTCACATAGAAGATCTGTCACCCATGAAATTCTCAACCTATGTGGTTAAAAAGGAGGAAACAGTTCCACAGCTTAAAAAAAAACCTCTTGAAATGTTCAGGTGTGTTTGGAAACACGCATGCGCATACACACAAATACACACAAAAATACACAGCACTGAATCTGTGACTGAGTCATAAACAAGATTACATTTGTTTTCAGATATTATCAACGATGAAGTAACAACACTTAAGATTTGCCAGTATAATATTTAAAAATATTAATTATACGTGATGTCAACATTTTTTAAAGAAATAAGCAAATCTGCATATAAAAATTACAGAAAATACAAACTGGTATTAATCAAACACAGTGTAATTGTTAATGAGATGAGTTATGGGGCATTATGGCCTAGTCCTACAACTCAATGTATACCCAGAACCTCCTTCATGGCCACTTTCAGTCTTTGGCATGCCTTGCCAAAAGAGGCTAGGATTGCCCATGCTCTTCTGTCCTTCTGGGAGCAGTCCAAGACTTTTTTATTCAGGTAGGCTTTTGGAAATTAATAGTTTCAGGTCATAAAATTTTAACCAATGTGCTAGGTTTTTTTTCTTCAAGTCAAACTAAGGGAGTGGCTACACGGTTGAAAAGAATCATTAGGTCAATCTACCATCAGAAGAAAGTATGACTGAGTGAATTTAGTGCTATAGTTAGAAGATCTGGGTTCAAATCACAGCAGGAAATCTTCAAACTAGGATATGTATGGAGTATACACTTTTCACATAAATTTACATTTTCTGAGCTGGGAGTGGTACAACTCTAAAATAATCTTGACTGTTGATTTTAAAGCAAAGATTCCACAACACACATACACACACATCCATATATGTGGGTTACATTGTGAGGCACATGCCTGACCATACAACAGACATATGCCTACTAACACAACAACCATTTTCTTAGTTAGCGTCACTTTGCTGCAGTGGGTTATGTAATTTGTAAGATTCTGACTAGATATCAAAATTTATCTTACTTTCTGAACAAATCATATGTATAGTTCAAAAACCAGAGAGAGAGAGAGAGAGAGAGAGAGAGAGAGAGAGAGAGAGAGAGAGAGAGAGAGAGAGCGGTTATAGGAATAACTTAAGGGGCTTTTGAATTTGTAAGTTTTCTTCAAAAAGCAGGTGCTCATGTGACCTTGCATAAGGTTCACAAACTCCTTCAGGTTTCATAAACTCCCCCAGCTTTCAAAATGCTCCTTACTTGCCATGTGATGAGGAGGTGGCGTAAACGGTTAAAGTTCCAAAAATGCTGTGGGACATGGAGAGTTCACCATGAATTTCTACACAATATACCCAAAAAGTAACATATTAATGTTTAGCGATACATAAAATACATGTAGCAAATACATGTATTTCTAAGCATACTTTTCCTTTTTCTATTTTTTGTTTTGTTTTTGATGCAGGAAACTAGTTTTGTGGAAAACCTTTAAACACATACACACCTGAATACTTTTTTTTTAAGTTGAATTAGTCTCTCTTCTTCTAACTCAAAGAAAATAAGTGAATGACTAAATGGTGGGGACAGTTCTGTGCTCCATCTCAGAAACTGGCTGGTAATGATCATGTAAAACTAATTCAGTTTGGTCCAGCATAAAATTCCCCTTCAATGTCTACTATTGTTAGGTACACTAATATAGTATGTCTGCAGTTATACAGAGGTGATTTTATTGTGATATAATTTTAACTAATATAAGCAGCTTTGAATGATACACTGGCATAATTCTCCTAATCCAGAGATCAATGTTCTGGGAAGAATACTGTATAATTCAAGTCAGAACTGCCCTTCTCAATATCACACAGCATCGGTTTCCTTCTTTACATGCTGTATTGGGCATTTGGCCTCAGGCTGTTTCAAAAGAGCCAGGCCCTCTCTGTTATATACTTCTAGGGTAACCTGGTGGTTTAAATGCAAGAGTAGGCAATACCTTTACAACCCCTTTAATGATCATCATATAATCTGTTAGCTTTTGTGGATCAGGACCATACCATCAGGCAACTAATTTAAGTCTTCTTTCTGATGAACACTGTGAACTTGTATTTTTCATGCCACTCCATGGCATGGTGCCCGCCAGAGAAGGAGGAGGGAGGACTACCTTCCTTCACTCTGAGCTCACAGTTGGCTCAGAAGCTCCAGATAGACCATGCCATCCTTCCAGACTTTGCTCTCCCCTGAGCCACTGAAAACAACCCAGCTCCCCTTTTTATGGAGGAAACATTAACTCTAATGAGTTCACAGATCCCTTGTTCATCTATGTATTCTTCCGTTTATTTGGAACAAAAGTATGTGAGGGGATAAATCTGAGGGTTCAAAGGAAAGTGCATTGGAAGCCAATCTATACTTGATATCTATTTGCAATAAATGTGCAGATGTTTTTGTTATATAAAAAGTAGTTCAAAGGAGGCCTGAGCAACTTCACAGACTAAAAGGACAGAAGCATTTAAAATTTCCCTCTAGATAGAAATTGCAACTGCTGAGGATCATGGGAGAGAAAACAGCTGGATTTCTCCTCCCCATCCCCTTGGTTCAAAGACTGGTTCAGGTTGCCTATAGCTGTTATTTACATTCTTAAAATGTACATATTAATTGCATTTAGCCTTCAGAGTAGCTTTTTTCTTGATATGGATGGAGATAATACTTTGGACAAAGGAGTTTAATCTCTAAATTGTTGATCCTCACTCAGTAGACTTCATGGGATAGGACACAAGCCTTCAAGAAGAATGCTTCATGGTTTTTATGTTACGCTTTTATTCTTATTTAGCCCCCACTTGATTGATTGGAACATAAAGACAACTGTAGGTAGACTATGATGTTCAAACTGTCAAAGTAAAACTATTGCTACATAGTGTCACAATGCTCTTTGCAGCAATTTAGCCACTTGGCTTTTTCTGTTAAGATTTTGGTTACCCACTATTATGAAGGGTATCACGAATACCTTAGTCACCTTTCTAGTACCCTTTGGAAAGTGTTTGGAAACTTCAGGCGGTCCAGAATGTTGCTGCCAGATTGCCAACCACAGCTGGTTATAGGGAACGGAGACTCCCATATTGCAACAGCTCCACTGGCTGCTGGTCTCTTCTGGTCACAATTCAAAGTACTAATTTTGACCTATAAAGCCCTAAACAACTTGGTTACAAGCAGGTTGTCCCATTATGAACCTGCCTGGGTTTTTAATTAGTCAGAGAAAGCCTTTCTCTCAGCTCTGCCATCCTCACAAGTGGTATTTGATGAGGACACGAGAGAAGGCCTTCTCTGTTACTGCTCTTAAACTCTGGAACTCCCTCACACTGGAGATCAGGTTGGCTTCCTCCTTGCTATCCTTTTGCAAACAGGGAAAGATCTTTCTCTTCAGAAATTTTTTTTCTCAATAACTGGCTGCTAGAAAGTTTCTAAAAATGAGACTGCTGGGTTTTTAAAAAAGTTTTTAATATTGTTTAATATTGTAAGCTGCCTTGCGTCATATCTTGAGGAGAAAGATGGGGTATAAATATTTTAAATACATACACACAACAGGATTCTTCTAGACAGGTTAAAGCATCCCTTAGATTGTAACCAACAGACCTAAATTAATAAAATTCATTAATTTTATTTTATTCTGTATATGCATGTATGTATATTTCTCTTCATTAGGCTAATATTCCTTTCTAGCCCAATAGCTGAGCTGGGTTAGAACAGCTTTTGAAAACACAAACATTTCTGTGCATAAACAGGTAGTGTGAACATGGTATTTCTCAGGTCCCACAATATTCACAGTATTCATGGGAGTGTCTGAATAGCGAACAAATATTACTGACAGATATAACAAATGACCTGTGATCAGACGGAACAATAACCCATTTGAGTCTTCATATTATTACCATTTCTGGACATGTTTACTGAATTCTCAAATGACATAATTTGTAATAATACTGCTACAGTTAATTTTCTCCTCTTTTTCTCTAACTTATGAAATGTTTTCCCATATATTTGAAGAGCATTTCGCTGCTATAATAACTTCCAAGCTTGCATTGCTTGAGAATTGTCAAATCTAAACAAGTCCACACATTTTTGGAAGCACTTGGCAATCAACTTGTTACCACAATGGAAAATGCAATCTAATCTTGCATAAGTAAGGAGCAGTCCCTTTGTTCCAGATTGTTACCTCCGGCATTGCTGGTGATGCTACTTCTCCCAGTTCACTGGATAGAAAAGGAGCTGAATCTTCTGCTACTCCTGGGGACAACTGTTTTTCATATAGTGCTGAAAATGAATAGTAAATTATTAAACAAGGGGGCTTAAAATGGCATTCAGGACTCTTACTTAATTTGATCCAAAAATTGGGGGGGGGGGTGGACTTCTTCAACATTTATTTCATTAATCTTTAAGAAATGTTGTTCCATATATCCATTCCAGTAACTGAAGTGTATTCATTTTTGAACCAATCCAAGGTCATTTATGTAGATGAGTTTGGTGATATGTAAAGGAACAATAGGCAATTTATTCTAATATTTGAAATGGGATCTTCAAAAATTTGAGTAGATACACAACCAATTGTTTTGGCTTTCAGCCATGTGCTCACCTCATGTCTTAACATGCTACAAATGTTAAGTGAGTCCTGACATATAAGATATTTAGAGGTATATCAACAGGACTTACTGGAAATAATTCATAAATAGGCACTTCATAGATGGACATTTGTATATGGTGCCCTCTGGTGTGGAGACTAATTCTAACATCAGTGGATACTGCTCCCAGTGACTGTTAATACAAATGTTTTGGAAGAGAACAGACATTGGTAGACTGTATAGGGATTGTGCTCAAATCGTTGAGTCAATGTCAACACTGAGGCATCAGATTACAGCAGACTAATACCTTGGACAAAGACCAGAGATTATAAAATATGTGATATTAAGAAGCTTTATGTGAAGTCCACATTTCTAACTAAGGATTTAAAAATAACAACAAAGTCTCATACCATCCTTGAGATTAACATATTTATTTCACCACGTGATTTCACAGATTATAATCCACTCCTTCAGATACATAGAGTACAATATTGTATATTGTATTTCATGTGAAACATCTGTTAGGCTTAAGAGTGCTTTTCTTGTTTTACTCCCTACATAGCCTACATAAAAGCAGTCTTCTTTTGATGATCTGTTGTTTCATCCAGTAATAGTTCCACCCTCCTGTAACAATGTTTTAAACATGTTTTAAACCAGTTGTATATCTAGCAGATATAATGCCTGCATCTCTGCAGAAAAGATCAGAGAGTGCAAGTCTGAGAAATGCTCCACCTTGAAAACCTGCTGTCACCTAGAAGAGACAGGGGTAGGCTGAGGTGAAAAACATAATGCAAATATATCTGGCTCAGTGTGTGGCGTCTTTGTTCATTGGTCGATATGGTGCATTTTCATGCTATTTACACAGTTCATCCCACTTCAGTTATTTTGATATGTAACATGTGTACTGCACATATAAATACATTTAAGCACCAAATGGTAAATCTTTGGCAATCAGTTAAGCTTTCATAACATACCAGGCAGAAGCTTTATACGTACTTTCACCAACCACACAACTGGCTGGAAAATAGCCTTGCTGTCCATTCGCCAAGCTGCCAAACCACCATTTATCATTATCTTTGTATAACACTTGGATAATGTCACTAGAATGGAAGGTTAGCTCATCTGATCGATGCGCTGTGTAGTCATAAAGAGCCACTACCTAAAAGAGAGATAAGACCACCACAGCTTTATCACTACTGTACCACAGAGACAAAAGATCAACATTCACTTCCTCTAATAGGAAAGTTGCTGTAACCAAAGCTACCCTCGAGCCTCTCTCAGGTTTGAGGGCTGGTGGGAACGCAGCAGGAGAAACAAGATAAAGAGGCTGTGGCATTCTAGAAGGGGTTAAGAGCATTCAAGGGGACCAAGATTAACTTTAAAAACAACATGAGCAGCTGTTAGTTTTATACGCGAATAAAATGGGATACATTTGCATACTCAGAATTATTAGGCCACTTTCAGAGCTCACTTTATTTGTCAGCTTGTTTTTACGGAGGCACAAAGTGGATAAACATATTGAAGGAATGTGTTACAGGATGTTTGGGCTTCTCAGTCTGGTTAATTCATCTGCATTCATTTTTTATATATATCTAAAGAAAAATAATTTTAGTCTACACCAGTGGTTTTCAAAATTTATATTTTTAAGGACATGTTTTCACACTGCTTGCTCACCCAGCTTTCCTGAATATCTGCTGTAGAATGTATGTCTAAATGCATGAGGGTGGAGAGGCCAACAAAGAACTCCTCTTTCCAATTTCTACACCCCTGAGGTGACCCAAAGGAAATAGGTATTTTTTTAAAAATACAGATTATACCTAAACAACTGAAAGGCTGTGATAAGAAGCATGGTCATGTGAAAGTGCAACAAGGGCTGAAAGGATGATATTGAATCCTGATAAGATGGAGGTTCTGTTGCTGGGAGGGACCTTGATAGACCCTGGGGAAGTCTGCCTGGTCTTGATAGGGTCACACTCCCCCTGAAGGAACAGGTGTGAAAGTTTGGTATGTTATTGGACCTGGACTTCTCAATGGAGAACCAGATCTCAGTCATGGCCAAATCTGCCTTTTACCAGCTAAGGTGGATTGCACACCTTCACTCCATCCTGACAGGCAGTCCTTTATAACGCTGGTCCATGTGCTTGTAATCTTGAAAATAGACTCTTGCAACACCTGTGAAGGCAGTTCGAAAGCTGCAACTGGTGCAGAACTCTGCTACCAGGCTGGTCTCTGGAACATCTCTTTAAGACCATATAACCCCAATCCTGGCCCATCTACACTGGCTGCTGGTTTGCTTCTGGGACAAGTTCAAGGTGCTTCTGTTAATGTTTAAAGCCCTAAACGATTTAGGATCTTGTTAACTGGCTGAGCCCCTCACCCTCAAAATATCTACCCTTCCCACCTGTACCTCTCTTATTGGGGGGCTCCAAGTGGCTACACTGAGGGAGACCTGGAAATTGGTCACTTGAAATCAGGCCTTCTCTGTGGTAGCCGTTCCACTTTTGAACTGCCTCCCACTAGAGGTGGGACTGGCACCATCCCTCCTGGGTTTTAAGAGGCAAGTGAAGACCTGGTTGTTTGCCCAAGACTTTTTACAGTTTGTCCCCAATTAAGTAATCTTATGTATCCCTCTTGACCATCTACCTGCCATTAATTTCTGTGCACTTTCCGTGGATCTTTTGGTTATGTTTTTGAACCTTTTTTCTCTTGTTGTTCTTTTTGTCCTTGCTATTATTCTCCTTATTTGTATTATAACAAACAAACAAACAAACAAACAAACAAATAAACATAGTAATCACTTTTCAGATCAACAGGATTTGCAACAAAGAATATGGGTGGATGCAGATTCAGATGTGAGCAACTAGGCTTCTAAAAGGTGATTTCCCCATCACCTACTCCTCAAAGGAGCCCACATTCCCTAAATGCTACCCAGAGTATTAAGACATCCAACTGAATGAGGTGAGCTGTGGTGTTAGGGGAAATTGGATAGTGGCACCTTCTTGTGAGCAGAGCCTGGATACAATCAAACATGTTTATGATGGGCGCATTAATGAACAATAGTGTTATTTTAGTCTCCAAAATCTAACACATCAGACAAAGTTCCCTCAAGCACACTTCCCCCCTTCACCCCAAATCCCCCATATATATCTTTGGTACTGCCAGTGCCCTATGTGTTGCAGAGTGTTTGGAACAGGATCACAAAGAAAGCTGCCCAGACTTGTTACATTTTTACACATCTAGTGATAAAAAGATCATGGGTCCTTAGGGCCAGTGAATTACTTTGCTGCCCATTTCATGAGAGACTGGCTCATGGTGAGGAAGTGGTCTTTTAGGCAAACTAGTTCACTCCACGTTAACTCATGTTTTTTTATTGGGGAGTTCCCATAACATAGAAACTCATGCAGTCATACTCTTTGTCCCTCTAACTCCATGACAGAGACAAAAACTGTAGCTTCTTCTTCATGGTCTCTGTGAATGCACACTAATGGGTTTTAATGCGCTTGCCTCAGAGCTTTCGCCCTTCACTTCAAGAACTCCAGGGTTCCCCAACAGCTTAAGCATAAGTGCCCCCATATATACTGCACTATTGTGCTGGGTAGCCTGCACTTTTAACAGAATTCCTTGTTTTCTTTTTCTGGGCAGAATGCTGCTGCCATGGTGAAAAGAGAAGAGCACCTTTGGCTAAGTGACAACACTCCATTTTTAAATCAACAAACAGAAAGAATACTGTTCCGTACAACACTACATGTTATCTACTTACACAGCACGATCACCTTAGTGTAAAAATGGCTATACTGTACTGTAGTTATATCATATGATCAGAGAACATTTGGTAGCACACATGGCACAATTGCCTTTAGCGGCTTCATCCATTCAAAGTACCAATCTGCAAACAACATTAAAATTTAGCTACATGTGATTAGCTGGTGCAGGGGAGAGGAATAAATTAGCCAAATGTGACACCCTCCCCTTTCTATCCCTTGTTCCCTTTCACAGTTGAAACTGTTGCTGCATGCACAGGATTTCTCTCTTTTTTTTTGGGGGGGGAACCATCTTTTGTTGCTGCTGACTTGCCTAAAACTGGCAGCAAAACCAATTTTAAGTAGTTCTCCCCCCCTCCCCCCAATTTCACAAGAATGCAGAAGATGTGTCTTTTAACATTGCTCAGAATTATTACATTATGATGTTTAAGGTCACCTACTTAAAGAAAAGGGGGGAATCCAGAATTCTGGTGACAAGAAATATTGGCTTGCTCACTTTATGAATGACTGGACAGTATCAAATTAGCTGTACTATTTCCAGTGAAATAGAAATAGAAATCTATTTCTCTTTCAGATATCAGACAATGTAACTGATCTATAAGAAATGATTCAGAATTACATCATACTTTCATAATTTGATTAGATTACATTAATGATAATCTAATATATTTTATTTTAAATACTGCTACTTAATTCAATGTTAAAAATGTTAAGCTTTTTATTTTTACTTTTTAGGCTTCACCCCCTAGCAATTTGGCTAGGTTTCAAAAGCTTCATAATATACAAAATATACATTTTTTCCCAAAACAGTTTAGAAATCTGGTTTTTCTTTGATTTTGAGAGAAAAAAATAGTAACTAGGATGACCATCCAAAAGGTGATCAGTCATAGAAAGCACTCCAAAATGCCATAACACCTTAGTTCTTAATAATTGTGGGCCATCAAATCAATTCCAACTTATGGCAACCTTTTCCAGGTTTTCTAGGTTGAGAATACTCAAAAGCAGGGTGCTATTCTCCCTCTTCTGGGGGCACCTTTGTAATAGGCAAATTATGCAGCTATTGTTCTATCCATTTAGCCTCTGGGCTGCAAGGTCGCAAGATCAGCAGTTCGAATCCACATGACGGAGTGAGTTCCCGTCGCTTGTCCCACTCCTGCCAACCTAGCCGTTCGAAAGCATGTAAAAATGTGAGTAGATAAACAGGTACCACCTCGATGGGAAGGTAACGGAGTTCCGTGTCTAGTCACGCTGGCCACGTGACCACGGAAACTGTCTGCAGACAAGCACTGGCTCTATGGCTTGGAAACGTGGATGAGCACAGAGTCGGACACAACTGGACAATTTGTCAAAGGGAACCTTTATCTAACCTCCTTGTATTTTTCAATGCTTCCTATTCAACGAATAAGGTCACACAGAAACAAATGACACTCTTGTTGTTTGAAGAACTAGCTTCTCAGTGCAATTTATGACCTTGTTTTGTCTGCTCTAGTGGGAAGTTATTATTGCCCAATAAAAATATTTCAGAAATACAGGAATATAGTGTAGCTGTGCTTGAGCAGTTCTGTCTCTAAATACAAGATGAGCAGTTTGCAACATTTCTAACTCAAGTATTATTTCAATATTTTATTTCCCCACTTTCACATTTGGAGATGAAAACCTACCATTATTACACCTAAATTGTAGGAGATAGGGTAGTGGCTGGAAGACTGGTGGGTCACATCAACAGTGCAAAGCAGCCTGGGGTTTATTATACTCAATTTGGAGAGTTGGTATGAGCTATAGAATGGTCCAGTGTTGATTTCTAGTTTTCTGGCATGTTGGGCTTTTGTAGGGAAGTGTGGTAGAAAGGGAGCTATGAACCTAATAGTTGCAGCAATGCAATTTATTAAGGATAAGAGGAGGTTGAGACGAATGTATACATGTATTTTGAAGAGAGGCTGCAAATTTTAATTTTTCTTTCTTTCCTCCTGCAAATCTGGGCCGGATTTCTTCCTTTTTTCTCAGTAGACACCATAGAGCTCAGACAGTGTGCTACGTGGCTTCTCAGAAGTCAGTGTATTCTCCAATACTGCAGTAATACAGAAACTTCAACCCGGTTTGGCTTCTATCAGTTTTTCAAAAAACTACTACGAGATCTAAAATTATATCTAGCTTTTACTCACATAAGAACTATCTAGATTCTTTGTTGTTCTGTTTTCCATCTAGCAAGGAGCCTGAGTGCTATACCATGTGAATTTCATATTTTCAAAGTGGGATCAACTTTTGTTTTATTTCATTGTAAGAGCAGTCCTGATGCAGTATGAAATCATCACATTGTCTGGTAAAGCAGATGTGGGAGGTATGCAGCCTGGAGGCTACGTCACCTGGTAGTACCTTCTATGCTGCACCTGGAGCTCTTCAGCTCTGCAGCAAAATAAATAAATAAATAAATAAATAAATAAATAAATAAATAAATAAATCAATCAATCAATCAATCAATCAATCAATCAATCAATCAATCAATCAATCAATCAATCAATCAATCAATCAAATAAAAAAATCTAATAAAAGAATCTAATAAAAAAAATGAAGGAATGACGGTGTATGATTCTCCATTTAACAGGCATGGGGAGCCCACATTAAAAACTTCCAAAGTGTTTTCCCCTAAAACAAACAATCAAACATATCCATACGTGCATCTGATGGTGGTGGAAAACACAGTGGGTGCAGTCCATTGATCCTCTGCAGCCATCACCCCGTGGTCCAACCTATTTTGAATGTCTACAACTTTTACCTATCCCGTTTCATCTTACCATGAAGACTTCTTGACTTTATCATCAATTAAATCTTTCTCTGCTTTTTTCCTGTCATAACCTGTCTATTTTGTAGCATATTCTCTCATGAAGTGAACTGGTGATTTAAACCTGTTGTGCATTTTTTTAAAAATGATTGAGTTGATCTAATAAGAGTATTGCTCCAATATGGCTTATGGAATTTTAAAAAATGTCAGTAATGACATGGCATGAAATCACATGATGTAACATTTTTTCTTCTTCTAGCTACCTTCATATAAATCATCTGTGTAATGCTTGGATAGCAAGCATATCATGGGAACTTGGGCTGCAAAAAGAGCAGAGGAGCAGGAAAAAAAACCCTTCCCTGTTACTTTATTAACCATACCAAGAAGGAACCAGATGCTGGTCTGTAATGTCCAGTAGGTCTTGGCATATCAAGAAAGGCAATGCAAATTTGTGTGGGTTTTCAAAACTCTAAATGTAATAAGCAAGGAACTATGATTGTAGAGTTCATGGTGTTATGGCCTTATTGCAGTGGTTGTAGCTATAAGACTGAGTAATTTTTGCAGTTTAGTACTGCCAAAAAAGGAGACGTGGTGGCACTGTGGGTTAAACTGCAGAAGCCTCTGTGCTGCAAGGTCAGAAGACCAGCAACCGTAAGATCGAATTCACGCGACTGAGTGAGCTCCTGTCGCTTGGCCCAGCTCCTACCAACTTAGCAGTTTGAAAGCATGTAAATGCGAGTAGCTAAATAGGTACCATCTCAGTGGGAAGGTAACGGTGTTCCGTGTCTAGTCACACTGGCCACGTGACCACAGAAACTGTCTATGGACAAATGCTGGCTCTATGGCTTAGAGACGTGGATGAGCACTGCGCCCTAGAGTTGGACACGACTGGACTAAATGTCAAGGGGAACTTTTACCTTTTACTGCCAAAACAATAACTACTTAAGCCTAAACCATATGCAAGAAGAAGCATCCTACTGCTGAACAAAGCAGTACGTACAATGTTGAGTCAAACGTATTTTATCCTCTGTCATATCTGAAGGTGTGACTTTTCGACATACACTTGATGAGCACTAGAGGTGCCACTGTCAAACCAAATGGAAGCACGTTAAACTGAAAATTACTTTGTTCAAGTGCAATATGTAGGATGATGATGATGACATGGCCATATTAAAATATGAAATGAATCTCTGAATGAACCAGTATTCAATTTCAGCAGTAGAGGATAAATGCTACTTTACAATTCAGACTTTTCCACCTTGATATACTTGTTTATTTCCCTAAGATCTGCCACTTTTGCAAGGAGTGGGTGGGATTGTGAAGTAATGGAATAATAACTGAGAAGTACAGTCATGGCCAAAAAATATTGGCACCCTTGCAATTCTGTCAGAAAATGCAACCCTTCTCTCAGAAAATTGTCCAATGAAAGAAATGAACACGTGAGTACCAAAACATTTGCAACTGCAACAATTTTCTGAGAGAAGGGTTGCATTTTCTGACAGAATTGCAAAGGTGCCAATATTTTTGGCCATGGCTGTATCTGTAGAAGGCTGTATTTCTAGTGTGTCTTTCTGCAATAATGTAGATCTTTCATCACAGACAACCTGAATTAGTAGCATTGAACAAAATCCTCTGGGCACTAGGAGAATGTCAAACTCTATGGCACACACATGGGCAATGATGGTTAGTACCCGCTGTGTTCCTGACAACAACAACACTAATTATACTAATAATACTAATACTAATACAGTGGTGCCCCACTTTACGATTACCCTGCATCACGACGAATCCGCTTCACGACGACGTTTTTACGATCGCAAAAGCGATTGCAAAATGATGGTATAGATAGGCTTTTTTCGCTTTGCGATGATCAGTTCCCTGCTTCGGGAACCGATTCTTTGCAAAACGATGTTTTTTAACAGCTGATTGGCGGTTTCAAAAATGGCCACTGGGTAATTAAAATGGCTCCCCGCTGTGTTTAGGGATGAATTCCTCGATATACAGGCACCGAAAATGGCTGCCGTATGGAGGATCTTTGCTGGACGGTGAGTTTTTAGCCCATTGGAACGCATTGAACGGTTTTCAATGCGTTTCAATGGGCTTTTTATTTTCGCTTTACGATCTTTTCGCTTAACAGCGATTTTCCTGGAACGGATTATTGCCGTTAAGTGAGGCACCACCACCACCACCACCACCACCACCACCACCACCACTACTACTACTACTACTACTACTACTACTACTACTACTACTACTACTAATAATAATAATAATAATAATAATAATAATAATAATAATAATAATAATAATAATAATAATAATAATAATAATAATAATAATAATAATAATAATAATAATAATAGAGAAAGGCTGTTGAAGGACTTGCTAAATGCAGAAGTGTTTGGTATATCATGTCCTGCCATAAAGACCTTCACCTCTAATACAGTCAACTCTTTAGAGGTATGGAATGCTCTTTTGGAACTGAAGAATAGTGAGTGACATTTAGCTTGGTCTTAATCCTTTTTCTTGGTCTGAATCCTTTTTCACCAATGCCAATTTTTGAGATACTGTGTGAGTCAAATAATTGATCCATAACCTCATCTGTACAGTGGTGCCTCACTTTATGATTGCCCTGCATTATGACGAAACCACATTACGATCGCAAAATGATGGTCTGAATTGGGTTTTTTCGCTTTGCAATGATCGGTTCCCTCCTTTGGGAACCGATTCTTCACAAAATGACGATTTTCCTCCAGCTGATCGGCAGTTTCAAAATGGCCACCAGGTAAATAAAATGGCTCCCCGCTGTTTTCTGTGACAGATTCCTCGCTGCACAGGCACCGAAAATGGCCGCGCTATGGAGGATCTTCGCTGGACGGTGAGTTTCCAGCCCACTGGAACGCATTGAAGGGGTTTCAATGCATTTCAATGGGCTTTTTATTTTCGCATTACGATGTTTTCGTTCTACAGCGATTTAGTTGGAACGAATTAACATCGTAATGCGAAGCACCACTGTACATAATTTGAAAAAGGAACGAGCCAACAAACCACAAATATAAGATCTAAGTAAGTGTGTTTCCTGGATGCACAGTAAGTCATATTCCTTGAGGGACTCTATGCTGGTTCTCATTAGAGAGTAACAAACCCGTACTTTTGCCCTTAGAACAACATCCTTCACAGGCAATATTTGGATATTGGACTGCGAAGGTCTACAAGTGAAATTGAACTGAATCTTTGAATCATTTGTAATCTGGTCCTGCAACATATGCTGTCCCAACACCTGCGGCATGGATTTCTTTGAAATCAAAGGACATGACAAAAGTGATGACAAAGCAGACAATTATTCAGCAGTGATCTTAATATTCTCTTTTTCCATTCTATTTTCATTTTTAAGATTCTTGTGTAGCGGCAGACCTTTTATAGTACATTTTTAGTAGTGGTACTGTAACCTTTGATAAGGAAAGTAGGTGAGAATGCATGGACAATATCAACTCCACTCCTGGTACTGCACACAATATCCTTACTATTACTACTGATGTCAAAGCCCCTGTGACAGAGGTGGAGCTGAAATGGTTGTAGTTAGCAATGCTATTAATGACTTTAACTGTGCCTTTCAAACCAAAACCGAGGCAGTGTATAACAAGAATATTCACAGCCACTAACTCAGTCACTTGCATTGATTTTCCACACACACGTCATTTTAATTTCAGTTTCCAGTTACATTGTAGCCTCTTGGTGAACCCTCAACAAACTGAACACTATTGTGTTAAACATGACTAAATAAACATTTAGAGTGTCTGTCTCAATGTGTAATTTTTGCCCCATAGATAACACACTGCTTGAAAAAGGCTACTCGGGGCATAAACAAACAAACAAACAAACAAACAAAATAAAGATGTGTAGACACAAATCTTTTTTAAAAACCTAAGTAAGTCTAATACTATGAACTATTTATTTGAAAAATTAACACTACAAGAGTCAGCTACTCAAAAAGGTAAATCAGAGAAGGCTCCTCTTATTCTTGCAGTGGATAAAAAGAAACAGAGGAGAGACCACTGGTGTATGCCTAACTAAGTTATCAGTGTTGTCACACTCTCAGGATTTTTCTGCTACACCATTTAAGCTATTAATTGCTATGGAATGTAATGCTGAACAAGAAAACATGTGCGCACACAACAAAGGAAAACATTCTATTCGTATGACTTATAATCATATGATAATGTGCAGCAGTTCCTCCACTCTTGTCCTGTGGACAAGTATGAAAATCTGGATCTTGCCTCTGAATTACCTGAGAAATGTTCGAAGCTAATCATTTCCAACAATCACTAAAGAAGAACTTAAGCCCATTTCAGAATGAATGATAATCTTTAAACTAAACAAATAAAATCAGCACACATGAAAACAAAGAGATAAAAATGTGCATAGCACTTACTGTTTCCTGGACAGGAATGGAACTTGTATCTCCTTTGACACAGGCTGCAGCTGTCAATTCAGCATTCTAAAAGAAATTGTTTAACATTAATAGATATACTAATTAGCCATCATAAGACAATCTATGCTCACATACAGTGGCACCTCGCTTAGCGATGTTAATCCGTTCCGGAAAAATGTTGCCAAGCGATTTCATCGCTAAGCGATATTAAAAAGCCCATAGAAACGCATTAAAACACGATTAATGCGTTCCTATGGGCTAAAAACTAACCTTTAAGCAAAGATCCTCCATAGGGGCGGCCATTTTCAGTGCCTCTAAAGCGAGGAAACACAGCGGGCGGCCATTTTGTTTTCCCGGTGGCCATTTTGAAACCACCGATCAGCTGTTAAAAAAGGGTCGCTTTGCCATGATCGCTTCGCAAAGCGAAAAAAACCCATAGGGACCATCGCAAAGCGATCGCTTTTGCGATCGCAAAAACTCTGTCGCTAAGCGATTTTGTCGCTCAACGGAGCGATCGCTAAGCGAGGCACCACTGTAATCATATTTTACTGTGACATATGCTTGTTGTATACAATAAAATCTGCCATTAAAAATATCAGGATTATAAACACAATTTCTACTGAATGACACTACAAGCCAAAGCATGTCCCGCATATAGGAAGCGTGTCAGGCAAAACAAAAGAGAAAAAAAATTAAAGAAGACAAAAACGTTGTGGCACCTTAAAGACTAACTGCTATGCTTTAATGTGAGCTTTTATAGATAAGTACTTTTCCACAAGACTTAGTTAAGGCAAGTAACAGGTAAGTGGGAGAACTATACGTGCATCATGCATGGACCCCTTCTGCTGTTAAAATCTTCCTTTCCCATTTTTTAAATAGCTGAAGCTCTTCCATGCTCAAATACAGAAGTTTACCCTCCTATACTTAGTTTGCCCCTAAAGCAAGAAATAGTGGATTTAGCTTGCAGTGACTTTTCAATACATGCAAGAGAGGCATGTTTGAGCCTATTTTCTCAGCTCTTTTTTCCCTGATGTGAGGGAAAGAGTAGAGCAGCAACACTGTGTAAGCAGTGAGTTTTACCCAAAGGGAAGGAGTGGCTGTTGTTACTCAGTGATGAGTCATCATGATGATTACTATTGCTATTCTCATTATGATTCTTTTAAAAAGGATGATATTTATGAGCTCTCCAAAAAGCCCCATCAAACTTCCTTAAACTGAGGTAAGCTCTAGGAAATAATAGATTAAAAACTTCAAGATGCCCTGGGATATTTTGAATGCTCACAGATGTTGCATTAAAGTTTTATTAAAATGTGGATCCAACGTGCTTCCTCCCAAAGGGAAATGCACATTATTTTTCAAGTGTCATATTATATGTACTCCATTTAAAGGTTTAAAGAAAGTTACTGCATTTTTTATATATATATATATATATATATATATATATATATATATATATATATATATATATATATATATATAATGGAACCAGATTGCTAAAATGTTACTTAACAATAATTTGGTGGAGCTATGCACAGAAAGACACAATTAGATTCAGGTCGCACTTTAGATAATGAACCTCTTTGCCTTTGTGGCGTTTGGACCTCGTGGCCCCTGCCTGACTCCCCAAACACAGAGCACACGAATGCAAACCAATACTTTTCACATGCTGCCACCAGTTGATAACTAAATCAACATACTTTACTTATGGAAGGATGAGGATGAAGGTCCAAACCTCACTGTCTTTTAAATAAAACAAGTTTATTGATTACAGGTGTTTTGATTATCATTCATAAGTATCTTCTTCAGGTTTCTCAATCATCAAAAACAATCTTCTATTTGATCTTACTATTCACTCTTCTAACTAATCACACCTCAGATCTCCCAAATACCACACTCTATCTCCCTCTCCAATCTCATCTCCCTCTTGACTCTCACTCTGACTCACTCTCTGACTCCACCTCTTTTTACATATCTCTCCGCTCCGCCTCTCAGCAACATTAGCCTGCAACATGAATATGCATGACTACTTAACATAATAAGGGTGAATACTATAGCCTTATATTGTTTTTGATAGGATCCCCTTCACTTTGAATCCAATGTAGAACCTCACAGTAGAAACCAATGCCAAAAACTCTTGAATCTTGATGTCACTGAAATTCTCTAAATCTTAACTGCAAACCTGCCTGCAAATATCTACGTATGGAGATTTTTCCACATGGAAATTTGCATGCATTTTCCCACATATATTTCCTATCACATATATGTTTATTTATATGCTTTCCTAACATATGCAGTTTTTGCACATTTTCCCAACTGAACAGATAATTGTGCATGTTTTTCGCATGTTTCAACAGTATACATTTTAGCCATTCATTTTAAAAAGTGTATGTGTGATACTAAATTTTCAACAATCCTCAAATATTTAAATTTCCAAGGTTTTGAGTTTCAACAAGTTTTGCAGAAGGTGAAATGGGCAATTTTGGCAAGAATCTCAAAATCACTAAAATTATTTTCCACCCATAAATCTGAAGGTTCATATATTGAGCCACTGACTATAATGGAAAATGGATGAATGACATTATTGTCATTATTTACTATCACACTTTCTCAGTGTTGCTGTTTTAGAAGGCACCCCAAAGGGCCAAGCCTAAAAACCAGGAATCCTAAAAATCTGAAAGTGAGGAGATATGTTTGCAAAATCACTGATTTTTGGATTTCAGGAAGCAAATTAGCAAATTAGACAACTGTTTTGTAATGGTAGCCAAAAGCTTTGGAACGATTCCAGTTGCTGAAATTAGTATGGGGAGAATAACATGACCTTGCTTCCACACCCCATTAACTTCTTGTCTTAATGTTGGGTATGTTGTTTATACTTTCTGTAGTTTTGAGATTGGTTGTTGATGGAATTCCAACTTGTTTTTTTCTTTGTTCCTTACTTAGTGTAATGTTTATTACGTTTTATCCACGATAAAGGGCTTGTTCCAGTATAGTACTGCAGTTTCATTTTCCAAACATGGAGCTGCCTGGAATTTATAATATGGAGGAAAATATGTGAATAAATCGTAAGATTTAGCCAACTGGTCTTTGTAACTTGGTTATGCCTGCAGATACAGTCTGTTGAGCTTGAGGCCTTCAAATATGATATTAATTTTTTTTCTTTGGATTCAGGACAGGTCCTACATTTATCACTTAAACTTTGCTTCATAACTATTTTCTGATAGTACCTAATGGAGTTAATTTGGTCTCAGATTGTACAGATGAATCCCTCAGTTTCAGCCTGAAGAGGAACCAATTTAAACCACATATTCTATTGTTGTTTATCAATGTTATCACTGAGGTGGTAACCTGAGTGCTGTCCATGTAGCAGTTTCTAAGCCATGCATCCCAGCACTGTGAAACTTTCATCAGTGCAGCCTGGTTCTCCCTTGCAAGTTGCAATACCATTAATCTTTTACATACCTCTTCTATCATCTAATGCAGTGGTTCTTAACCTTTGTTACTCGGATGCTTTTGAACTGCAACTCCCAGAAACCCCAGTCAGGACAGCTGGTGGTGAAGGCTTCTGGGAGTTGCAGTCCAAAACTCCTGAGTAACCCAAGGTTAAGAACCAGTGATCTAATGAATGAACTGAAACTGTGTTCCCAAGGAAGCAGTTTCGAAATTTGACTATTTGACCCATATAGAGATGCCTGAAGTTGACAAGCCTGTGCCCACCCATTGTCCATGGCAAATAAAGGAGCTATGTACATGCCTTTTGATGATGGCACTGGTGCTTTGAGAGGAGGGATTAAGTTATCCTACTTAAATAATTTAGATCACTGTACTTCCAATTCATGATTCCAAAAATACAGATTAATATTGTGTTACCTAGCTATTAAAATCAGTACTTTTTCCTTTTGCATTGAGTTCTGTTCTGACTACCAATTTCACTCTATCAAAGTAACAGTCCCTGAACAATGATTTAGGTTCCTTGTGGTTTATAGAGATGTTTTTGTAGGTGACTAGATATTTATAGGTTTTCTGCTTCTGGAAGCATTGAAAAAACTATAAGATGGTGAGCTCACAAATGCAGCCCTCTGAGAATCTGCTTCTTTTTGTGTGGATAACACATTATAATAAGAACTGTGTGTCATCAAGTCAATGCTGACTTATGGTGACCCTTTCCAGTGTTTTCTTGGTAGATAGCACTCAGAAGTAGTTTAGCATTCCTTTCTTCTAGGGGTGTATTGTAGACCAAGGCTATACTGGCTAGCTATTCTCCAAGGAGACACAATTGGGAATCAAATTCCCAGTGCCTTACTCTGCAACCAGATACTTAACTTACTGAGCTACTATCCACCAATGGCACATTTATCAACTCCAAAATTCCTTGCTATTATGACTCAACAATGCACTCTACATGAAATTGCCTTGGAAGAGTGTTCAGAAACTTCAGCAGGTTCAAAATGCTGCATTCAGACTGCTGACTGGCACTGGTTATAGGGAGCACATAACTCCTTCATTACAAAACTTCACTGGCTGCCAGTCTGTTTCCAGGCCCAATTCGAAGTGCTGGTTATTACCTATAAATCCCTATATGACTTGGGTTCAAGCTATCTGGAGGATCATACCATTCTATATGAGCCTTCTCAGCTTTTAAGATCTTCTGAGGAGCCCTTGTCTTGGTTCCAACACCTTCCCAAGCTTGTTTGGCAAGGACACAAGAGGGCCCTCCCAGTGGTTGCTCCCAGGCTTTGGAATGAACTGCCCTGAGAATCCAGGTTGTCCCCCTCCCTCTTGTCCTTTCATTGTGAGGAAAAGACCTCCCTCTTCAGGCAGGCTTTTAAGCAGTAAGTTGTATCAGGAATGCTGATTTTTAATTTATAGATTTTTAAATGCTTTCAATTTGTTTTTACTATTGGCTTTTATTCTCAATATAGGTTAATTGTTTTTAATGTTGTATTTATGAAGTATTTTTAAATGGTGTTTGTTTTGTTGGTATACAAATAATACAAATAAAGCTTAAGAGAATATTCACTTTATCAGGAAAGCTTGCAGATAATATCATCCATGTATATTAACTATGAGACATTAAGACAGTTTCTCTTGTAATTAGGCTTTTAGCACTATCACTCAATTGTCTTCAAAGGGACTTACAGCCATTCATAAACACAGAAATCACCCTGAACACCTCTTCTAATAAGGATATCATTAGAGAGGAGGTCCCTGAACTTTAGTTTTGTCCTCCATTTTGTTATGAGTTCAGATAGTCAATTCTACAAGCAATTTTGCAGATCCTCAAAATTTCAAGAAGCCATGAGTGGGGCACAGAATCAAAAGCCTTTCAGTAATCAATAGAAGCAGCTGATGAAATTCCAGGGTTCCTTGAAATCTGACTCACTATGAAGAAATCAACAGTGAGAAATTCCTTACAAATTGTAAGACTTCTTAACACAACCTCTTTGTTGACCTGTTGGAATGTGGCTGCATTTGAAAAAACTAGAAATATTTTGGTAAATAACTGATGTAAACAATCTGTAAACTGTGGGTAAACAGGTCAGGAATTTTTAGCATCAGAACAACAGCCAACCTTATAAATATGATAGGTATTCTTTGTATAAATAAAGCATTCTGGAATAAAATCAGAGTTGCCAAGGCCTTTGTTAAAAAATTTAGACAGGTAAAAGTGAGAAGTTACATTTTTAAAACCAAAAGTTATTGATCCCATCTACTCTAAGCACTTTCCAATCTTCTTCTTCACAGAATTAGATGAAATCTATATGACAATATTCCCTTCTGAGTGATTTATTTGGCCAATCTGAGACAAATGGATCCAGAGGTTTCTGTGCTATGCAGGTTTACTGTTGACCTGTAACACTTTATTTTACGTCCTGAGAGATGAAACCTGCCAAATTAGAAACAAGCTGTGAATTCAAATTTGAAAATATTCAAAATTCACAGGGTAGTGCCATTTTGATAGTTTCAAATATATCTGAATCTGAATTCAATGGTTCTGAAAATCTGTAATAATAATTTCTAATATTTGGAATTCCATTTACTTCAGGGAACAATAGGCTAGGTTTCCTCTTGCTAGAGGATGAAGAGAAAGTGATTTCTCTACTAGTTATCAGGTATCCTGGAATTATTTGAAAATCCAAACTTAAAGATCCTCTGGCACCAAGGGTAGTGGTACAGCAGCAGCTGGCCAGGGCACAAGTTATACACCTTACAGGTGATAACCAGAGAGGAGACAGGGTGCAAAATATATCTTTCTCTCCCTGACAGGACACTGGTGGTAGCTGGAGGCATCAGGCATAGGGCAACACACAATGGCAGGATACAGGTGGGCCCTGTTGAATATGGCTGTGATGGAGGGCAGTCACACAACTCACAAAATTCAAGAGGCTTTGAGGGACATGCTGTGGCAGTGGAGTCTAGCTACAGAAAGGTAAGATCTGTTTGTCACAGAAAATGGGGCAAATGTGGTGCCAGAATAGTAGCATGGGAAAATGAAAGGAGTGTGGTGTATGGCCCACACTCTCTATCTAACAGTTTGAGGTGCTTTGCAGGTATGGAAGACACAGGTATACCTCATACGGTGGAGTAGACTAGAAAGGTGGCAGGGCAGAGCACTTTCACCATATTATTGAGGGCCAAAAGCTGTTGCACCAAACATTATCCTCATACCAAAGGTGAGATGCCAGTTTGCTAATCTAAACCAACTAGGCTCATGCTGACAGGACATCCAGCTTTCATACTCCATTTTTTCAGTGGAAAAAATCCAAATGGTAAGCAACAGATTGAATCCAGCTTCTTTTCTGCTACTGGGACTATTTTTTAATGAAGAATTGTGCTCAAAATGTTATCATTGGATGAAGGAGACAGGGAGGAGCTTGGATTGATTCCCACCCACCCCAGTTCTCTTCCTGTGCATCCTCCAGTGTCACCACTGTTCTGGAAAGTTTCAGGCCCTTTCATAGTAGCAGACGATCTATATGGAATGGGCTGCAATATAGGATGGCAAGGCAAGTTAAAAAAAATCAACAGTTTGATCCCTATCCACAAGTTCACCAGTGGGACCCTAGTTCAGAAGCCTAATAGGCAGAACACTGATGCTCAATTCAAACCAACTGGGAAGGGAAAAGAACTAAAGTGGCAGTAGTTAAAATCCTATCAATGGAAGAAGTTTTTTTTAAAAAAAGAAGTACTGTCATACATTGGTCTTTAAGCAGCCTGAATCATTTAATTACTGCTGGTGGTACCACAGTTGCTTTCTTGAGCTTTCAGATGGCTATGATCCTTATTTGATTATAGTCCTTCAAGCATTTAATGAGCATGGGAATTGATAATGTGCCTGGAGGAAAAGCTGTGCCAGGCTCCACTTTACTGAGTCCTGCAATGTACAAACACACACACACAAAGAAACACAAACACAGCTGCTGCAACGAAGCTCACAGGGATTTTTTTTAAAAGGATGAAATGAAAAGTAGGTGAAATAATTCAACTTGTAAGATTTATTCAGACACTATTTTGATCCATTCTCCTTTAATCAGAAACAGTTCACTTTTAACTGTAAAGGATGCCAATTTACATACTTTTAGGAGAACTCTTCTGCCACTACAATATCACAAAAGAGAGGGAAAGAATGCTTAATGAATACCATAATGTATTTCCCACCCCACTTTTCCTCTTTGGTGTACATTATATTGGCAGGAATAATTCTGAGCCACTATATTCCCTTTCCTCATTTCCAGGACATGTTGCAATACTAGCTGATAAAAATGTAAGCATAAAACAGTTTGTAACATAACATTTTTTGAACAATACCAATACCTCCAACCCAGATCTTCTGCTCAGACTAATGGGAATTGTATTGCACACTAAAAGCTCTTAGGTGAGATTCCTAACTGCACCACACAAAATTATATACATTTAATAACCAGGAGCAAATGGAGTTCTGAAGCCGCTTGAGTGTCTTTAATATAGAAGAATGCAAGTACTGAATTTCACCAAATAAGACCACAAAAAAGTATCTTTTTATTTTTTGAAGGAAAAAATAATTTGGGGAAAAAAGAGGAAAATATGATGAAGAAAGAGAAGGAGAGAACAAATAACAATGTATGCTGAGGAGAAATAAAGATGTATGATAGATTTCCTTTGGGACCCCCAAATGGTAAAGTAGTTTCTTAAGGCAATGTTTATAATCTTCAGACATTGAAAACAAGGTAGATAATACCACAGAAACACCACCTACTTCTGCTTGCAAAATTTGCAACATTCGTACAACAATCCAAAGTGTAAATCTTTTAATTTGAATAGATGAAAGGAAATATACAGGAAATACTTGAGAGATGTATCCATTTCAGGTGAAATTTTTAATGCTGAAAACTACAATCACTTTATTATTTTGTAAAGTAAATAAAATCTGAAAGCTATTAAAATGATTACAGTGCACTTATTATGAAATCAATAACTCTGCTTAACGTCAGGTAAACTAACAACTGTTAAATGGATTTCAGTCTCTCTCAATTGAAAGTAAATTGAAAGTAGAATCAGTCAACGTCTGAGCTGAGCTCCAGATATGTCATATTTGTTTTAGAACCATAAAAATGAATCTAAAAATACTAAAAGTAAAGTGTTACAATCTAATTCTAATGAATAACAAGCATGCTGTGCTAAGATAATATTGATTCTTTTTATTCTTTGGTTTTCAGATAGCAGCTATGGGAGACACAAATCCTACACAGAGGATTTTTTCTTTTTGCAAGACAGTCCTTTTATGACTAAAGGGAAATATAAGAAAGCTCGTATACAATGGTCACTTTTGAAGAAAGGTTTTTTTAAACTTTAAATTCTTTTTTATATGCAAAAAGGGGAAAAAATAGAACTCCTTACCATGCGCAGTCCAGCTGATGGTGTTCGGCTAAAAGGATTTCCCACTGGGACAAAGCTTCCTGTGAAAAGACAAAGCTGTGAAATTTTTGATTGTTATCTCTTTTCAGTTTAATAAATCGTTTTATTTTTAAAAACATGACGATGGTAGGATGCTTCACGAAACCTTGAATGAAAAGACAGCAGCTGCTTTTAGTCCTAGCTATGCACCCTTCCGTCAGTAACAGTTGGAGGGTTTATAACTAACAGACCTGACACAGGGTTAGCTAATCCAATATTTCCATTCAAGTGATCTGGAAAAATAACACCAGCAACGCCGCATACCACCTAGCACTCGGAATTGACACCATTATTGAAAAGCAGCACTGCCTGTCCTTGTAATAGAATCTTTGACTCATGCATACAAGGTCCCCCCCCATCAGAAGTGGTCACAACACTTTTGCATTGAATTACTCATTTTATTTGAAAGAATAGGTATAGGCTATTCAGTGCATTTTCTTTGATCATATGACTTCCTAACATTACACATCTTGCTGTTTATTTTATTCCAACTAAGTACAATGTATATTTTAAAAGGATGTATTTGTCATTTTTGGTCCTTTTGCATTTATTATTATTCTGACTACTAAGCTCCCAGAAATCTTTTCAATATGTATAGATTCTTTTTCCCCTTTTCCGTTTATAATTGACAAGCCTTCCTCTAAGGAAGAAAAGATGCACTGCCTTTAATGGATAATCCTTTGACTCTAGGTAAATTACAAATGCCATTCAGAGAGTAACTGAGAAAACCATGGTGATGTAGCAGTTGGAGTGGTAGGTGAGGACAACTGAGATAGTGCAACAGCCTACATGGGGGGGGGGCTTGTCATTTAGGAGACACCAAGTGACATTTTTTTCCCACACGCAAATGCTGCTCAGTAGCATATGCCAAGGGATACGGTGGTCTGTGGTTGGATCTACACCTGTGGAAAAAATTTGCCACTTCTACTTCACTGCATTCACTCTGCATGACACAGATGCAAATCTGTTGCAGCCCTGGAGCAAACCACGCCTTAATCCATAGTTTTTCTCCGCATAGCCACCACACAGTCACCTCTGACACTGCAGGTTCACTTTTATGACCATGGCAATGTGGTGGTTTTGGGTGTCTACATTATTGAAGATGCTACCTTTCCCTTCTGCCATTATGTTGTGGACAATTGCTATACAATTGCTCCCATAACTTCAGCTGGAAATTCACTCCCTTTACCCCATTTTCCTCCTACTGTCATGCTGCCACAAAACAGCATTCTGTCACTGTATTGACAGAAATCAGCTGTGTGCTGCTCATTCTGTCCTTTTCAATGTCTTCCATTGAAACACTGCCAATCTGCTTGCCTCACATCCCCCTTCCGAGTCCTGCACAGCCAAACTGGGATGCCACATCTCTAAAATCCCATTTCCACTCTAAACTCCTCTCTCTTGCTGAAAAACTATTCCCACCACTCGCTGCTACGTACACTTATTCTAGTATCGTCTTCAGCCCGACTACCTCATTCCTATACTCTGCTGTGCTAGTTCAAAAGGAGTCAAAAATCCTCAACTTCTCTCTAGTATGGTTCCATCAACAATTCAAGCCGAAATGGGTCAAATAAATTGCTAAAGCAACAGCTCCAGTTCTATTTACATCCCTAATTGGGAGACAGCTCCACACACAACCCATTTGGATAATAAACGTCCACAGGATCAAGCTGCCCTTCACTTTACCAAAGCACCTGCTGCTCCCAATGAAACTCTTTCCTCAATATTTTGGCATCCAGCCAGCTGAGAGGAAAATCACCTCAGCACCTTCTAGTGCTGCCCACTGCGGTATCTCGCCCCAAGTGAATGGAGCTTGTCATGTGAAAAAACACTGTAATTTTGTTCCTGCAACAGCACCTATTAACACTATAGTGACAATCACACTGACTTGATGTAGGGTCGACAAATGTTGGGCTGGAAACAAGGTATATCTCAGTGTAGATTCAAACTACATGCCTTGTTTACAACACCAGCGCTGTGTGGCAATGTGTTAAGTTGTGCAATAGCCAAGACTCTGAAAAATGTTGACATTCCCACATGCATGGCTATCTTACTTTGCAAAGAAAGACTGTATCACAAGTAACATTAGAATGTCTAATTTGGTAAATGGGAAGGCATGAGGGGCAATTTTTAAAAAATGCCTGCTTAACTGTGTTGTAGCTGATATTTTTCTTTAGAAATGCTGCAAGATAAAGGTAGTACAATTATGTCGGACTGTGCTGTTGTTTATGATGATCAATATGAAGTTAGGCAGAATCTCCATCAACTGTGAAGATAGCTAAAAAGCAAGCTGACAAGATTCTACCAAACAAAACTTCTCGATTAGTGTAGCTTACAGCAAAAATTATTTAGTAATACAGTGGTGCCCCGCATAGCGACGATAATCCGTGCAGCAAAAATCGTCACTATACGGATTCGTCGCTATGCAGATTTAAAAAGCCCATAGGAATGCATTGAAACCCCTTCAATGCGTTCCTATGGGCTTAAAACTTACCTTTTAAGCGAAAATCCTCCATACGGCGGCCATTTTGGGCACCCGAGGAATCCGTCCCTGTTTTACCCAGTGACCATTTTGGAACCGCCGATCAGCTGGGGAAAAACATTGTTATGCGAAAATTGGTAAGCGAAACAGCTTACCGATCATCGCAAAGTGATTTCCCCCATAGAAATCATCATTTTGCGATCGCAAAAACATCGTCGCTATGCGGATTCATTGTTAAATGGGGCGCCCGTTATGCGAGGCACCACTGTATTGAGATAGTTTTCCCCCTCTGTACATGTGGCTAGTTTTTTAAATCATGTGAGAATATTCTATACAGATGTGCAGCAACTATGGCTTTAAAGTAGAATTAAAAACCAGAATTAATTAAACCAAAATTATTCTTATTAAATATGTTACCAGAGAGTTTAGATAAGAGAGAAAGAACCATTTGGTGATACATATACAGTGGTCCCTCAACTTATGAATACCCCTACCTACGAACATTTCGACTTACGAACAGCTCCGCTCGCAAAATTTTGCTTCAACTTAACAGTGGAGCTTCGACCAAAGAACAGAAAAAGGCAGGGAGAAAAGGCAGGACATTCAAACCGTTGATGGCGAAGAGGCTGCTTCTTTGTAGCTCTTTCGCCCCAACAGTGAGAGTAGGGGGTCAGGGAACTTTTTTACTCCTGTGGTGCAGGAGGAGGAAGGAGAGGCAGGGGCAGCTCTGGATCGCCGCCGGTCATGGGAAGCCGGTGTGCTCCCTGCCCATCCCTGGTGCAGGCCTACTCATGAGTAAGGCCCACCAAAGGCACATGTCTACTCATACGTAAGGGCTGCCGAAGGGCCTGGGCTGGGCTGGGGTGTGCCGGTCAGAGAGGCTCCTCCATGGACGGGGCGTGTGGCAGCGGCACAGGAGGAGGAAGAAGTGGGGCAGCTCTGGTTTGCCACTGGGCGGGGAAGCCGGTGTGTTCCCTGCCCATCCCTGGTGTGGGTCTACTCATGAGTAAGACCCACCAAAGGTATGGGTCTACGCATGAGTAAGACCCCCTGCCGCCTTGGCTGCCCTATATCGCCATCCACCATCCACCAGGGAGTGAGTGCCATTGGAGGAGGCTTCTGTCTGCCTGGTAAGGTGCTGCTTTTTGCTTTTTAGAAACTTCTGGGTGGGTTTTGCAGGATGGGTTTTGGCTGAGGGGGGTTATATTTCTGTGCTGTGTTGTTAGTTTTTGGTGAAATTTTTTTTTGCAGTCCCAGCGTGGGGATTGCTGGATGTTTATTTTTGGGGTTTTTTTCGGGGTTTTTTGGAGCCTTCGGGACTTGCTCTGTTTATTTTTGGTTGTTTTTTTAAAGCCCCAGTGCCTTCTGATGGGGCTTTCTCTGTGCTTCATTCATTCATTCATTCATTCATTCATTCATTCATTCAGGTTTTTTTTTTTGAAATGCTGGGATGGATTAATCCCGTTCCCATGCATTTCAATGGGAAATGGTGCTTCTACTTACGAGCATTTTGCCCTACGAACACCATTCTGGAACGGATTAAGTTCGTAAGTCGAGGCACCACTGTAATAACTGCAGCCAGAATACTATATGCAGGAAAATGGAAGAAAACTGAAATACCAAATTGTGAAGAACTAGAGGAAAAGATTATGGAAGTGGCGGAGATGGACATATTAACAGAAGCTTTGAAAGACAATTCAATCCAAGAAGCATCTGAAAAATGGGACCCTATACAGTGGTACCTCGCTAAATGACGACCCCGCCAAATGACAAATCCACATAATGATGACTTTTTGCGATTGCTATACCGATTTGCAAAAGTCATTCCTATGGGGGATTTTCACTGGACGTCGATTAGCTCTGTGCTTCACGAACCTTTTGTTCATAATACGACGATTTTCCGCAAAATGGCTGCCCTGTGTTTTCCAGACCCATGCTTCGCAGGGCAGCTATTTTTACAGCTGATCGGCGATCGCAAAATGGCTTCCCTATGGGTGATCTTTGCTTGGCGACGGGGTATTTTCCCCATTGGAAAGCATTAAACTGGGTTTCAGTGCATTCCAATGGGGAAAGGGTTTTCGCATGATGACAATTTCGCTAAACAGCAATTTTCACGGGGCGGATTATTGTCATCATGTGGGGCACCACTGTATATATAACTGGATCTGTTCTATAACTTGAAAGCCAAATGTGATAATTTTAATACAAAATAGTTAAATAACTCTAATTGGAATTATATAGGCAACTAGCAGACACAAAAGTCTTTTACGTAATGATACATTTAAGTACAGATAATATGTGATAATGTATAGTATGATATATTCCCTATTTTCCCAAGTTATTTCCTTTTACCCTTGAAATAAAAAAAAATAATTTAAAATGTAGAATTAAAAACTATGGTTATTGTACATTTATGTAGTTATTTATAATTTTATTTATGGAGGATGATTTGACCAACTACTCCTATCAAGTGTGAGGAAACAGAACAAACAAATATTCCTACAACTCTCCCTTCATTCACTTTCCTGTCAGCTCACCAATCAGTGATGGAGAGCACCAATCATTCTCAGCTGGCTCATTTCTTTTCAGTATTTTCATCAGTAGCATGTCTACCCATGATCTTATTAATTAGGTGGATACTATCAAAATAGTGCTCTTGTCATTCTCCATCCCCACCTGCAACTTGTAACAACGCTGTTTGAATCTAGGGCACTCAGGGTGCAATCAGACTAGGATTTGTCCCATAGGTTGGTCCCTACTGGGGCCAGGCAGGTTCTCTCCTTTTTCCGGCAATCGCATGCTGTATGGGCAATCACAACTAGCCCATCCCTTACTGTTGCTGACTCACATCTTTTTTGGGTCCCTATCAGGGATTTGGTGTTGTTTTTTGTGTGCGGGTAGGACTGCTCTGTTTGGTTCCGTTCCAGCATATGGAATCATCAGGAACAAATCAAAGTGGACAGCCTAAGCTGTCACTTTGCTTAACTCACTTCAGGATCCAAGAATCATTAGGAAATAGAAAGCTTCTTCATGCTCCACAGTTGTTTGATAATAGTACTGAAAACACAATTGTTTTTCTTTTAAATTGTTCAATGTGTTATACCTAACAATGTCTGCTTTATAAAATGTGGTGGTGATTTAAAGATTTATTGGTATCTACTCTCTCTTTTTGCAAGAAATTCTGCAGATTTTTATTTTATTTTTACAAATGTTTTGCCTCACCTTGAAATTCTCTGGATGTTTTATTCAAGCTGTTTCCTCCAGACTTGCTTTTCACTTTTGTTTTGGGTCAAAATTCTGTGCAAATCTACTTGTACCTGTTGGTCAGAGAAATCTGTGGGCTACTTTTCTCTTGAATTCCTCCAGTGCCGGAGTGCTCATCACCTCCCAAAGTAATTGGTTCCACTGCCATACTCTTTGAACAGTTAACAACCTTTTTGCAATATTCAACTTGAATCTGGCTTCCCATAACATGAGCTCATTATTATGTGTCCTGCATTCTGAGATGATTGTCATGCAGAGATGGGACAGTGTATGTTCTCAATTTTCGAAGTATTTGAACAGTAGTATCAAATCTCCCCTCACTCTTTTTTTCTCAAGGTTAAATGTGCCTAATTATTTCAAAAGTATTTCCTCATAGGGATTGGTTTCCAGTCCCCTGATCATCCTTGATTCCCTCTCCTTAACTTGTTCTAGTTTGTATGTATCCTTTTTAAAGTGTGGTTTCCAGAACTGAACACAGTACTCAAGATGAGGCCTAATCAGCGCTGAACAGACAGAAACTAGTATTTCACAGGATTTGGAGACTATACTTCTGTTAATGCAGCCTAAAATAGCAGTTGCCTTTTCTGCAGCTGCATTGCACTGTTGGCTCATATTCATTTTGTGATCTACAACAATTTCAGGACCTTCTCACGTGTAATATTACTGAACCAAATATCCCTCGTATTATAACTGTGTATTTGGTATCTTTTTCCTAGGTGTAGCAAGCACTTTGCACTTACTCTTGTTAAATTTCTGGAATCTTATAGAAAAGCTTTGGCCACCTCTCAGCCAAAGTCTTCCAGCCTGGGCACTACAAATGTATTCAATTTGAATTCCCATTGTTCACACTTCAGAAAGCAGGACCATCTCTCAAGATGCAGTAAAGTGGAAAGATCATGCAAGAGGAGGTGGTCCTTTAAATACAGTAATTGGTCTCAAACTATTTAGGGCTTTCCCATCTATGTACTCTCTTTACAACAATCCTTTCCCCCACGCAATAGACAGACAGATAAAAATCATACTATCACTCCATATCCTTCTTCCAACATACGAAGGTATTTTTCATAATCCCTCCCCCCCAAAATTAGGCATGTTTAGCAGTTGCAACAGCAAAAGAAAAAATGTTTGGATTCTCATCAATTACTTTCATGGTTTGTGAATATTATGAAACATTATGAATATTTTAGGGTTCAGAAAAAAGTCACACTGGATTCAAGAACAAGAGAAGAGAGGAAGCTAAAACCAACTTTTCTATAAGCAATAGATCCCAGGGTCCTATCAGGATTATAGCTAACACAATGCCCTATCTGTTCTCAGTCACTAAAGAGTTCATACTGGGAATAACATTCACAAGCACACCATTCAGTTAACTATTCTAGATAATACTTATTCATTAGTTGCCTAGATTCACAATTAATGAGAGTTTTCAAGTTGAAATTACTCAGGTGCATTGGCAGCTATCCATGGGAAAACTTGCACAATCTCCACCTGTACTCTGCTTACCTTAAGCCAGTGGTATTAGTCATACTCATAAGAAATTTCCTCACAAATATTTGAACACTGGAAGATATTTATATATGTAATTAGATGGCACCACCTCAAAGAGCTAGCTTACCCATAATGTTGCAAACACTTGAGTTTGAATATTGTCTTGCCCATGGGTAGTTTCAATGATAACAGGTTTATCAGTACTCTAATAAGCACATTTTCTACCTTGCTGCATCTTTGTCAGGTATAAGGCTAAAAAAATGAAGCATACAGTGGTGCCCCGCATAGCGACGATAATCCGTGCAGCCAAAATCGTCGCTATACGGATTTGTCGCTATGCGAAATAAAAAAGCCCATAGGAATGCATTAAAACCTGTTTAACGCATTCCTATGGGCAAAAAACTCACCTTTATGCGAAAATCCTCCATACGGCCACCATTTTCGCTGCCCGGTAAGCGAGGAATCCATGCGAAAACACAGTGGGCGGCCATTTTTTTAACCCGGCGGCCATTTTGGAACTGCCGATCAGCTGTTGGGAAATCATCGTTATGTGAAAATCAGTAAGGGAAACAGCTTACCGATCGTCGCAAAGCAATTTTTCCCATTAGAAACATTGCAATGCGATCGAAAAAACTATCACAAAATTTTGTCGCTATGCAGATTTGTTGTTAAATGGGGCGCCCGTTAAGCAAGGCACCACTGTATATCATTCAGGAAGAACAGAGTATAATTTATCAAAAAATGCTGCTAAATGTTCATCTTACTGGGGCATAACATCTTGTGGCATGCAATGTTAATTTTTAGATGGCTACCAGTGAGTTACATAAACCAGTCATAGTTTCACAGCTATTGATATAATTTGTGCAGAACCCAGTAAAAGTGAACAATGATCTTTGTCGAATTCTGCACTCATCTATATTGCCACACTATATCCTAAAGTATTTCATTGGCTATTTTAGTAACTCATTATTTTATTCATTGACATAGTCACTACCACTTCACTCACAAGTGATTGTGAGTCAAGTTTCATTTCTGAGAATGCCTAGTAACGAGAAAAGATTATTGGGAATCTGGGAGCATTATTCCATCCAAAATAAACTGGATTAATAGATAATTCACAAAGAATGGGCTACAATGTTATTAAATCTTGCTTCAGTATTGGGGGACGACTGGGCAACAAGCAAAAATTGCAATTAAACTTAGTGACAATAAATGGATCTCATTAATGCTGCTATATGGGGGTAGGGGTGGGGAATGGCCCCTCTCCCTCAACTAGTGAAGCTGTCAGTTTCCGTCTTCAAGATTCAGTGATTAAAACTTTTTCCTTCAGCTTATAACCTATGCTAAGTGAAAAAAATGACACAGCTATTCCAGATGTAACAACAAAGTGTGTCCTTAGTCCAGCCAGCATTGTGCAAGCCAGTACACTGATCTGCCAGCAGTCAGCTGGCAAAAGTTGAACAATTCAATATATTGTCCATTATCTAATATACTGCCGACAGGTGGACAGAAAACAAACCAGGATGTACTAGTTGATTTGAGTGATCTGTAGTAGTCACTTTCCAGTTGTTCAACAACAGCAATAACAAATTGATTTTTAAAGTACTTAAATTAGGCTCCCGAAGTCAAGGAAGTTTGTAAAACTAGAAGCGAAGTTTCTATGAAAAAGTAGTTCAATTCTGGTACTATAAACTAATTCCTAGATTTAGACTGTGCTCACAGGCATCCTGTGCATTCCATTAAAAACGCATTTATGTAATGGACCACATAAGCCTAGAATCTTTCCACCAGAAACTACAACAAATGATTTTTAAAAAAATCTCTATAATAATCATTTTCCTTCTTCTTGCCTTAGTGAAACCCAATTACTGTATTTGGGTTTGTCCTGCAATCCAACCACCAAGGAACAGTTCAAAATAAAAGGGTAGAAGTAACTGTGTGGCAGTGGGTTTAAATAACATGGAATAACATAACATGTCTATGCCCAATTCCACTCAATACCCACATCAATTGCAGTGGTAGCACAAAAATTATAGGGGCAGAGTTTTGCCAAATTTCCCCTAGAACATAAGGTCTTTTAATCCTTGTCAGGAGACAAGGATTAATCCTTGTCAGGAAACAAGGATCCTGGCCCAGAAAACCATTTGGAACATGGTGAAGACAGAAGCATCTGGTCTTGCTAAGCCCTCCTAGTGTACATGAGGGTCTCTCTGTCTAGCTCACTTCCCCACTGATTTTGGGCAGTGGTAAGCAAGTTTGGAAGCTTCTAGGACCTGTTCTATTCCATTAGGAGGGTGTCAGGGCCCTGAGGCCTCCCTGTACCTTACATCCTTCCTCGTGTCATACTGGTTGTACATTTTTAAACTGCATTTTGTATATTTTAGCCACATAATATGTTTTGTGAATTGGTTGTATATTTTAAAACTGCATTTTGTATATTTTAGCCATAAATATGAGCTGGTCACCCAACCATAATGAATAAATTCTAATTCTTCTTAGTGTCATGGCATTCCCTCTGGCAAAATTTTGCATTACTTACTGAAGATCTTGTAATCAAAAACACGATATAACTCAATCCTCATTGATCTGTAACAGGTCCAAAAACTGATTCACTTTGGATGTTCAACACTGTTCCTCTTAATCAGTTTTTAATGGATCAGTGATGAGTTAGTCATGAGGTGTGGTCTGTCCAAAACTAATCCCTGCCTAGTTCAGTAATACCAAGTTTCACAAAGGAAATAAACACACACACTAACTTCCTGTTGGCTGCTCTTATACATCCATCTTTAAGATGGTGTTACAGACTTAGAAGGGTATAAACAACAGATACCTGAATGATTGATCCAAAGAAAGCTTTGGCATGGACTATGCAAGATTTTGACATCAATTTTAAGATATATCAGGAAGAACATCTGCAAAAAGCAACTAAATGTAGCTGCTTGGGAAAGACTGCTATTTTGGTAGCTGTCCTCATCTCCTAAGTATTTACCACACTGCTGTGCTGGGTATTACAAAAGCACAGGGGATGTATGTACATCCTTGGTCATGAAATCAATGCAAATTGATGAATGAACCTACAAATCCCCTTGTCTAGTACACTGGTATCGGTACAACAAAGGGTATGTGAGTGATCAGTACTGCTGCCCTCCTTCCTCACATATAATATGTCCACAGGGGTGGGGATTGGAAGTGAAAATAGCATACACTGAACATTTGGAATTTGGAAGCATGGAACATGTACTTCCCTTCTGAAGGTTAGGATCAGTGCATAATCAGTTTGTGTGAGACTGTGTGTATATATACATATATACACACATTGCAATCATATATAGCAATCATAGGGACACTGGGAAAAGCTGCAGTCTTAATTAGGTTCTGGATCAGAGCTAAAGTGCTCAAATCATTTGGCAATATTACTAGGAACCAAGAAAACTACAATTCCCAGGGTTCCTGGCATTTAGAAGTACAACAATTATATGCTGCCAAGTCAATTCTAACTTATGATGATTCATTTCAGGGCCTTCTATGTATGAAGTACTGAGAAGTAGTTTACTGTTTCCTTTGTTCTGGAGGTATTCTGCAATTGTGAAGCTTGTACAGGCCGGCTCTCTTCCCAGGAGGGACACTGGAGAATTGAACTCCACACTCCTAGTTTGGCAGCCAGGTACCCAACACACGGAGCTGTCCAGCCAGTATTTGGAAGTATGCTCAGTGTTATTTCAATTGAGCCCATTCCACACTGAGTTCAAGGGAACTTGCCAATCACTAGAGGAACCTAAAGGTAATGCTTTGTGGGTGGGGATTTCTTAGAACTAAAAAATAAATTTGTCCCAAATATGTTCTGAGAACCAGCCATCATTCCCAAGTCCCACCCCACCCCAAAAAATTAGTGGGGATATGTGTGGTGGGGGGATTGTATTCCCCTGGCCTGCCAAATAAGTACAATAAGTTTTAGAATAAACATATATGTGTCAGACATAGAAGCTATATCTTTGGGTTGCTGAATTACAGATTTTTTTTTTTAAAAAAACAGAATGTAGAGCTCCTAGCTATAATGAAGTAAGGCCTATTACATCAAACAGAAGAGCAATAAAAGCCAACATTTTAATTAGAGATTAGAATCAAATATATTTAGCATCTGGCACACCTATCTACAGATTTTTTAGTAATCTCATGGAAGGGAAGTTGTTAGTTTTTGCACAAATATTAAAATCCCTATGGGACCATGAAGAGTGCAAGAATAGTCTGAGAGAGATATTTCAGCCCCTATCCTCAGACAAGTCTCATTGTCCCACGTACCTCTCTCCAGGGCTTAATAAGATTCTTTGAGCATACACCCATGCTAGAGTTCTTTGCTCAGTCCTTAAATTAGAAACTGAAATGAAACCCTGAAAATTAGCGAGGAAATATAAAAATTAGACTCCAGGTACTTGCAGACAGAGTCTATCCAGAATCACAGTGTGGATTTTGAGCTAATAGATCCACCACTGACATGGTATTCTCCCTCAGACAGTTGCAGGAGAAATGTAGGGAACGACAGCCACTCTTTGTGGCCTTCATAGATCTTACAAAGGCCTTTGATTTGGTTAGCAGGGATGGCTTTTTAAAATACCTCCCAAGATTGGATGTACACTTCGACTCCTTAACATCATCGGGTCCTTTCATGAGGAAATGAAGGACACTGTAGTTTTTGATGGCTCAACATCAGATCCCTTTGACATCTGAAGCAGAGTGAAACAGGGCTGTCCCCTCACGCCGACCCTGTTTGGGATCTTTTTTGCTGTCATGCTGAAGCACGCTTTTGGAACCGCAACAGAAGGTGTCTATCTCAGGACTAGATCAGATGGAAAGCTCTTTAATCTCTCTAGATTGAGAGCAAAGACCAAAGTCCAGCTGAAATGCATGCAGGACTTCCTCTTCGCTGATGATGCAGCCATTGTTGCCCACTCTGCTGAAGACCTCCAACAACTCATGAATCATTTTAGCAAGGCCTGCCAAGACTTTGGACTAACTATCAGCCTGAAGAAAAAAGTCATGGGCCAGGGCATGGACTCACCACCCTCTATTACCATCTCCATGCAAGAATTGGAGATTGTCCATGAATTTGTGTACCTTGGCTCAATGATCTCTGGCACTCTTTCCCTAGATGTCAAGCTGGATAAACACATTGGCAAAGCAGCTACCATGTTCTCTAGACTCACAAAGAGAGTATGGCTCACTAAGAAGCTGACGGCATATACCAAGATCCAGGTCTATAGAGCCTGTGTCCTGAGCATACTCTTATACTGCACTGAGTCCAGGACCCTTTGTGCATGGCAGGAGAGGAAGATGAACACATTCCATATGCGTTGTCTCCGATGGATTTTTGGTATCACCTGGCAGGACAAAGTTCCAAATAGAGTAGTTCTAGAACGAGCTGGAATTTTTAGCATGCATATATTACTGAAACAGTGACGTCTACGTTGGCTTGGGCATGTCGTGAGAATGGCTGATGGTCGGATTCCAAAAGATCTCCTGTATGCAGGATTAGTGCAGGGAAAGTGCTCCAGAGGGAGACCACTGCTGCGATACAAGGACATCTGCAAGTGGGATCTGAAGGCCATAGGAATGGACCTCAACAGATGGGAAACCTTGACATCTGAGCGTTCAGCCTGGAGGCAGGCAGTGCATCACGGCCTCTTCCAATTTGAAGAGATCCTTGTCCAGCAGGCCGAGGCAAAGAGGCAGTCCTGAAACCAGCAAAATCAGGGAGCTGGACAGGGAACAGACTGTATTTGTCTTGAGCGTGGACGGGACTGTCACTCTCGAATTGGCCTCCTCAGCCACACTAGACGCTGTTCCAAGACCTCCATTCAGAGCTCGTTACCATAGTCTCTCGAGACTGAAGGATGCCTAATCTGATAAAAATTAGTCTGCTATGTTTTCTTATATAATAAAACAAACAAACAACCCCTCAAACTTTATAATAATTAAACTTTCAACTCCCCCCAAACCTTTTTCCAGTGTTGCATAAGATTGATCCTGCACTGATGTTAACATAACAGTATATTAGAATGAATGGTGAACCCCTGCTTTGTTTCTTATTCAGATGCTCAATAGTCACCATTCTTTTCGACGTTATGACTTTAATGAAAAGGTTTATAGGAAATATATTGGTTAATTTCACAGTCAGTTAAATTTTTATTTCAGCATGATGTTTAATATAATGTTTTCACTGTAATGACTTTTAGAGGTTTTTAAATTGTTTAATTTTTGTGCAAAACTCCAAGATAGCTATAAGAAACGGAAATAAATGTATATGTAATTATAGGTAATATAATACAGTACTGTATATTATGCATGATTGTCAATTGACAATTTAGAAGAATTTGACCATGTTGCTTAATCTGTAATTGCATGAGGCCAGTCAAGCCTTTTAACCCACTTATCAATACTATCTCTTTCCCTTCCACTGGATCCACAAATACTGCCCCTGTTAGTTACTGCTGGGCTGGTGAAAGAAGATTTGCTAGGTGTCAGAGTGCTACCGTGTTTTGCTGAAAATAAGACAGGGTCTTATATTAATTTCTGCTCCAAAAACGCGTTAGGGCTTATTTTCAGGGGATTTTTTTTTCATGTACAACAATCTGCATTCATTCAAATACAGTTATGTCATCTTCTTCTGGTTGCTGCACAATGGTGGAAGGTGGGGTTTCACAACCGGGGCTTATTTTGGGGCTTATTTTTAGGGTAGGATTTATATTAAGAACATCCTGAAAAATCATATTAGGGCTTATTTTCAGGTTAGGTCTTATTTTCAGGGAAACAGGGTATCTGAAATCTCAAAGAACTGCTGTGCTTCCTTCGGTCTCCAGGTGGAGAGACAAATCTGAGGTTAAGCTGCACTGAAGGAAGAAAGTATCTCAGTTTATTGTGGGAATTTATTGCTTGGAGCAGCCTTCCAAAAGGAGGGTGGCCAAAATGGTTTTTTAGCTTTTTAATTTTACAATTAAAAAAAATAAATTACAGTATTTAGGCACTTTTAATTGAATGTAAGTATTGCTACAATGTAAGTATAAATTTGTAAAAACATGCCTTTTTATTTCACTGAATATTATGCCTGCAATAAAATTACTGAAACAGCAGCAGCAGCGTGTCAGTGGTACTCTAATGCCTAAACAACACTCAACCACTGACTCATGGAATACAAAATATGACAACTTCTAATAAATAAGGGAGGAACTCAGATTCTAGGAGGAACAGTTACATCAACTGAAGACTTAATACAACCAAGACATTAAGGTATATGTCTCTAATTTTAACAAAGGAGTAAAGAGTGTTTATTCATGAAATGAGTTGCAAATGATGGCCATAAAGCCATGAAAATGCCAGGAATCTGCCAGCAAGTTTTAAAAAAACCAATATTGGGGAGGAGGCATGTGGCCCATGCTTTGCAAAACCCCTACTTCAAAGCCTAGGCACTTCCAAATGGCGCCATGTATCTGTCAAACACATCTTTGGGCATGCTAAAACTAGTATGTATGTATGTATGTATGTATGTATGTATGTATGTATGTATGTATGTATGTATGTATGTATGTATGTATGTATGTATGTATCTATCTATCTATCTATCTATCTATCTATCTATCTATCTATCTATCTATCTATCTATCTATCTATCTATCTATCTATCTATGAATGAATATGGTGTATGCATGTACTTTAGTTCCAATAATATTAGTCTCTATACAACTAGCCATTTATGTTTTAGAAGGTAGTGTAGGAAAGCACACTCTCTCCCACATGCATATTATTTTGCAACTGTTACATAAGGGTCCTCTTCATGACATCACAAGTCACATCATCTATGAGTCACAAGGACCCACATCCTGATCTCAAATTTTAGCCTTGAAATCGCTGGGTACAAGAAACTGATGACCTGGCAAACCTGTCTCTCAAGCTTTGCTCATGATAAAGTATCTTCTTAAAACATAAAGCTCAGGCTGGGATGCCGGTATACAGTGAACATGCAGTGCAATAGGAGACACGAGAACCCCTCAGGCAGAAGGTCAATGGGTCGACTTGCCTTTCCACAGTTTAACTGGGTAAAACTATCTTGATAGTTTTCCTTTATTCTCCTGGTTTTCTCCTACTTTGTATGTTTCATTAAAGGGGTGAAGTTATAACTCAATTTTTGCATCCTGGCTAACCTCTAGCCCTTCCTGAATAACCTAAAATGCAAAATCTTTCTAAATTAAATGTCAATATATATAATATATAGTAAATTTTCTATTCCTGCACACTACTAACTACTTTATTAAATTGACCTAAAATCAAGTCTAACAACTTCTACAACCAAAAGTGCTGCTTTCATATCACATTACCCAGAAAAGGAGGGGGGAGATATTTCCAAGCAAATATGTAATTGTGGTCACTGTAAAGATAGCAGAAGCTAAAGTGATTTATATTTTCGAGACCATACATATTTGTATGGTCTCAAAAATATAAATCATGTTGGCTTCTGCTATCTTTACAGTGACCACAGTTAGCCACCACCAGCATATTAACCCCATTTTCCTCTTGATGCAATACTTTCAAAAAGAAAAGGATATCCAGTTTTAGAGAACCATGGTAACATCCTTAATGGCATTAGAGATTGCCCTGAACTTCTGAGACTACCCATGAATTAATTATGCTTAATTATTATTTTCACATATTTTTAATCATAACATGGAATGAATGGAATTACAAATAATTTGGAACAAAGATATGGTCACAGTTTATACAAAATATTCCAAAAATTTAAACATTTAAAATGCTTCATAACCTACCAATTATATAATTTAAGGAGACAGTGAGCCTAGTTCTCTGGCACTACAAATGTGAAATCTGTATGAAAGGGCTTCACCAAACGGAATTCTACAGTGTGTGCAGATTCATGAAGTTGCCTTCTTAGGTCAAACCACAGATTTAACTGATGGTTCTAAACTGCATATGCTCTTTAAAGGATTTAGGCAAAGGCCTTTGCCACATAGATATTAGGTCTGTTTAGCTGGATAGTCTAAGGGTGGGGCTCAGAACCCTTCTGGACTCAACTCATATGCTCTATTATGGGCTCCCTCTGGAGACACTGAAGGTGCATCTCAATATTAATGCAACAATGTCTGTACCAGAGCATTCATGGAGGATGGGAATGGGAAAACATCTTCTAGCTAAGAGCTGCTTCTTTCACCCTCCAATATTTCCTGTGGAAAGTATGTGATATCTAAAGAGAAGATTATGTAAGCAGCTTTCAGGAAAATGTATTAGATACTGTGGTTTATTCTGCTTTGCTGGAGTGTGCCCATTGTATTTTGGTCACACTTTATTTATAGATTAATTTGAAAGTCTACGTTGGCTTGGGCATGTCGATTAATTTGAAAGGAGCCTCGACTAAAAAAGCCCTGCTTATGACTGAAAATAACCAAGTGTCTATAATGGACACAGCTCAAAATAGGGTTTTAGGCTGCTTCACCGGATGGCTCCGTCCTGATCTTCGGCCTTTGCCTCCCTGCATGGAGGAATCGGGTCCAGTCCCCTTGTCGCCCTAAGTTGCAGTGGCATCCCAGCGCCAGGAGGCTGAGCCTGGCCGGGGCGCTCTGGCCGAAGGAAGAAAGGAAAGAAAGAAAGAAAGAAGGGAAGAAAGAAAGACAGACAGAAAGGAAGGAAGAACGAAGGAAGGAAGGAAGGAAAGAACGAAAGAAAGAAAGAAAGGAATAAAGAAAGATAGAAAGAAAGAAAGGGCAACTGTCCCAGATGCCCCCAGCCTGCAGGGGTCTGGACTGGCAAGGGGACTCCTGCTCTAACCGTTGGGGCAAAAGAGCTACGGTACAAAGAAACAGCCTCTTTGCCACCAACGATTAGCAATTTGAATTTACCGCCCTTTTCTGATCGTAAGTGGAAGCTCCGGCCGCAAGTCAAAGCAAAATGTTGTGGACAGAGCTGGTCGTACGTCAAAATGGTCATAAGTAGGGATGTATGTAAGTCGAGGCACCACTGTATTGTTTACTTTTTTAAAATATGTTTTTCTACAATTGTTATTTTCTTTAGTTGTCTGCTTATGTTATTTAACCTATTCTTTTAAAATTCAGATAATTCAACCTCTCATTCTAAGAACAGAGATAGGAAAATAAATTTCACAAACATCCTCAAGCATGATTTGACCATGTTTATTTTCTTCCTTTATGGTCATATATTGTTGCTTAATATTGTTGCTTAGGCTAAACTCCTCTAGATGTTCAGGCTCTGGTAAAGTACTGTATTCTTTTCTTTTCCATATCTGGGCCTTGGTGACTAAGCTGTGCACTTCCCTTTTCAGAAGGAAAGCAACCCCACTAGAAACAACCACTGAACACCAATTTCTCAGAATTGGGAATTACCCAGACAAAAAGCCTTCACCTGATCAGGATTTAATTACAATTCAATATCCTTAAACTAGACAATCACTGACACTAGGCCATGGCTGAAGACATATACATATCTGGTTCGGATAGCAGAGCAAGTATCGTCAACATAGTGGCAACATTTCATTTCAACCCTCTGAAGATCTCATTCTAAAGTCTGGTATTATAACAAGCGATATCTGATGAAAATGTATGGAATTCCAGAGAAGTTTCATGGGGTAGAACAGAACTTCCCCTTCTACTTTTTCAGAAACTGATCTTGCAGATAAAAACAGAGCCATTGTAGCCACCAAGCTGAACCCACAGAGCCATGCTATGTAAGATAACGTAGCCAATGATACCAAATATCACCAAGAGGGCTTTAAATAACCCTTAAATTGGATGACTTCTGTTTCTTAACAGAGGTCATCCAATACACTGAGCAAGGCTGTTCTGGTGCCAAGCCGAGGACTACATTGAGACAGAAATGCTCCAAAATAATCCATTTTATCCAAAAACACCAGGAGTTGAACTGTCACTATCTTTTCTAATACACCACACAAGAAGTCCTACTTGCATTCACAAATAGTTATTAGAGTCCTACAGTCTACATAGCTTTAGGACTGATCAATTACTACCTTTTCAAAGACAGCTGGAAGCCCTCCCTGTCACAAGGAAGCATCTGTTATTTCCCAGAATCATTCAGCCAGTCTCCTCTGGCTCAGTGTAATTGCCTAGCAGGACAAGCAACAAGAATGTGAGGTGATTCATTGAACCCTTCCAAGCATCTTGTCCAAATATTCAAGTCATATCAACTGCAATTCATGCCATATATCTAAAATAAGTGGTATCCAGGTTGTCTCCTCCAGTATTGTACTGGCACTGGCACCATACTCACAGTACATGTGATTTTATCTTCACAATCTCTTGCAAACCTCTAAAGCTTCCTGTAGTTCACGTTCTACAATTTTATCAGAACTTTTTATTTTTTGCTTCTCAAGTTACAAACAGTTATGACCAGTAATGAAATACAGTGGTACCTCGCAAGGCGATTACCTCTCTCAAAATGACAAATCCGCAGGACGACAAGGTTTTGTGACCGCCATTTTGCTTTGCAAAACAGTGATTCCTATGGGGGAATTTCGCTGGACGACGATTTGGTCCGTGCTTCGCGGCCCGTTTTTTCTCAAGATGATGATTTTTACAGCTGATCGTCGGCTTAGCAAAATGGCTTCCCTAGGGGCAATCTTCGCAAAAATGGGTGTTTTCGGGCCCGTTTTTCACAAGACAGCAATTTAAAACAGCTGATCAGCACTTCGCAAAGCGGCTTCCCTATGGGCGATTTTCGCTGGACGACGACGATTTTTCCCCATTGGAACGCATTAAACGGGTTTCAATGCATTCCAATGGGGAAACGCTTTTCGCAAGACGATGTTTTCACAAGACAGCGATTACAATGGCATGAATTAACATCGTCTTGCAGGGCACCACTGTACAGACTTTCACTGAGACATTTTTATTATGGAACAGTATTTTGGCCAGGAACTGCAGCAACCAGAAGAAGATGACATGACTGTAAAATAAAACATCCCCTGAAAATAAGCCCTAATAGGTTTTTTGGAGCAAAAATTAATATAAGATCCTGACTTATTTTTGAGGAAACACTGTATATAAATGCATCTTTAGCATTCAATTAAGCATTTTTTTCTTAGCATCCCTGCATGTTTTACAAACACCTAACTCAGTATTGCTTCTTATCTTGTTCTAGCCTTGTGAATAAAGTGATCTTTTCCTATGTTAACTTCTGCCTGTGTCTATTTGGATTGAGGATCTATATATAGACTCCTGTCATTCTACTATAAAACTTGTCAAACATTCACAGTCATTTGTTTGGTGGTATTCTCTTCTTTCATTGGCAACCTTGTAATTCTGAAGTAGGGAAATAAGCTGGGACAGAGAAGCCTATGACTGTGAGAATTTGACACATGACAATTCTATACATGTAAATTTCTGACTGTTAAATGTGATTTAAAATCAATAATTTAATTTGATCCCTTTTAGTGATTTAAATCATCATGGAAATCCACCCTGGTTATAATTCTATTTTAAAAGACTACTCCTGTTAATACTTTACTAAAGTCTTTACTAAATTGAATTCGCTTCAGTCCTTTTCATATAGCTGAATTAAGATGGTTCTCCCCTTTTAACTTATAATTAAAAAGAAGTAGGAACATATTCTGGCAAGTTATTTTCACTGTAATACGTCATACTCAGTTTTGCAACCTACAGCAATCATTGCCAAGTAGAAAGTAATGCTTGACTTAATCCACACCCTTGTATAATTTGGCTAACAGTACTTCCTTTATCCCAAAGGCACAGCAGTAATTATCCCAACATATACCTATTTCACATAAATGTGGGTTATATTCTGTTGATAAAGCTTTTGAATCTTCAAAGTTTTGCAGCTATTATGCACAGTATTTCTATACTTTTCCAGCTATTTTAATTAATGTGCCTAGAAGTAACAGGGAGAAAAGGAAAATAGTTAATGGAGGAAACTGTGCAATCTTGATTTCAATGCAAACACACCGAGGAAGCCAACATTTAAAAAAGGCTGAATATTTTGATATTTGTATCATTACTCTTAGAATTTATCAGTCAACCAGAGTGAAACTAGAGTTGTAAATTTTTTTTTAAAAAAAAATCTTGAGTCATCTTTACTGGAGTAGCAACACTTTAAAAATTATCCAGATACTAGCATTTTTTGTGTGCGTAGTAGAGAATTCTATTTAAGAACTGTATTTTATTATTCTCGTCATGATATACACATCTCTCTGCAACATTTCAATTGCTGGGTTAATGCTATTGATCAGATTTAATGTGGGGGGGGGAGTAACTTCTCTTGTGCCTTTATAGTAAAGTAAGAAAGAATAATTTTCCTGGCATTAGCTCATACGCCCTTAGGCAGATTTAAATTATATTTAGGTGAACTGAGGCATACCAGTCTTAAGAAAGAGGAAACATTTCCAGGGGTTGGTTCTGACTGAGGAAATGATCCATATGGTTCATTTACAGAGATTATGTCTAGAACTGACTTAGGAAACTGGTCAAAAGACACATTAGCTTACAAGGGTCTCAGTCTAATTGGTAATTCCAACTAAAATGGATCAATTTAATCAGTTCAATTTAATCAATTCAGCAATTGATATGAGCGATCTTCCTCATATTTCCATTTGTCTTCCTTACAGTCTTTTACAAATGACAGGAACAACAACGAAATAGCTGCTATTTTATTGACATTTACCTGGGAAATTACTGGTCACTGAATTCAGTAGAACTTATTGCCCAGTAAACATAAAAAAGAATGAAGGCCTGTATTATTTATTGTCAATATTATGACAAATTGATTGAAATGCCTATTTCAATAGAAACTTGTTACACAGCTAGACATCAATATTTTCTTCCTTCTACTATCCTCTTATGCAGGTTACCTTATCTGCAGTGAACACACTCAGCTGAACTCAGATTATGTTTTCAATTTATGCAATAAGCTGATGACTAATTTATTTTGATGATTATCTTCCATGAGAAACAGGGCACTGGTTCAAGATACATGGTGCAAATCTTGAAGTATTTTATTTCAGAAAGAAGTGCTGGTATATCTAAAGTAGATACCCTTACTAACTACACAAAATCGCCCAAGCTGTGAGATATAAATACACAAAGTTTTATTGTATGAGCCCAATTTGTTGTTTTAACTAATAACACTTATGAACAGTTGCTATTACTGTATTTGCTGGCATACAAGATGACTTTTTTGGCCCAAAAAACATGCCTCCAAGTGGGGGGGGTCATCTTGTACTCCGGGTGCACTTCATTTGGGCCAGGAAGGAGCCGCCGCCGCCGTTGAGTGAGTGATGCGAGGCCACGCTGGCCGGGGAGGAAGGCAGGTGGGCAGGCAGGCAGTTGGTCCAGATGGAGGAAGGGAAGCAGAGATGGCCATGACTGAGCAGCCAGAGCCCGCCGTCAGGCTGCCCGCCACCCCGCGCCGCTGAGCCAGCTGCGTGCTTGCTCGCCCGCCACCTGCCTGCTTCCCCTCTTCCTCCTCCTCCTCCTCCTGCCGCTGCCCGTGCAGCCTCTTCCCCTCTTCCTCGCCCTCCTCCCTGCTGGCCATGAACTTCCAGGGCGGGCCTGGGCAGAGCCCCAGGCAGCCGGCGCCGCAGCAGAGCCGTCCACTCTATATTTTGAGTGGAAATGTTGGGGGGGGTCGTCTTATACGGCCAGTTGCCTTGTACGCCGGCAAATACGGTACATAAAACATCGAGTACATTAAAGATAACTGTATTAAAGGGAAAAAATGGCAGTCAAAATAAATATAATCTTTTCACTTGAGAACCAACCTGAGGCAGTCTCGTGTTGAATATAACGATCCTCAGACAGTCTCTTAATTATAACCAACCTTGGGTAGTCTCTTAATTTTGTTTAGAAGATAACTATGATTTTCTAACTCTAATCTGCTAGATTTAGATATAATGGCAAATAGTGACAACTTTCTCCCAACACAATAAGCAAATCTTGTTTTCTTCTGGAAGATCTGCATGCTAGCACATAAGTTCTCTTCCATTGCACTTTGCTCCTCTCCGCTAGCACGTTAAACACACAAAAAAGGCGTTGCTTAGCATGTTGCCCTAACCAGGAGTCCTGTTTTCTTATCACTTTATTTATTTATTTATTTATTTATTTATTTATTTATTCATTCATTCATTCATTCATTCATTCAATCATTCATTCATTCATTCATTCCATTTATACCCTGCCTATCTGGTCATATTGATTGAGAACAAGGATGTGTCCTTAGTTTAGAGATTAACAAATCAGGAGTTTGTTTGGAAGAGGTCAAATCCATTTTGTTTTACCGGCTGAGGGGGCATCAAAGTATGAGTAAATAGGTTTGTATATTCTAGCATATAGCTTCTTCACAGTTAAGTCAGGTTTTTCTGGAATCTTCCCTTTCTTATGTGTAACCATGTCTCAATAGTCTAAGCCATGGTTTGGGTACTATTATGAAGAACTAAACTGGATGTTTGTTTACCCAGTTTGAAAAATACTGAATGAAAATAACTTCTGGTTTCCCTTTCTCTTTTTAACGTGGTAAACAAACTGAAAGATATAGTCTAATGAACTTAATATTTTAATTTGTCTTTTATTTTACCTGTATTTCATATATAATTTTAAATTGTGCAATACTCTGATATAAATAAAGATCCCCACTGATTCAGTAGGCCTACGTACTGCAGCTTACTACACTAAGCAACAGGTTTTCAGCCACTATTTCATTTCTATTCTGTGCAAACTATTAAACACCATTAAAAAAGAAACACACATTCCCAGAAATTTTTAACCCTCACCTTTTGAGTTTTGCTGTGTCTTCTGCATATATGTAGTTCAAATAAAATTACTGCATAACACAAAATGCAATCTAAAATGCATTCAAAATTACAAATGCTTTTCTTTCACATTTTATCGTACGTTAAAATAAATGCAGGTTTACATAAATATTAGAGACAGTGAATTCTTGTATGTGCAAATATGAGTCTACATTTAGTTCTGCCTTTTCTTTCTCTTTTTAATGTTGCAACAAGCAACTGTTTCTCCATTTTCTCTTACAAATAATCCCACAAGTACAGACCTTACTTCCTTGTAAAATATTTTGGTTCAATAATTAGCTCAATTGGTGAGACAGGAAGTTCCTAAACATTAGCTGGAGAGGCTACAACAGTATTTCTCAGGCAAGACTAGGTATCAAATATATTATTTCAATTTAACTTTTCATCCTGAATTCTCTACAAACCAAGACACATCTTCTTGCTCATATGAGGATACAACTGAGAAACAATAGACAAAAATATATAAGAACATTTATTTACTTTTCTCACCAGAAGGATATCAACATTTTTAAAACACAAGAGTGATGAGAATGATTTCAGTTGCACTACAGTTATATTCAAATCCATGCACAAGTTTCAAATTTAGTTCACTTACTCAGTTCATTTGACTAACTCTCTCTCCCCTTATTTCATAGACCATAAATCAATTAGTGAAACCACCACAATGTTATTATCTTCTAAATTTGAAAGAGACAAAGATATAAAGTCAAAATAAGATGATATAGACAAATCAATTTAGTGTTTCTGGCCTTGACAAAATACCAGAGGACTCTAGTCTTCTCAAGACACATCATAGGCCTCAACATTTATATCACTGGATGAATAAGAGAAGAATGTGGAATAGGACACATGTTTTCTCTCTACCTGTACATGTATAAATAATTCCCCCTACGTAGTTGTTTTTATCAAGTATTCCTTCCTTCCAATTTCAGAATATTGCTCAGCATAGTTTAGCAGTGAGGGAAGCATCCGTTTTGACAGTTCATTAGTAAAGACACTTTTTCCTTTCATCTTTATCATTAGGAGAAAAAGAAATTAACAATAATAATCATCATCTTTTGATCTATTTAATTAGTGTAATGTAAAAATGTACAGCTTCTGCCTACATGCCTCCTTTTGCATGGTACAAATAAGTGTATATGCCCAAGGCAGGTTACTGTGTTAAGTTTACTGAAGCTTGGCCACAATACAACATACCATGCATTGATGACTCATGGCCCAATGGATAGTCAGTTCATAATGATGCACTCCGTGCAATACCAGTCAGACCACAGGCTGTCCCTAACAAATGCCATAATACCATGTACTACTCTGATAGCACATAATACTAAAGGAGCACAGCTACGTGCTTCAATTTCAGTTAAGGACAACTGACAGAAAACAGTACAACAGCAAACTGCTACAAAGCCTTACAACAAAGCAAGACCGTGGGGCCACATATTGCTCCCAAGTCGACATGGGGATGAATATAAAAATGAATCAGGATATTCGTTAAATATCCCTGATTTCTCAGATATTTGTTGCTTCATATGCTTGGGGTCCAGAGACCCCAGCGAATATGAAGCAATGAATATAACCCTTTTATATTCGTCCCTTCGTTCCCTATCTGCTTATGCCCCCACAGATCAGTTGCTCCTCAGGGGCATAAGCAGAGAGGCGAAAGCCTGCCCAAAGGGAATCCCACCCCTGGGGCTGGGAGATGGCTTGGTTCCCCTTTCCTTCTCTTCCTATGCCCATGCGGCATAAGATGAGGAGGGAAGGGATCAAAGGAATTCCCCAGCTGCTGTGGGATCGCTTTGATCCCTGCTTCCCCTCTTCTTGCTAAGCCCCATGGGAAATAGATAGAGGAGGAAATGCAGGGATAAACAATAAAGCTTTAAGAGTAATTATGAAGTTTTAATCTTAGCTTAATTATCAGTCTTATACCTCTAACTGTTTATTATGCAAGCTTACCTCAAACTATTACTACTATTTAGCTATTCCTCCGTAGCTAACTTGAAATATTTCCAGCCTTATATTAATACTTCCCTAGTCTAATTTCTTTCCCTTCCCCCTCCTTACTTAAAAGGACCTCTTTTTATGTGGTAGACCAGTGGCTCCTAACCTTGGGTTTCCTAACTGTTCTTGAACTTCAACTCCCAGAAATTCTGGGCAGCGCAGCTAGTGGTAAAGACTTCTGGGAGGTTTAGTCCCAAAACACCTGGGGACGAATGCTTGGGACCCACTGTGACAGACTATACATTGTGAAGAACTTTAGTTTACCAGTTCTTATCCTTTTCTCCTTCCTACCTTTCTCTTTAAAAACAAACAAATCCTGCTATTCTCCTCTCTGTAAAGAATTACTAACAATCAGTTCTTCACTCTAATAGTCCCACCACACTTATCTATTAAAATATGTTAACCAAACTCGATTATGTTCACATTAAATCTTCTTAGATCTTCCTCATAATGATATTCAAATCACCTCTTCTCAAAGTCTCAGATCTTTCTCTTTTTTCTCAGGTAGTCCCAAACTACTCAAGCATCTTTAAAGTTCAGCTGTTTCTCTCTCTGTGTTCAAAGACCCAGGAGATGTTCCTTCTTGTTTATATCTCTGTTGTGCTCCTTGTATTTTTTCATTCAACTCAGTAGATTGATTGAGCAGTTGATTCTCTAGTTAGGCTCACTCTTGTTCCTGGTGTTAATCATGCACCAAGCCTCATTTATGGAGAACATTTAAACCTCCCTCAACTGATGTTATCTTATCATTTCCCCAGCATAGAAAACTTTCAGAAAAACTGGGTACCCCAAGAAATATTTTATATTGTATTTCACAAGAATAATGGTTATGAGCTTCATACTTCTTCTCCAGACCACTATTTGAAAGCAGAGATCAGCATACACCTGGACAGGTGCTCTATTATAAAACAGCTGGCAGATTTCTGACACATTTCATGAATATCTCTTTCTTGCAAAAATTAGCAAACCAACAAGGGTAGACGTTCGTATAGCTGAACAGCTGTTTCTAAATGCTCAAAAGCAGGATGGGAAAAATATAGCCCTGATTGCAACTGGCTATATTTGAATGATTTTGCAAACTGCAATAAATATTGCCTTCTACTTAAGAAGATGAAGGTGTTTACTTTGTAGAAGAACAGAGAAGGGAACCATCAGCCCTCCAAATGTTAAACTATTACTTCCATCATGCCTCGCCACTAGACTAGTCAGAGCTGAAGGAAACTTGAATTCAACAACATATAGACAGCCATAGGTTCCCAAGCCTTGACAGAGTAGAAGTCAGAGGGAGCGAGAGCAGTGAATGTACTTAGCCCCACAGGGTGCCTTCTCCTGTCAGAGATGGGAGTAGGGTTACTACTCAATTCACATGAACAATTAAAATTTATGCAGCAGTATAACACGGGAAGTTTTCTCATGCTTTACTTTTCTTAATGCTTTCATAATAACTGCTACTAAATTTTGGACTCCATATCTGTTTTATATCTCTATTATGTACATTCATATGTGATGCAGTAGATGTAGATGCAATGTAGACATCGAGACAGAAAAGCAATGGGTGAGAAAAAAAAACTCATTTGAACACAACACCAACAAACAAATAATGCTATAGAAACAGAGTAAATTACATTACCACTTTGAGTAGGAAGAGGATACAGAGGACTCCATTGTTCACCTAGAGCACCTGCTAATCTTAACTTGGATTGTGGAGAAAGTTGAGATGGACTAGGAACCAAGGAAGTGGAGCTGGCCTATAAAACAAAACGTGAGCTTTTACTTTCTTAGCTGAAATAGAGGAAATGAAATACAAAACATTGACCAACAGCAAAATGATAGTTACATTTGTGCAGCAGTAGATACCACTTGAAAACATGAACATAAACTTTAAACAGCTTCATTTTTAACAGACATATAGGAGACACTAAAAACTACAGTACTTGAAAAGTCAATAAATTGTAAGAAATTCCCGACTTCATCTTATTTTCTAGAGGAACATAGAAAGACTTCCTTTTGGCATCCTTTTTGTTTTAATTGTTACAACAACATTGTGGAATCCAAGCTGCAAAGCAATAAATGTCTCTCTCCATTTACTGTGTTCAAAAAGGCCTTTGTGTTACTATGCACATAACATTTTTTTTTCTGACATAGTTTCACTTAGATTTAAGATGTCCCCTTAAAACTTTGGTTGTTTTCCTCTCCAAAAGGTAACATCCAATCAACAGAACTAGGAAATGGAACCACCACCACCCGGACTCTCTAGAGCACATTTTTGGAGTCAGAGGAGAAAAAAAATGTAGAGGTGCAAATAGTTTTCCTTGTGCAAAATTAAATTCGACACAGAGCCATTAATTCATTTTCTAGTAAATAGTTTTCACATGAAAATAATTTCAGTTGCATTAAAGGGATAAATAACTGACCATTGGAGATGGGCATGAATAGATGAACAGGGTCAGATGAACAGGTGTTCAGTGATTCCCAGCCCCGTGTCCTCCAACGGGCACCCTCTCAGATGCAGTGCCTCAGCTTCCCTGCCCTGCCTCCTCCAGGCGCTGCCTCTGAGTGGGCAACCACGGAGGAGATGGGGATGGAACTGCCATACACCTGTCTGCCTGAAAGATGAACTGTCATGAACCACCAAACCAGTGGTTTGTGCCCATCTCTACTGACCATAAAAACAGCAACAGAATGCTCATATGCACCTAACTAATAATAATAATAATAATAATAATAATAATAATAATAATAATAATAATAATAATAATAATAATAATAATAATAATAACAACAATAACAATAACAACAACAACAACAACAACAACAATAATAATAATAATAATATCATCATTATCATCATCATCATCATCATCATCATCATCATCATCATCATTATTATTATTATTATTATTATTATTATTATTATTATTATTATTATTATTGTTGTCATTGTAAGTATATACACATACAATGAAATTCACAGACACCCAGCGACCAGACACATGCACACACATAAAATTCCCAAACACTCCCCACCCACTAAAAGTCCCCCACTAAAAATACAAACATCTACACCGCAGGCCAAGTAACACAGTCCAACTAATTATTCACTACTGGTGGTCTTTAAGCTCATTATTAATTGCAATTATAGCTCTGGGATAAAAACTATTCAGAAAACGTGTGGTCCGAGACTTAATTGTTCTATATCTTCTGCCAGATGGTAACAGTTCAAAAAAGTTATAAGCAGGATGGGAAGAGTCTCTCAGGATGCTATGTGATTTCCTTAGACAGCGGGATGTGAAGATGTCATCCAGGGTTGGTAGCTGGAGCCCGATGATATTCTGGGCAATTTTAATGGTTCTCTGTAGAGCTTTTTTGTCCGCTACAGAGCTACTCCCAAACCATGACAGAATGCCATAGGTTAGGACACTCTCAACGGTGCTACGATAGTATGACAGAAGTAAATGCTGAGATAAATTTAACTTGCCAAGCATTCTCAGGAAATACAGCCTCTTCTGTGCCTTCTTCATTAGCATGTTGGCATTTATAGTCCATGAGAGGTCCTCTGAGATGTAAGTACCCAGAAATTTAAAACTACCAACTCTCTCCACTTCCTCACCGTTTATGTACAGTGGTAAATGTACATTTCTCTTCCTCCTAAAATCAATTATGAGTTCTTTAGTTTTTTTGATGTTAAGTGTGAGATGATTTTCTTTACAGCAAAGTATCAACCTTTGTACTTCCTTTCTATAAGCAGACTCATTGTTCTTATTTATGAGCCCCACCACTGTCGTATCATCTGCAAATGATACTTCTTCTGTGTTTGACCACCACTCCACTTTCTGGGGGGACGTGGTAGCGCTGCGGGTTAAATTGGAGAAGCCTTTGTGTGCTGCAGGGTCAGAAGACCAGCAGTCGTAAGATCGAATCCACGTGACGGAGTGAGCTCCCATCACTTGTCTCAGCTCCTGTCAACGTAGCAGTCTGAAAGCATGTAAATGTGAGTAGATAAATAGGTACCACCTCAGTGGGAAGGTAATGGCGTTCCCTGTCTAGTCGCGCTGGCCACATGACCACGGAAACTGACTTCAGACAAATGCTGGCTCTATGGCTTGGAAACGGGGATGAGCATCGTGTCCTCGAGTCAGAGACGATTGGACTAAATGTCAAGGGGAACCACTTTCTTAGTGGACAAAAGGTCAATCTAATTTTTATTCTTCCCAACATAGAAACATTCAAGGGCAAAAAGCGCAAATGATGAACTGTTGCACAAATTCACTGAGTTAAAGTCCCATTTCTTAGGATTGCAGAATGTCATGCAGTTTCTTTAGTTTGCAGTCTTATCAATAATTATTTAACAATTGTCAAGTACAGAAGATGAGTTTTAAATTATTCCTGTTAGATTTAACTTTAGGCTGCCAAACGTCCACAAAACAACATTCAGATGTATAGCAAACTATGATCCAACCAATACACATGGAAAGTTGTTAAGCATCTTTGTGATTGCTACATCCAGAAGAAGGGCAGTCATGGAGACTATTACTAGGCATTGTTACTGTCCCACACTAGCCTTTTCCCATTGCATTCTTTTGTTTATGCAAATTGCAGTGTGGAAGAATTCACTAGGAATCAAAACTCTGAATCTAATGTGCCATCTGTAGTTAAGATTAGATGCTGTCTGACTTGGCAAATTAAATGCTGTGATCATAACAAGTCACAGCACAGCCCACATAAATGATCTTCACTTTGGAAGATTATTTATGAGTTTATTTTTTCTAAGTAGGGCCTTTCTTATTTCCAAACCAAGCCACCAGTTTATAAGACATTAATAGACAAGGTTCTTAAGAGGATAATGATGCACAAGATCTCCCAAATTATTTTATCTGATCATAAAGAAAATAAAAGTGTATTTAAAAATGCTTTTTAAAAAAATCATCAGGGGAGGCTTTTTCTCAGTCCCTCCACCCTCGCAGGTATGCTTGGTGCAGACACAAGACAGAGCCTTCTTTGCTACTGTTCCCAGACTCTGGAACTCCCTCCCACAGGAGACCAAACTGGCTCTATCTTTGTTGCCCTTCTGCAAGTAGATGAAGACCTTTATCTTCCGGGAGGCTTTCCTTCGTTGCTGACTATCTATGAGAAAAATAAACAGGATGGATTGTGTAAGCTGCCTTGGGTCTCTTTTTTAGAGAAAGGTGGGGTAAAAAAAATTTTAAAATAAAATAATAAACAAATATCAAGGGACTTTTGTCTAAGTGCTAAGGATGTATCTGTGAAGATTCTCAATCATCCAGGTGAGTTTATTTGAAAGCTGCGTCATAGTAACTGGACTTCTTTCTTATTAGGTTGAAACATTTTGCTACTTATCCAAGTAGCTTCTTCAGTCTGAGGAGAGTTGGTAGGCGATCCCTCCACTTTGGTTTCACTTCCTCCTGGTCTGTATAGGTTTGTTAGATGGACAAAGGACGGAGGAGGGTCAGTGAATATCCCACTTCTGCAGTCCTTCTCCACCCATTGTCATGGGTCGTTAACAGAGGTCTTTTTGGTGGGTGTGGTCCTGCTCTTTCTGGGGATGGATGAAATGACAACATGATAAATAGGAGACATGGAAGAAGTGGAAAAGAAGGCACTGAACACCTTCCAGGGAATGACTCCAACCCATTGGTTCAGGTATGTGGAAGGCACCTGGGTGAAGATCAAGATTCAGGAAATACAGGCCCTCCCAGACCACATTAACTCAGTGGACCCAAATATCGAATTCACCAGGGAACACCAAAGACAACCAGCTGGCTTTCCTGGACTGGCCAGTAATCACAGGATCCAATGGCAGTTTAGGAACAGAAATCTACAGAAAACCTGCACACTGATCAATACCTGCGGTTTGACTCTCCTCACCCATTGCAACACACACTAGAGGTCATCAGGATGCTAAACCACAGAGCAAGAAACATTCCCACCTCTAGAGAAGCCAAGAAGAAGGAAGATGGGACAGCTGAAGACAGCCCTTAAGGCCTGTGGATGTCCAAAATGGGCCTTTAACAAAGCAATGTCCCAACCCAGCAGAACAATAGAACTTGAGAACCAGAGCTGACAGAAGAACCTGGTCACTCCTTACACGGTGGGTGTGTCTGAAATGCTGAAAAGGGGTTTTGTAAACACCACATACCAGTGCACTTCAAACCCACAAACACACTAAGGTAGAGACTTGTCCACCCAAAAGACCGTACACCAAAACACAAGAGGAGCAATATAGTATATGTGGTCCAATGCAAAGAAGAGTGTTTGGAACTCTCTCTACATTGGAGAAACCAAACAGCCACCAGCACAGGAGGGGCAAATGGCTCAGGACCACAATCAGCAATGGCAATGTTCCTTCATTTGAAGGACAAAGGACACTCGTCTGATGATCAAGATGTATTCATTTTGGACCAAGAAGATAAGTGGTTTGAAAGAGGGGTCAGGGAGGCCATACATGTACATATAGAAAATCCCTCACTCATCAGGGTGTAGGTCTCAGACAAATCTATCTTCTATTTCTCATTTTGCCCTTTCATCCCTCCCCCCAAAATTAGGATCACACCCACCAGAAAGACGACTGTTAATGACTATTAATGACCCATGACAATGGGTGGAAAAGGACTGCAGAAGTGGGATTTTCACTCAACACCCCCCCCGGTCCTATTCAGACTAGGGGGAAGTGAAACCAACGTGTACAATATATGGTCCACCTACCAACTCTCCTCAGACTGAAGAAGCTCCTTGGGTGAGTAGCGAAATGTTTCAACCTAATAAGAAGTCCAGTTGCCATGACTCAACTTCTGAATGTTAAGGATGTAGAATCTTTCCTCTGACCCCAGAATTTCCGGAACGTTTACCAATTTTCCCCATTTTAAAAAAATGCACACATGGGATTCAGAAAAGGCTTTAATGATCCTGGGACACAGGGGAAAAATGGAGCTCTCCTTCCAAGGTCATCTGCCAATTTTTTTATGGTAATTCTTCCCCAACCCCACAGGTTGGAACCCTGATCTCACGATCTAAGTGTATCAAGAATATGGTACAGGCAGAGGACATAGCCTCTTTCAACCCCTCACCACTCTCCAATTACACTAGAATGGCTCTGATTGGATTCCATTGTATGGTATTCAATGGAGAGCCTTAAGGACAAGGATAGGGACAATGAACAGCCCCTTACGCACTTTCACCTTTGCAAAAAGAGCTACAGAGGACAAGGATTAGAGCAGCCTCTGATTTGGATTGCTTCCCACAGAGAAGCATTGAAGGTTTGGAAGAAGAAGGCCTAGAACTGGATTTGTTTCCTAATGCTAGTCATTGATGGTATAATATTGGGTAAATTTTCTACCAGTATTCCTATTAGGCAAAAAATAAGCAAAATTAACAAAATACTTGAACACACTTTGAAGTTCAGAGGTGCAAAGCTAATTTTCAAATAACACTGAAGCGAAAAAAATGTGACAAATACAACTCTAAGATTTCTTTCACCAGCTTTCACCAATTATTATCCAACACACCTAAATAGGCTTAGACTGAAGGTTTTGCCCTTAGGTGTATTTCACTGGGACCTACTGAATAAAATTAATTAGAACTGCCCCCAAATTCTTTAATCTGCTTCTTTGCTGCCCTGCCCATGATCCTTTCCATTATTTAGTTTTACTAACCCTTGAATTATAACTCACTTTCCTACTCAAGTAAAGCATGAAACACATCAGTCTTCTTAAAAAATAAACTGTTTCAGGCTAGCTATATATCAACTTGGTTATATAGGAGGTTTCCTATTCACCTTATGTTAATACATTGGCATATTATTTTCGGTTATTAAGAGCTAGTTGCTTTGACACAGATTAGAATATACCTATATTTACTTCAGCAAATAGGTTTCCCGAAATCCATCTTCACAAATGCTGGGGAATGGCCTTTGAAAAGAACTGGTTGAAATCTTTGCATATCCCCTCCATCCATACAAATACCCCTCTCTCTGAATTATTTTCAGTCCTGGGAAATTTAAGCTGGCGTTTGACAAGAGAAAATCTGTAGGCCATGGAAGAAGTAAGCAGTGTCTGCCCTTCACTGACACTCCCCTGCAATTAGGGGACTCTAAGGCAGCTCTAAGTTCCATCCTTACATAATGAGCTGTGTTCCAGTGATTTATGCGCCCAAATCCTACCTTATCCTGCCTAGCTTCAGAGAAGGTGCAAAACTCCAATGTCATCCTGCAGTCTTCTCACTACTAAACTGGAATATAGTATCACATACCTTGTAGGGTTACTATAAAATGGGATGGGCAAAGGGTAACCAATGGGCTGCTCACTGGGGGTCCAGATGTTGCCCCAGTGCTTCACCACCCAAATACAATACAATACGATGCAATATGATTGTATTAGGCCCTCTAGGATACAGGATAGGCAATTCTGCCATGTGTTTGGTGCCTTTTGTATTCCTGGGCTTCCTCTACTTCCCTAGTTTTTCTGGATTTTTTAAGTTAAAAACCAAGTTTTTAAAGAAAAATGAGGGAAGGAAGGAAGACATGGCTGTGAATTCCCAAGGTTCATAGTAGGGTCTGTGCAACCTCCACCCCTATTCTAAGGACTACAAAAATTAAAATGTCCATGTGAACACTAGAAAACATTATTAGGAATAATGTTGTTATTCAGTAAAACAGGGATCATAGCTCTCAAGATGGTAGTCGACTGTAGTCCTCATAATTCTTCACTGCTAGCCATGGCAGGCAGAGATGACTGAGAGCTGCATGACTGAGAATCTGCCAGCAACATCTGGAGGGCCAGAGTCATTCATTCCTGCACTAAAGATTTTAGAAAAAACACATGTAGCTCTTTCCGGCCTCATAAGTGTCTATGTTTGCTTGACATTTTTTAAAAGTTTAATTTCCACTTTTTATTTGATAAAATATGCCTGAAACATGCCTAATGGTGTTATTTGACAGCAGTGGTATAACTGCTTCTACCAAGAATAGCAGATCTTAGATGTAAATCTGTGAACATGCATATGAAATGTATTACAGGTGTCTAATATTCCTTAGAACCATTCTTTTTACCAATACTGTATCAGTTTACAAGACAAATTACAGGCACTGGCTTTTATCCAAATAATCCACTGCACAAAAGGAAATCTTTCTTCATCCTTAAATGTGGGGTAACATCTAAGGTCCCCTAGATCTCGACCTCCTTTCCTCTGAAAACCATCTGAGAAGTAGTGGTGGTGGAAGGCACTGCTAGGTAGAAGAAAGGAGAGTCTCATCTCCCCACCCTCATCCCTATGAACAGCAGACATGCTTACACTCATGCAACCCAATCTCTGAAGCCAAGGTATTAACATGAGAATGTGTTACAAGAAAAGAAAAAAACACCAAAAAGTTACCAAGTGTAGATATGGACTGCAATTATTTTTAGTGGTGAGCAGATAAAAGTAAAGCATTGTGTTTTAATGCCATCTTTTTAAAAAGTAAACTTTTCCCTCTCTTTTCCTTTAACAGGCTGGCATGTAATAGCACCTATGGAACAATTATTGTGAAGCAATCATTGTTTCTGAAATGCAGGCTGTGGGAAAGGATTGCTAAACACCTTTTCAACAACAAGAAAAGGTTGGCTAAGATAGCAAACACTAATCAACTCATTTTTCACAACATACTTTGCTTGCTTAACACAAAAGCCACAGCTCTATCACAGAAGGTTTACTATAAAGCCAAAGTTGAGTAAAGTTACAAGCACAAAAATTATTGTGTGAGCATATTTTTAAAGAGATAAAGAGATGGCCACAAAGAGAAAAGCAGACCACACACTTTTTGCCAAGTTTAAATAAAGCTGTTTTGCATTCTCCTTTTTATATTATAGCAGCTCTATGTAAATTATGCAAATATTCGTTCTCAACAAACCTAGTTTTCATGTAAAAAAGTGAACTACATACAGAAATAAAGAGAATCCAAACAAGTTCAAGACCCAATAAGCTAACAACAATTTTCTCTGGGTTTTCCCTGACAATTCAGTATTGTGACCTTTACAACTAAAAGAATCAAAATTTTCATATATGCTTGCAAGTCAAATTAGGCTGGCAAAGTCAACAATGTACCATGTCATTTTGTTTTCAAGATTCCTTCTTTTTGAAGTTCTGTAACTCTTAGCCATACTATCTTAAAGGAAACTTACTTCATAAGTTATGATTTCATCAGACTATGAAGCTGAAAATAACCAACTCCCAAAATCAAATCAAATAAAAATAAAATAAACTGTAATTTCTTTTATTCTATGCTGGAGTGAAACACATATGCAAAACCATTCCAATATTAAAACAATGAAATAAACCTAACACCAGTTATTTGCACAGCAGCCCCACTGAAATCAACTGCAGCTGTGTTGGCTGTAAATAAGGCCCATTCATTTTATTGGACCTCTTATAGCTAAGCCTAATATTTGATGTCTACCGTAGTTTCACGAAAGAATCTGTGTGAACGTGAACACTGTTCGTGGGTAAAAATATTTTGCTATTTTACAGCTCACAGGACAACAAAGAGGAGAGCCAACTGGCGCAAAATATTTTATTGAAAAAGTGATTTGAAATTCTCCTAAATTCCAATGCATTTTGAACATTTTATAAATCCCCAACAAGAATCTGCATACCAATTTTTACAAAAGGTAGACATCATGGGAAAAGCTGCATGCTCCAAATTTGCCAAGCCAAATTTTACAGCTACTTTTTCTATGACATGTGCATTGTATACCTGGGGCATAAACCAGTCCCAGTATGGATGGATTGGATTTATACCCCGCACCATCTGGCAACCAGGCCACTCTGGGCGGCTAACGACAGTATAAACAGCAATATTAAAACATGATAAAAAATTAAAATAATATATGTGTGTGTGTTTAGTCGTTTAGTCGTGTCCGACTCTTCATGACCCCATGGACCAGAGCACGCCAGGCCCTCCTGTCTTCTACTGCCTCCCGGAGTTGTGTCAGGTTCATGTTGGTTGCTTCGCAGACACTGTCCAGCCATCTCATCCTCGGTCGTCCCCTTCTCCTCTTGCCATCACACTTTCCCAACATCAGGGTCTTTTCCAGGGAGTCTTTTCTTCTCATTAGATGGCCAAAGTACTGGAGCCTCAGCTTCAGGATCTGTCCTTCCAGTGAGCACTCAGGGTTGATTTCCTTTAGAACTGATAGGTTTGTTCTCCTTGCAGTCCAGGGGATTCTCAAGAGCCTCCTCCAGCACCACAATTCAAAGGCATCAATTCTTCGGCGGTCTGCTTTCTTTATGGTCCAGCTCTCACTTCCATACATCACGACAGGAAAAACCATAGCTTTGACTATTCGGACTTTTGTTGGCAAGGTGATGTCTCTGCTTTTCAAGATGCTGTCCAGATTTGTCATCGCTTTCCTCCCAAGAAGAAGGCGCCTTTTAATTTCAGGGCTGCTGTCTCCATCTCCAGTGATCATGGAGCCCAGGAAGATAAAATTTGACACTGCCTCCATATCTTCCCCTTCTATTTCCCAGGAGGTGATGGGACCAGTGGCCATGATCTTAGTTTTTTTGATGTTGAGTTTCAGACCGTTTTTTGCACTCTCCTCTTTCACTCTCATTACAAGGTTCTTTAATTCCTCCTCACTTTCTGCCATCAGAGTGGTATCATCTGCATATCGGAGGTTGTTGATATTTCTTCCGGCAATCTTAATTCCGGCTTGGGTTTCTTCCAGTCCAGCCTTCCGCATGATGTATTCTGCATATAAGTTAAATAAGCTGGGGGACAATATACAGCCTTGCCGTACTCCTTTCCCAATTTTGAACCACTCAGTTGTTCCATGACCAGTTCTAACTGTTGCTTCCTGTCCCACATATAGGTTTCTCAGGAGACAGATAAAGTGGTCAGGCACTCCCATTTCTTTAAGAACTTACCATAGTTTGCTGTGGTCCACACAGTCAAAGGCTTTCGCATAGTCAATGAAGCAGAAGTAGATATTTTTCTGGAACTCTCTGGCTTTCTCCATAATCCAGCGCAAGTTAGCAATTTGGTCTCGAGTTCCTCTGCCTCTTCGGAATCCAGCTTGTACTTCTGGGAGTTCTCGGTCCACATACTGCTGAAGCCTACCTTGTAGGATTTTGAGCATAACCTTGCTAGCGTGCGAAATGAGTGCAATTGTACGGTAGTTGGAGCATTCTTTGGCACTGCCTTTCTTTGGGATTGGGATGTAGACTGATCTTTTCCAATCCTCTGGCCACTGTTGAGTTTTCCAAACTTGCTGGCATATTGAATGTAGCACCTTAACAGCATCATCTTTCAAGATTTTAAATAGTTCAACTGGAATGCCATCACCTCCACTGGCCTTGTTGTTAGCCAGGCTTTCTAAGGCCCACTTGACTTCGCTCTCCAGGATGTCTGGCTCAAGGTCAGCAACTACATTGTCTGGGTTGTCCGGGATATCCACATCTTTCTGATATAGTTCCTCCGTGTATTCTTGCCACCTCTTCTTGACGTCTTCTGCTTCTGTTAGGTCCCTTCCATTTTTGTCTTTTATCATGTTCATCTTTGCGCAAAATGTTCCTCTAATATGTCCAATTTTCCTGAACAGATCTCTGGTCTTTCCTTTTCTGTTATCTTCCTCTATTTCTTTGCATTGTTCATTTACGAAGGCCCTCTTGTCTCTCCTTGCTATTCTTTGGAAGTCTGCATTCAAGTTTCTGTAACTTTCCCTATCTCCCTTGCATTTTGCTTCCCTTCTCCTCTCTGCTATTTCTAAGGCCTCGTTGGACAGCCACTTTGCTTTCTTGCATTTCCTTTTCTTTGGGATGGTTTTCGTTGCTGCCTCCTGGACAATGTTACGAGCCTCTATCCAAAGTTCTTCAGGCACTCTGTCCACCAAATCTAGTTCCTTAAATCTGTTCTTTACTTCCACTGTGTATTCATAAGGGATTTGGTTTAGATTATACCTGAGTGGCCCAGTGGTTTTTCCTAATCTCTTCAGTCTAAGCTTGAATTTTGCTATGAGAAGCTGATGATCAGAACCGCAGTCAGCTCCAGGTCTTGTTTTTGCTGACTGTATAGAGCTTCTCCATCTTTGGCTGCAGAGAATATAATCAATCTGATTTCGATATTGCCTATCTGGTGATTTCCATGTATAGAGTCGCCTCTTGTGTTGTTGGAAAAGAGTGTTTGTGATGACCAGCTTATTCTCTTGACGAAACTCTATTAGCCTTTGTCCTGCTTCGTTCTGAACTCCAAGGCCAAACTTCCCTGTTGTTCCTTTTATCTCTTGGCTCCCTACTTTAGCATTCCAGTCCCCTAGAATGAGAAGAACATCTTTCTTTGGTGTCAGTTCTAGAAGGTGTTGTAAATCTTCATAGAATTGTTCAATTTCAGTCTCCTCAGCAATGCTGGTTGGTGCATAAACTTGGATTATTGTGATGTTGAATGGTCTGCCTTGGATTCGTATTGACATCATTCTATCATTTTTGAGATTGTATCCCATTACAGCTTTTCCCACTCTTTTGTTGACTATGACGGCTACTCCATTCCTTCTACGGGATTCTTGTCCACAATAGTAGATATGATAATCATCTGAGCTGAATTCGCCCATTCCTGTCCATTTTAGTTCACTGATGCCCAGGATGTCGATGTTTATTCTTGCCATCTCCTGTTTGACCACCTCCAGCTTCCCAATGTTCATAGATCTTACATTCCAGGTTCCTATGCAGTATTTTTCTTTGCAGCATTGGATTTTCCTTTCACTTCCAGGCACGTCCACAGCTGAGCGTCCTTTCGGCTTTGGCCCAACCACTTCATTAGCTCTGGAGCTACTTGTACTTGTCCTCCGCTCTTCCTCAGTAGCATGTTGGACGCCTTCCGACCTGAGGGGCCCATCTTCCAGCGTCATATCTTTTAGCCTTTTGTTTCTGATCATGGGGCGTTCTTGGCAAAGATACTGGAGTGGCTTGCCATTTCCTACTCCAGGTGGATTGCGTTTAGTCGGAACTCTCCACTATGTCCTGTCCGTCTTGGGTGTCCCTGCACGGCATAGCCCATAGTTTCTCTGAGTTACTCAAGCCCCTTCGCCACGACAAGGCAGCAATCCATGAAGAAGAAAAATAATATATAGCCAACAGGATAAATTAAACAGATGGCAATGAAGGTGGTGAAAAGAGTGATGAAAAGGATGGCAAAAAGGATGGCAAAAGGGAGGTCGAGGTCTTCATGCTCAGGGAAAGCCTGGCGGAAAAGCCAAGTTTTCAATGCTCGTTTGAACCCATCCAGCAAAGGTGCCAGGCGGATCTCAATAGGCAGATTGTTCCATAGGCAGGGGGCAACCACTGAGAAGGCCCGGTTTCTTGTTCTTTCCCTCCGGGCCTTCTTCAGGGTCAAGGCCCTCAACCGCCCTGCCTGTGAAGAACGGGTATTACGGACAAAGCTGGCTGGGAGCAGGCATTCTGATAGGTACCCAGGTCCTAAACCATTTAGGGCTTTGAATGTTATCATCATAACCTTGAAGTCGATGCAGAAATGAGCCAGTGAAGGGCAGCAAGAATGGGGGAGATGTGATGGAATTTCTTCACCACAGTTATTAATCTGGCTGCCGAATTCTGGACCAATACAGACAGATGTCCTATTTAGTTGCTCTGAAAGCTGACATAGTCAATACAGATAGATAAGGGCAGCTAGTCCTGCCCTCTTCTCATCTTTTTGCTCATGCAAGCAATGACAAATCTGAAGAAGAGGAGTTCTTGCTCAAGCAAGGACCACAGAAAATCTAGACTCTTCTCTTCAGGCATACTGGTGCTCTCATAAGCTAAGAAATAAAGGAGGGGCAGGGCTAGCCTCTCCCTTGTGACCATGTTGATGATTCATACAACAATGATCAAACAACTGGGAAGGGGCACCACTAAAGTGTTTCCCTACAGATGTCCTCATTGGAGACACCCCTACTGGGCCCACCAAGAGCTTTGCCTCCTCCTTTCAGCATATAGGCATGCAACACATCATGAGCACCATGACACAGAGATTAAACTGCAGTACAGTACTGCAGTTCAGTTGCTTATTCTCTGGGATACGTCTTCCTGAACTGGCTGGCTTTAAGCACATTTCTTCTAAAGCTGTGTAAGGAAATAAACTAGACAGTGTCCCCAGACAGAGGTGCACATGCTGCCAACAAGTAAGTAATAAAGAAGACTATGTATCTACCTTGCACATTACATACTATTATTTTTCCATTGCTTTTGCCCATCATATTTCATGCATGCCCTGATTCTGTTGTTAAGCGAATAGTTTGGAAATGACAACTTGAAAACTGACAGAGGGCTTTTTGTAAGATCAGTAGGTTAAATATCTTAATCTCTGCAGCCTTACAGCCCTCTGTAAGAGGAAGAAAACAGAGGCACTAGTCAGCATTGGCACAACTGCTATTGTTATGTCCTGATTTATGGCAACTGAGTGAATAAATAACCACTAAAAATCCAATTATTAATGCAACTGGTACTACCTAAGGAGCAAAAAGCAAAGCGTGCTGCTTATATACTGCCCCATAGTGCTTCAAGCACTCTCTGGGCGGTTTACAGGATAATTATGCAGGCTACATATTCCCACCCAGCGAGCTGGGTACTCATTTTACCGACCACGGAAGGATAGAAGGCTGAGTCAACCTTGAGCTGCTACCTGGGATTGAACCCCAGGTCGTGAGCACAGTTTTGGCTGCAAATGCCACCAAACTAAGAACATAAGAAATTCTTGCAGATTTTTCTCAAAACACCAAATTAAGAATAAAAGAAATGCTTCTATAGGCATGTCTTGAGATAACACCCAACGTTTGCAAGAAAATATTGCTAAATCAATGCTGCAAAGATCCAAAAAAGATAGCCTCTTGTCCCACTATCCCATTGTAGAATGCATTTATTGTTCATTTTTAAAAACAATCTAGTAAAACAGTAACCCTGAAAAAATATGATTTTTTGTCCTGATGTATGTCTGAGAAAATGGACACAAAAGCTTATATTAAAATATAGCAATTAATCTTCAGAGTGCTACAATTTGTTTGTCTCTTGTTTTTCTATTTCTGTTTTGTTTTTTGTCTGATATGTTTGCCCTGAGATACGGCACTTTCACGCTAGTTTTTACTTTTTAAAAAAGTAGTCCCAAATCTCTGCGCAATACTTGGAGCATTCATATTTTCCCACTATAATATAATCCCACAGTTAGGTACGTGTCTATATAAAACATATTTAACAAATAAATATTAAGTAGCCACTTCAATTTTGTCACATGGCATTGATCACCCTGCACAATGGTCTTCCGAGGGAGCAAAATGTCGCTGCTGGTCCTCCTCAACTCTCAGCGGCTTTTGATACTGTCGATCACGGTATTCTCCCGGGGAGGCTCTCAGGACTGGGGATCGCCAGCCTGCCATTGTCCTGGCTCCGATCCTTCCTCAAGGATTTGCCTCAGAGAGTGTAGCTTGGGGAGATGCTCTTTGAACCACTCCTAACAGTGGAGTCCTGCAGGGGTCAATAATCTCCCCTTTGCTTTTTAACATCTACATGAGACAGCTGGGAGAGGTCATCTGGAGATCTGGAGTATTGTGTCATCAGTATGCTGATGTCTCTCTCGTTCTAACCTTTTGCAGTGGATGCTGCCCCATCCCTTGAGCACTGTCTGTAGTACTGGAGTGGATCAGGGCAAACAGGGTAAGATTGAACCCAGACAAGACGGAGGTCCTCCAGGTGGGGGCTCCTGTGGTCTGTGGATTGGGTGACTTCCTTTCTTTTGCAGGAGGCTTTCTCTCCACCAAGGATGAGCTTCGCAGTCTTCTGGCCCCAGTGCTATTGATGGAATCTCAAGAGAGCCTCTGTGGTCTGTTCAGCCTATTTCCATCTCAAGCAGATCGCTCAGCTGTGTCTCTACCTTGACTGCAGGTTTCTCATCATTTTGGTCCTTGTTTTGGTAATCTCAAGGTTTGATTACTCCAATGCGCTCTATGTAGGACTGGCTTTAAGACTGATACAGAAACTTTAGCAGGTCCAGAATGTGGCGGCCAAGTAGTTATGGATTTGTTTAAACATCAACATATCACCCCAGTACTGGTTGCCCTGCACTGGCTACCAGTTCATTTTCGTATCAGGTTCAATGCGGTGGCTTTGCCCTAGTAAGCCCTTAATGGTTTTGGATCTCAGGACATGACTGACCACCTCCTTCCAAGTGGAACTGCCTGTCCTACCCATGCTTCCCAGGCTGGACATTTGAAGTTGCCAACCCCGGAAGAAGTTGGGCCTTTTCAGTGGTTGCTCCCCAATTGTGGAATGAACTTCTGTCCAAAATTTACCTGGCCCCTTCCTTGGTAACATTTAAGCAATCTTTGAAAATGTATCTATTCAGGCAGGCGTCTCAGTCCATTCCATCTGATAGCCGCTGATTATGCATATTCAACACCTGTCTTCACTGCCAGTTTTTAATGTTTATTAATATTGAATTTTTATTCATTGATTGGTTTAATTTACTGTAGTTGTTTTTTCGATCCTTTGCTCTGTTCATTATTTTATTTTATAATGTTGTGTCAATTTGTTATGTTGGCGTTTTATGATTATTAACTGTGTTTTGTTCTCTGTTGTACACCAACCACTGTGGCCCCAGGCCACATGTCGTGGTATAAAAGTGTAGTCAGTCAGTCAGTAAATGGTTAACACTGAGGAATCTAATCAGAGAATTTTACATCCTATTCTACATGGATAAGTGAGGAGGCATAAATATTAAGTAGCTACTTCAGTTTCATCACATGGTTAACACTGAGGGATCTAATCAGAGTCTTACATCCTGTTCTACAATAATAAGTGGGGCGGCAGAGGAATCAAGAAGCATTTAACAGTAACATTAAAAATTAATTTATTTACCTGCATTTGTTTTCACCTTTCCACTAAAAATATTGCTGAAGGTGACTAGCACCAGTAAAAGCAAACAAAATAATAACACCACAGAAATCACCACTAAAAATAAATTAAAAAATAAAACTATTACAATTAATAACCCATACCCATTAAACAGTTTAAAAGGTCTTATTTTTGGATTGCAGCACGCAGAACTGAAGCTGCAGGAGTGGCTTCATCTATTTGAAAAGGATTCTGTAGCATCCAGGCACATGACAAGGTACCTTTCCAAACACTTATGCACTTCTATTCCATGCCTGGCAATCTAAACATGATGTCATAGTAGCCTTAATCTCAAGCACTTCTCCACCCATTCAACTTCTTGTTCCATCCATGTCAAACAGGAAAAACAGAGGAGCTTATAAACTAGAGAATGGGGCAAAATATGTCCTGATCAGCGTGGAAACAACATTCTATTCTACTTTCTTAAAGACTAACACATTTTGTCTGGCATAAGCTTTCATGGACATCAGAGGCAAGCTTTGTTACTTCTGTTACAACAGATTAATGATGACAGCTGCTAGAAAGTAGATCAACGTGAATTCAAAAATTGACTTGAGCCCTGTAATTTCTTTTTCTAGAAACACAGTGGGAATACATGTCTGACAAAGTTGGAGAATAGCAAGAATATTAAAGAAATTAGATAAAAACTTGTCAAGCTTGTTCTCAACCCTGCTGGTGCTAACATTGGGGGGGGGGGAGAGGCTTTTAAAAGATAGTTTGCATAAAGTAAACACAGCATATAAAACTCTTATTAAAGAATACACTAAAATATTAAAGACAAGTAGTAAGGAAAAAAGAAGCACAAAAAGTGAAGGTTATTTATTGAACATTAAGATGAATATGAAAACTGTAACAGTATTGAGAGACTCTACATGGAGAAATCCTTGACTGTTTTATAAATGCAGGGATACATCTGCATTTGAATTAGCCATGCCTAGCCACATATTCAAAAGATACTACATAAATGTAGTTCATTTCAAGATGTATAAGATAAACTGTCATTCACGAGAAAAGCCTAAAATTGTAATTGGATTTTTTTCATTGAAGATTTACACAGTTCCTCATTTAGTTCTGAAACATTTATGCAGTTCTCTTTTGGCAGATATGAAAGAATGTGTACCATGTGCATGTTTTGCACCCCAAAAATCTCAGTATACATATAGTTTTTCATATTTCACTGATCTCAGATTATAACTCCTTGTATTCTTGTATCATGTGCACACTTTTTTTTTACTGCGGTGGCTAGAATCCTATTTGCTGTGCACCATTTGCAGAACAGTCTCCTCTCTACATGGATCTACTTTTCCCATCACCTGCACAAGGGGAAATTCACTAACCCCTGGTGTAAGTGGAAACCCTGTTGTTTTCAAAGGGGCTCTCTCTGGTTTATGTAACAGCAAGTCTGAGATTACTGGAGCAAAAGCAGAGTGCTCTACCTGTGGAGCCATTATGTTCTATGTTTGCAAACAGCATTCTACCTTTTGTGTTTTACTGTGTAAGAACATTTCTTTCATATGAACCACAATGTCTTGAGATACGTCTTGACAAGTGTCATGAAAGACATAAACCCCCAGCTTCACTTTTTTAATTAGGTAAGTTTCTTGATCATTGTATTCTCACACAGCTGAATACAGATTAATTTTGCCTGTATTCTATACTCATCAAATCAAGATGGATGTGTATTCCACTCAAAGAAACATGAAGGAAAAACAGTGACTGGAGATATCAGGGTTTCTCTCATTATGATTATCTCATTTATTTGAGATACAGATACCGGTGAATCAGAAGTGAAAGATTGTCCTACTAATAGTCACTATTCAAGCTATTGCTTTTCACTCAGAAAAAAGCAACAGAACTAGGAAGAGATGGGACAGATCCAGCGTGCATGTGTGCATACACACACACACACACACACACACACACACACACACACACACACACACACACACACACACAGAGAGAGAGAGAGAGAGAGAGAGAGAGAGAGAGAGAGATTGAAAATTTGATGCAACATGTTATAAAACTAGCAAATAGTTATTTACTGGGGTCAGAAAAAAGGTACATAAATGTCCCTAAATACTTAAGTATGCTAGCTGCTTACACGTTCCTGATAAACATTATTTTACTAATGATACATCAAGACAAATAAAATGCCAAGACAGATCTCTATAAGGCATTGTCAGGAACAGGGAATAGACAAAAAATTAATCATACCGTAACGGACTCCAGCTTTTGTTTGACTTTCTGCATCCTCATAGATACTCTTGCAAAACTTGCAAACCGGTCGGCTGGAGACATCATGGAATCTTTTGGTACAGAAAGACCAGCAGAATGGTTAAGAATTTGTGGGGCTCTGGATGATCTGGATAAATGTAATCCATTAAAATCTTTTACCAGCTCAGGATCCTGCTGGGCAACTGTAGAAGAAAAACATTTGAACAACATGGAGTTAGTTCATGTATAAAAAATGAACAAATCCCACAGAACATGGGCGCAGAGAAGGCACAAAAATAGGCCAGAGACATAGCAGATGAAAAGTTTTAAAATCCTTATTTCTCATTAACTTTCTGTACACAGAGGTTAGATATAAGTAAACGACACCATGATGACACAGACTGGTCTCCAGAAACCCCTTATCCAGCCTCCACTGCCAGAACTTCAACTACGGTAGTTTCTCTCAATCAAGCAAAGAGAGGAAGGGCAGGCAACTGTGGTCCATCAAGCATTCGTGGCCTGCGGATTCCATAATTTGTCACCACTTGCTATACTGGCCAGTGTTGATTCAAGTTGTAGGAATAAAAAAAGATCTAGAGGGTATAGCCTTCCACCTTTGCGAGACAGACACAAGCTCTCGTCGGAGATAACACAGCTCAGCTTTTTGTGCACCAGTCTTGGGCTCATGCAGTCCTCCCTCCTCTCTTTTTAATCACCACAGCTGTAGGAAAACTAGTTTCTGCTTTGGGTCTTAAACTAACTACAATGCATGTAGTTAGCATGTGCAGTTAGAACCCACTTCTTGCGTTTTCATTCCATTAGGTTGTTTCTTCCACTAGGATACAACAGTCTGTTATCCCTTCTCTGTTCTTACCAGATTCTCTTCTAAATGCTCCGGTATTTTACTGGTGGTAAATTTATCAGGGTTGTCCCTATGATATTTTTAAAGCAACTGACAAAGCAACACACTACAAAAAAGAATATGCAGCTTGCAATAACTGCAGGCCTCATCTTGCAGGGAAGGTTTAAAAGCACACCAAATGAGAAGAAGCCTCAGGCAAGACCTACGTTCAGGGTCTCCTAAGTTCTCCTTCGCAAACTGCATTCATAAAGCTGATTGCCAGGTTCTACTAACTTATGGTCTACCTCACTTTAACCACAGGACTGTTCCAAGGCTGCTCATGTTCTTGAGCAGAGAACAACTGACAGTTGCCAATCAGCTAGCCCTTCTACCTTTTCTTTGCCCCAAAGCAGGAAGGAGTGGAGTTGGTCATGCCAACCTGCCTTCGTTTCAACTGCAGAGTTGGGGAGGGGGTGGGCATCGCCAAATAGCTGCGGAGATTATTTCCACTCATCTCCGAAAAACTGTAATGAAGGCTTGTAGTTATTCACCCTTCACAGTGCCAGCACCTGCCACGGCAAGCATAACTGCTGATGTCTGGATATAAATATGAACACAAAGACAAATTACCTTTATAATCATAAATGTATACAAGTATTGGCTGGTTTTGACCAAAGGCACAGAATGACACCATATGTTCATGTGGGTGGAAAGCAACACCACGAAGAGGAGATGTGAAGGAAAGATCTGAATATACAGCTACTTGATCACCTACAAAGAAAAAAGTGGTAGACAGCTTTTAATTTATCAAACACAATTTGTGGGGAAACCCACTCAAATGGATCCCGGGGCAAGGAATGGTCTTCAACTTGTCATCTGAAAATTCAAGAGAAACATCCTGAATTTAAGAGATTTACTTACACCTCTCTTTCTCTTTTTGTAGGATTATAAAAATATGTACACTATATCACAGAAGTGAGTACACCCCCTCACAGTTCATAAATATTTTACTATATCTTTTTATGTGACATCACTGAAAAAATGACACTTGGCCACAATGTAAAGCAGTGAGTCTATAGCTTGTACAACAGTGTAAATGCGCTGTCACCTCAAAATAATGTAACACACAGCCATTAATGTCTAAACCGCTGGCAACGAAAGTGAGTACACCCCTAAGTGACAATGTCCAAATTTGGCCACGAAGTGTCAATATTTTGTGTGGCCACCATTATTCTCCAGCACTGCCTTAAACCTCTTGGGCATAGAGTTCACCAGAGCTTCACAGGTTGCCACTGGAGTCCTCTTCCACTCCTCCATGATGACATCACAGAGTTAGTGGTTGTTAGAGACCTTGAGCACCTTCACCTTCTGTTCAGGATGCTCCACAGATGCTCAATAGGGTTTAGGCCTGGAGACATGCTTGACCAATCCATTACCTTTACCCTCAGCTTCTTTAGCAAGGCAGTGGCCGTTTTGGAGGTCTGTTTGGGGTAGTTCTCATGTTGGAATACTGCCCTGCAGCCCAGTTTCCGAAGGGAGGGGATCGTGCTCTGCTTCAGTATGTCACAGTACATGTTGGCATTCATGGTTCCCTCAATGAACTGTAGCTCGCCAGTGCTGGCAGCCCCAGACCACGGCACTCCCACCACCATGCTTGACAGTAGGCATGCCAGACTTGTCTTTGTACTCCTCACCTGGTTGCTACCACACACACTTGACACAGTCTGAACAAATACAGTCAGCCCTCAACTTACGAACATCCCTAGATACGAACTTTGTGATTTACAAACGGCTCCATTGGTAAAATTTGGAATCGACTTGCGAACGGAGCTTGACCTACGAACGAGGTCGAGGCTCTGTTCGCAAGTCAATGCCATTTTTTGCAAATACAGCCATTCATAAATAGTGGCGGGCAAGCCCTGGGAGACCTCCCTGGGGGTCCCCGCCGCTGCAATCGGCACCTTTGGAGCTCTCAAAGGGCTTTTTCCCCCCCAACATCGGAGGAAGCCATTTGAGGCCTCCAAAGCCAAAAAGGCAGGGAGAAAGGGTGGGAAATTGAAATTTCCAGCCCTTCCTCCCTTCCTTTTTGCCTTTTGAAATGCTGGAACGGATTAATTCCATTCCCATGCATTTCAATGGGAAATGGTACTTCGACTTGCAAACTTTTCAACGTACGAATGTTGTTCCAAAACGGATTAAGTTCGTAAGTCAAGGTACCACTGTAAGTTTATCTTGGTTTCACCAAACCACAGGACATGGTTCCGGAAATCCATGTCCTTAGTCTGCTAATCTGCAGCAAACCATATGCGGACTTTCTTGTGCATCATCTTTAGAAGAGGCTTCCTTCAGGGATGACAGCCCTGGAGACCAATTTGATGCAGTGTGTGGCGTATGGTCTGAGCACTGACAGGCTGACTCCCCCACCCCCACCCCTTCAACCTCTGCAGCAATGCTGGCAGTACTCATATGTCTATTTCCCAAAGCCAACCTCTGGATATGATGCTGAGCACGGGCACTCAACTTCTTTGGCCAACCATGACAAGGCCTGTTCTGAGTGGAACCTGTCCTGTTAAACCACTGTCTGGTCTTGGACACTGTGCTGCAGCTCAGTTTCAGGGTTTTGGCAATCTTCTTATAGTCAAAATTTTTTTTTCAGATCCTCAGATAGTTCATTACCATGAGGTGCCATGTGGAACTTCCAGTGACCAGTCTGAGAGAGTAAGAGCAATAACACCTGCTCCCCCTTCACACCTGAGACTTGTGACACTAATGGGTCTCATGATACCAGGGAGAGAAAATGGCAACTTGAGCCCAATTTGGACATTGTCACTTAGGGGTGTACTCACGTTTGTTGCCAGTGGTTTAGACATTAATGGCTGTTTGTTGCACTATTTTAAGGGGACAACACATTTACACTGTTATACAAACTATATACTCACTGCTGTACATTGTAACCAAGTGTCATTTCTTCAGTGTTGTCACATTTAGTATGAGATATACTAAAATATTTATGAAATGTGAGGGGGTGTACTCACTTCTGTGATACATTGGTAGGTACCAATGCAATGCTATATGCAAGAGCCAACACTGTTTTTACACTGGAACAAGCATAGCATGCTGTATGTGGTTTTTTGTTAACTGTTTTCAAGATGTTCTTATATGAACATAGGATTATTTTTAGCACATTTCTGATTTACTTCAATAAGCGGGGCTAGTGTATCTTGAAACAAACAGTCTCCACCTCTCCTATAATTAATTTTGGGATATTCCTTGCAAGGAACACAACCACAGGGGCCATCCCCTTAACCTCAACAAAGGGGGCAAAACTGAATTCACAGACAGAGACAAGCAGAGTTATCCTTTACCTGTTGAAGCCGGGTACAGTGGTGCCTCGCTTAACGACGTTAATTCGTTCCACCAAAATCGCTGTAGAGCAAAAACCTCATAAAGCGAAATTTAAAAACCCATTGAAATGCATTAAAACCTGGTTCATGCGTTCCAGTAGGCTAAAAACTCACCGTCCAGTGAAGATCCTCCATACGGCGGCCATTTTCGGTGCCTGTATAGCGAGGAAGCTGTCCCTAAGCACAGCGGGGAGCCATTTTGAGCACCTGGTGGCCATTTTGAAACCCCGACGATCAGCTGTTTTGATTGTCGTAATGCGAAGAATTGGTTCCCAAAGCAGGGAACCGATCTTCGCAAAGCAAAAAAAAACCCATTTAGACCATCATTTTGCGATCGCAATTGCGATAGCAAAAACATCGTCGTGAAGCGGATTCGTCGTAATGCGTGGCACGACTGTACTTGGATTTGAGACACTGCTAAACTCATAGTTCATCTTTGATTTATTGGCCTTCCCAGATCTGGACAAAATCATAGTTTTATCTTTCTCAATCTTTTCCATTCCTGTCCATTTCAAACTTTTTACAGCTGCCTTCCTGTACTCCAATTTCATGTTAATCTAAGGGACAGTTCATCTTTGTCTCTTTGGTTTCAGAATTCTATGAAGTTGGTATAAAGTTTGTGTGTATAGGAGCATGTATCTGCTCTACATTGAAGCACTGTAGATGTGGATATACGCAAATGCCAGCACATACTTTTTTCCATCTTACCACTATTTCCTCTTATCACCAAAACAATTTGGTAATACCACTCATTCTCCTGTTAAAATCCTAAGGAACACTGAACAAACTATTCAGTGTTCCTCAGAATATGCTTGTCTTTGAATTAAGTATAAGACTGATCATTTTCTTAAAAGAGAAAATGACATCAATCCAAAATCTTTGGGGAAGCAGAAATAAAGAGGAAAAATGACTGGGATCCATGTATTAAAGCGCTTTAAACCAGCAGTCCCCAACCTTTTTAACCCTGTAGACTGGTTGGAGAAGGCGGGGCACCCTCCCGTTCTCGTGCACATGTACAGAGCACATGCTCTCTCACATGGGTGCATGCGTGAAGGGCAGCGCAGCACTCGTGCACATGCGCGAAGGGTGACGCAGCGCTTGGGGGCACTCGTGTGCATGTGCGAAGGGGCAGGGGAGCGCTCACGCAGGCGCAGTCACAAAAGGGCTGGGCGGGGGAGAGCATGCGGGGGTGGAGGGTGGTCTGTCTCCACGGCCCTGTCCGGCTCAGGACACGGACCGGCACGGGGCCGCAGACCAGGGGTTGGGGACCTCTGCTTTAAACTATACAACCCCCCATGAGTTAAAGATAGATATTTTCAGGGCTTGAACATTTTTAGAATCAGTCAGTCAAAAATTTCACCAGTCAGCATGACCAGACTATAGCCTTGCAATTTATGTTTAAACTTAAATTTAAATTAGGCACTTTCTACAAAACAACGCGTACAAACCCAAAATAAATATACCCTCAGCCTTGGGTTGCTGTATTACCTGCGTGCCTGTGGGGTCACGAAGCTTGTATTTTTGAAAGCCTTTCTTTTGAATGTCTCCAGCAAAAATAAAACTGAAAGCAAAAACACACGGCCTCTTAAGGAGCCATGGTTCCCTCCCACCCCAGGATGTGTCCTCGTTCAGTTGAAATTGGGAGCAGGGAATCTCCATATTCTTCAGCATGGGACCATTCTACATTCTCCTGCAGAACTATATATCTATGTGCTACTCTTATCGCGAGAAGAGGGATGTTTTTCCTTTTGCAATGGGAAGGGGGAGGGGAGGACTGCAGGATCAGAGGGGGGACTAAGGGTAAGGAGGCAAGGAGGGAGGGAAGGAGCTGTGGCTCGTCAAACAGCATTTTTTTTTCACTCGTCACAGATGAGTGGACAAGTGGATTTTTCAAGCCCTGGATATTTTGTATCTATTTGGCATGAGGAGATCTGAAAAGTTTTAGCTAAATAGACTATAAATGCAAAACTTTACTAAATTTCCCAAAAGTTTAAAATAATGAGCGTATGTACCTGTCTCTGCATTCCAGACATATGCTTTGCCATCTTCACTTCCAGAAAAAAGGAATGTCCCACATGGTGTTAAGGTACTGCAAATTTTTTCTCGATAATTTGTTGCACCAATGTATTTCTTTGTGGCCATGCTGAAAAGTATTTTCAAAATGTTTAATGAATATAGCTATTGCTTCTATTATATTATTACATTACCATTTTTGAGAGCTGGATAACTGGAGCTATCACCTGAATGTTCACTTTGACATGAGCTTTAACTCTAGGATCTGGTAAGACAACATTCTTACACTGCTGGAACACCCCTCTCTCCCAGCTGAGACAAAGCAAATACAAAAGTATCAGTTAAGGGAGTAGGATGCTCTGACCGCTGAAATTATTTTGATCAACACAGCTTCAAGGAATCCCTAGAAGCTAGAATTAGGCTACCAAAGTAGAAAACAGAAGAATAGGCATAGCAGTAGGGCCACTCTGAGGCTCCCCTTCTCTTGAAAAAAACTTATAGATCAGAACGGGTTTGTACCAGTTCATCCTTTGGCTAAACAGGTGTTTGACACTTTCCAGCCACTCAGAGGCAGCACCCAGGCTTCCTTGCCCTGTCTCCTCCAGGTGCTGCCTCTCAGTGGACACCTGCAGGGAAGGCACGGTTAGGAACCGCCAAACACCTGTTCAGCTGAAGGATGAACTGGCACAAACCACTAGTTCCGTGGTTCTAACCCTTGTATGAAGTAATTCTACTTCATTGGCTTCTGAAGGATAAACTCCTACTACTTCTGAAAATAACATGGCAATTCAGGCAAAACATAGAAAGAAGAGGGGATATTATAGATTTGTACTTTGGAACAAGATACATGGTAAGTCACTTTGAGATACAGTACTTACATTCGAAGATCCATAATTCTCACAGTACTGTCCCTGGCATGGATCAATAAACGTCTTCCATTTGGATGAACTTCCAAGTGATTGACTGGTGTCATCACTTTAATGTCATCACTTTTTACTTCCTGTAAAACAGCACAGCAGGAAAAGCTACTGAAAACCTGGATTAAATTTAGTACACTCATGAATAGGAAGATCCCTTTCAGATCAGATCAACTGGCTGTTTGGTCAAGCATCCTACCAGATATTTATGGAAAGCCCACAAAACACACTGAGTGTGAAAAACCTGTCACAATATTATTTTCCAGAGACTGGTATTTAATAGTACTCTGCTCTGCTTATGGAGGCTAATTACCGTATTTTTCGCTCCATAAGACGCACCTTTCCATAAGACGCACCAATTTTTTAGGAGAAGAAAACAGGAAAATATAATCTGTTTTCTTAGCTCCATAAGACGCACAGACTTTTCACACCCCTGTTTTGTGGGAAAAAAGTGAGTCTTATGGTGCAAAAAATACAGTATATAGCTCTGCGGGCTAGTAGCCAGTGATAGCCTTATTTAATTATTTGAAGGGTTTAAAAATCATAAAAGCTTTTAAACTTTCTTTCATGGTACACTGGCATCACAAGGAAGTTTACAAAACTACAGAACATGTGAAAATAACTGCACATCCATATCAGGTAAAACCTAAATGTGTCTTCATAGTCATATAGCCTTATCATCCATATATTTCACTAATCTTCCAATCTGCTTATATCCCCTAATTTGTCATTAATTCATTGGCCATTATGACTTTTAGCACCAGTGAATTCCACAGGTAGCACTCAAACATCACAAAAGGTGAAATTCAAGAAAATTCCAGCTTGCATCTGTCCATGTCTGCTCTTTGGCTTGTTCCTCCTCCGACAAGACAAAGGATTCATCTGGGGTTTCTACTTTGCTTAATTATGTTGCTTGTGAGGAGGGAAACACTTGCTTAAGCCATCTGTTTAACCATGACCTGTGTGACTACGTGCATGGAAAACTTTCACCAGATGACCCGGTATTCTAAAATTATGACAGAAGAAATAACTAAAGCTGGAGGAGGAGCTTCGTCTTGGTGAAGCTAGCAGCTCTCGGGAATAGTTCCCGGGGAAAGCTAGAACCACTTCGGTCTGGGACCCTTCCAGAAATGGGGGGGGCAAGGAAGAGTCAGGAGAGACCCTTCTGCAGCAGCTGGTGAGCCACAGAAGTTAGAAGATTGGGCAGCAACTCGATTTGTCTTTCTTCTGGAAATTCACATCAGCACAGACGAAGATGGGCGCCATTTTTGGCAACTAGCCAAAGACAGCTCCGTTCGCCGAGAATAAGAAAACAGAAGCACGGCGAAAGTATACATCAAAGTAAGTGGAAGCCCTTGTTCTATGAAAAACCTCATTAAATGAAGAACAAGTGATTGTGTGCAAATTTATGACCAAATGAGATAAGGAGCGGCATTCCTAGCATTCCAGCTTTACCCAAGCTGAAGGTCGGGTTATTTCGAAAGGAACAGCCAGGCAGAAATAGCTCGTGTCTCCATTAAAGGAGGAAAAATAACTCTTGAAGAATCAACTGACGGGCCTTGAAAAAATAAATTCTGTTGCAAACTGTTCACTTTGGACCCCTTTTCCTCCGTGGTTATATATTTTTAGACTGTGTGGGACTCTGCTTTCCGTGAATAATATATTGCCGGGACTCTGCTGGATCTCCCTGTTCGGGGGAGGAGAAGGAAGTCTTTGGAAGTAAAAGGAAGAAACGGACTGTGAGCTGTGAACTGGGGGCTATGTGGTTTGAACTGAACTGGGATCTTGACAAATGACGTTCTAATAATAGAGTCTTGCCGGGTGAAGGTTAAAACAAACTTGGAGAAGAGAAAAGAAGGAAAAAAAAAAAAGAAGCAACCGGTCTGAAGATATTAGCGACTATAAAGACACTTGAGAGATTTATGTTTTAGATTCCATCTCTTACTTGAATGTACCTGCTATCTTATTGCTAATATGGTATAGTTGTAAGGTGAAATATTAGAAATATTGGATGTGTACTGGGGTAAAGGGGAGAGGGAATTTTAAGTGAAAATAGTGGAACAGAAAATGGAACCTCCCCCTGAGAAAAATACAGATCGGTGGCTAGACTGGAAAACTTCTTTTCAGATGTCACTGTTGCAAAAATTTATGCAGGTAAATTACTATATTAACCAGATGGAAGACGTGATTGGAGGCTCTAGGGGAGGGAAGGTAGCAGAGGTTAAATTACACCAAAAAGAGATCTCAGAACCGGCTGTATTGATGAAGATATCAGATAATATACAAGGGATGGAGGACTACCCAGTAAGAGATGTAGCGATTGAGGTTGAAAAGCAAACTTTGAATGATATTGTTTCCCCTTTTAAAATATGGAAGAAAAAAGAGTCGCAGAAACAAAACAAGCACAGGGAGGAAAGGGGAGGGGAGAGCAGGATTTATATTATTTTGGGTCTACTGAGTGCATTCTCAAGAAAAAAGGAGGGTGAAAGAGGGGATATATTTCACAATTGGCCTTGGTGTTCTGATGCTGTGGGAATAACATAGATTTAAGCTGTATTACACGTATAAGTTGAAAGCTAAAGAGGTTAATACATAGACAAAATAGTCAAAAGAAGAAGAAGAAAAAGAAGAAGAAAGATGAACCTTTATTGGAACATGAATAGATTAGATGTTTATATATTTGATATGTAAGATTGAATGATTATGCATTTGATGTTTTCTTATTCTCAAAACCCTTTTTCCATCCCCCCCCACTGCCCTTTGCCTTTTGTATTCCTTCCCCATTACCCAATAGTTTTGAAAATAAAATTAAAAAATTAAAAAAAGAAGAAGAAATAACTAAAGCTTTCCATATTTATTTCTTTGCTATCATTGCTGCTTATTGCCATTACCACCAATCAGGCCTTCCAGAGTCAGCAGGATCCAGAAGAATATTCAGACTCTATGCCTAATCTTCCAAGAACAGTTTGCTAAAACAATTTAATATACACAAATCCTTTAACCATATTCTGCTCATAGCAATGACTTACTGTGACATGATCTCTTCTGTCTGCTTTGACAAAATAAATTCTGAAGCCAAGAGCTCAACTGAATATAAATGCATTTATTTTTATTACTTATTTGCTGCATTTACAATCTTCCACTACAAGACAGTACTCAAGCAACTTGTTGTTACAACAGCTTACAGACTTTTTAAAAGAATAAAAACAGATAAATACATCAATAACAATATAACTCACAAATTTGTTTTCCCTAAGTTGCATTCAGTGTGATTAGCTGATTAAGGCAATAATCAATTTATTACTATCTAGAATAGATGTTTTGTTGATTTCATTTCCAATATTCTGCAAGTAATAACATCTGAAAGCAAGCATACATTCGATTCCTTATTGCTGCACCCCAGATATTCTGGCTTTAAGTCTAAACCAAATTTTCATAGCCACATAGTAAGATAAGTAAGCAAAAGATTAATCAGGAAGAGGCTGATGCACCAACATGGACTACAAATAAAACATTAAGTATCAGATATAAGTCTAACTTTGTATCAGAGCCAAGTTATATCAATAAGTATATGGAACTTGCTGGATTTATTTAGCAATAATGATTGAACTCAATGCTACTAATCACATAACTACTATTATTAAGGAATTAACTCAAAGCAGGCGTCTATATTCCTACAAACCTACTTAGTCTGAACATCTTGTTATAAAAAAGGCATGTCTTAAAACCTCTATTTCTGATATTAAAATTAAAAACATTAAGAACATATCCATATACCTTATCAATGCCCCAATGTTGGATCAGTGATTGAGAATTTTCTTTGATGTAAGTATTCCAAACAATTATTAGTCCTGTGCTATCACCAGAAAACATGTGATATCCTGGAAAATAATAATTTGTTCACATAACAGGATGAAAAAAGTCCTGACATTCAAATCACACAAACATCTCTTGAACACACAGACTTCTGGAAAAAACAGCTGATTTAAACTTCTTCCTTTTAAATCTTCTATTTCATCAAATACCTCCCCCCCCCCCACAATTTATTTGACAACTCATAATATCCCAAATTCTTTCCAACTCAATCTTGTTTCTTCTCACACTATACAGTATTCTCTCAGCCCTGACAACTACCACATTTGTGTTTGTTCTGGCTATGCTAAGTGTTTCTGTACTCTATTAACTCTCAGATACAAGTATTCCTATAGCTTTTTACAGAAGTCCTAACAAAGTTACTCACAAACTACAACCAGCAGAGCTCCTGAGAGGTGTTATTAAAAAACATCATGTTCCCAAGATATGGGAGCTCTAATTAAAAAAAATATATTTTGCAAAATATCACTATCATTGGTAAAATAGAAAAACACCATGGCGCAATGTCCATGTACAGTGTAAACATAAACCTCATGGTTTTAAGGCTAAATTACTAAAGATGTAGAACCATAAAGCTAAAAAAAGGACTTGGTCCTCTACTCCAACTCTGCACAAAGGGGAGTCTACCACATCCTATTCCATTGTTGAGTAGCTTTATCACAAAGTTTTTCCTAATGTCTAACTAAAGTTCTAATTCTACACCTGCCCTCCAGAACATCAGCAAACAAGTTTAATTCAAATTCTGAATAACAAATCTGAAATATTCGAATATTGTTTTTTCTTCCAGAATCTTTCCTTCTCCAGACATAACATACTCATATCTTCTAGCCATTCTTCATTGGATCTGGGTTCCAGACGCCTCACCATTCTGGTCACTCATCTCTAGACATGCTCTAGTTTGTCAACTTTTTTAAAACGTGGCATTCAAAGCTGCATGCATTATTCCAAATACAAGCTGACAACTACAGAATAAAGTAGAATCTTTATTTCTCATGATTCATACACCCTAAGTTTACATTACCTCTTTTAATTGTTGAATAAAGAGAGGTTAGTTACCTGTAACTCTGATTCTTCAAGTGGTCATCTGTGAATTCACAGTAATGGGTTAATCTGCGCCTGCGCAGAGCTCTCCGGAATATTCTAGAGCTCAAACATGCATTCGCCAGGGACTGACCCCTCCAGTACACGTGGTCTACCTGTCCTGGCGATTGCCTCAGTTCCTAAACAGCCCACCGCTATATAAAATAAACAGATGGGACAGACAGAGGGGAGGACGGGCGGGAGGTGTGAATTCACAGATGACCACTCAAAGAACCAGAGTTACAGGTAAGTAACCTCTCTTTCTTCTTTGTGGTCTCTGTGAATGCACACTAATGGGTGACTAACAAGCTTACCACTCAGGAGGGGGGACATCATGGAAGAACAGAAGACAAAACCACTCGACCGAAGGCAGTATCCAATTTGGTCCGCACATCCAATTGATAGTGGGATGCAAGGTTGATGGAGTGGACCAAGTAGCAGCCTTACAAGTATCAGAGACAGGTATGCCTTTAAGAAAGACCGTAGAAGTAGCCACTGCTCTAGTGGAGTGTGCCTTAATCTCAGTAGGCAACAGTTTCTTTGCAAGTTCATAAACAAGTCGTATGGTGTGGACAATCCAACACGAGATAGTTTGGGGGGGGAGATATGAGTTCCCCTATGTGGGGGATGAGTGGAAAGAAAGAGTCTCTTAGACTTGCATACTCAAGAGGCGTTGGTGGCTGCGAGAAGAAAGTAGGTAAGATGATGGGCTGGCGGATGTGGAAACCAGAAACAACCTTAGGCAGAAAGGAAATATAGAGTGTGACTTTGTCTGGATAAAATTGAAGAAATGGTGGATCCATTCAAAGAGCTGCAAGTTCGGATGCTCTATGGGCCAATGTGATAGCTACTAGAAACAAAACTTTAAACGAGAGCAGCCGCTCAGATGAGGTTGCGAGAGGTTCGAAAGGTGGCAGCATAAGGCGTTGTAGAACAGTATGCAAAGACCACCATGGTGGGGGAACAGTTCTAGTTGGTCATAAATCAGCGACACCTCGTAGAAATTGTTTCAAAGTAGGGTGTTTGAATAACAAGGCAGCATCAGAGTCCCTGGTTTGGTGTGCTATAATTGCTGATAGGTAAACCTTAAGCGTAGATAATGAAAGGTGACAGTGAAAAAGATGAGAAAGGAAAGTCAGTACTGTAGAAAGAGTAGTTGGGTTCGTAGGAAGGTTCTTCTGATGTGCAAATTTAACAAATACAGACCATTTATACTCATAAAGCTGTTGAGTAGAGCAGTGGTTCTTAACCTTTGTTACTCAGGTGTTTTTGAACTGCAACTCCCAGAAACCTCAGCCAGCAGAGCTGATGGTGAAGGCTTCTGGGAGTTGCAGTCCAAAAACATCTGAGTAACAAAGGTTAAGAACCAGTGGAGTAGAGGATTCCTCGCATGAGCCAGAATAGTATTTAGGGAGCGTAGATGCTTCAGGCTGTAAGGTGGTCGTCGGGATGGTAAGTCTGTCCCTGGTGCTGAGTGAGAAGGACGGGTATGAGCGGGAGACGAATGGTGTCGGACGCCATCGACTGAAGCATGGTGAACCATGGCTATCTTGGCCACCATGAGGTTATGAGCATGGCATTGGCGCGATTCTGCCGCAGCTTGATGATGGTTCGTAAGAGAAGAGGAACTGGAGGGAAGAGGTAAAGGAGGTGTGAGGTCCACCTTCCCATGAGAGCATCGCCAAGGGAGTCCAGTCCTATGCCTGCCCTGGACAAATATCAAGCACATTTGGTGTTGTGTGCAGTGGCAAAGACATCTATTTCAGGAAGAGCCCATCCGTCACCGAGCCGGAGGAATATGGAATTGTCGATAGACCATTCGTGCATCTGTGAGTGACGTCTGCTGACAGTTGGGAGGGAATGTGGATCACTGTGGGGAAAACATGGCGGTCTAGGCACCATTCCCAAAACTGAACAGCAAGGTACAGGAACTGTAGTGAGTTTGTTCCACCCTGCTTGTTGATATAGTAAAGCGCTGTGGTATTGTCTAACGTCACCTGTACGGTGTTGCCAGTAATGAGAGGCTCGAAGGCGTGGAATGCTTTGTAGATCGCCAATAATTCCAGATTGTTGATATGAAGAGTCTTCTCGTAAGGAGACCAAGTGGTATGGCCTCTGCAATGTGCACCCCAGGTGATAGGACTGGCATTGGTGGTAATTTGAGTTGTCAGTTGGAGGGGTGCAAAGGATCTGCCGAGAAAGAGGTTGGTTGGAGTAATCCACCATATCAATTAAGCTGCAAGTTCGAGAGTGACCTGTAGGATCTTGGTAGGCAGGTCGGAGAGAGGGTTGAAAAGGGAGAGATACCGTGCCTGTAAGGAGCACATCTTTAATTGGGTGTGCTGTATGACTGTGATGGAGGCAATGAGGTCTAGAAGGTGTTGAGCCTGAAGAGCAGTTACGAATGCATAAGGCTGAAAATATTGGATGAGACAGTGTATCTTGAGTGCTCTTTCTTGAGGGAGGAACACCCATGGGACCCGAGACTCTAGGATGGCACCTATATAGGTGACACTCTGTGAGGGAGTTAGGACGGATTTGTGCATGTTGACCCTGAGGCCCAGATCCACTAGGAGACAAAGAGTGAAAGTGATGTCGCGCTGAGCTTGAGAGCCTGACAAGGATACTAACAGCCAATTGTCGATGTATGGGAACACCAAGATCCCTAGAGTGCGGAGATGGGCTGCCACAGGGGACATGCACTTTGCAAATACCCGCGGTGCAGTGGAGAGGCCGAATGGTAGGCTTTGAATTCGTAAGTGGTGTGGCTGAGAGAATCGTAGGAATTTGCGATGGTCCTGTCTGATTGAGATGTGGAAATAAGCGTTGCTCAAGTCTATGACAGTGAACCAGTCTCCTCCTTGAAGAAGAGGAAGAATATGTTCTAACGTCACCATGTGAAAACGTCTCTGGAGAATAAAGTAGTTCAGGTCCTGAAGGTCGAGGATGGACCGGACACTTCCATCTCTTTTGGGGACAAGGAAATAACAGGAGAAGAAGCCTGGGCCGTTGTCCTATGGGATGACTACCGAAATACCATCCTTTGAGAGGAGTGATTGAATCTCTTGTTCTAGGGTGTTTGATGATGTAGTCAGGACTATCCTGGGAGGTGAGAGGGACAGAAAGTCTATTGCATAACCAATGGATATTATAGTCAGGACCCACGAATCGGTGGTGATGGACACCCAAGATGGAAAATGGACTGCTAGACAGATAGTGGTGAATAGTGAGATATGAAGAGAGCAGATCTGGGTGATAGGGGAGTCAAAGATTGTGGAACAGAAGGCTGAGACTCGATGGAAGATTTCTTTGATTTTTTTGGTTTGGAAGCGACTGGTTTTGGAACGGCTTTTGGTGTCGGGGTGGATTGGGATGTCAATCTCAAGGACTTCGACTGCGGTAATTTTGATTTTGTTTTGGTGGTTGTCAGTAACAGAGAGTTAACAGTAGAAGGTGCCGGGGTGGTTGTGAGGCTTGTACCTCATCCATAGTCGCTGGTGGACGTAGGGATCGCTCCCATAAAAAAGACTTAAATCGCTGCTGACAAAGTTTGATGGCTTGTTTAGTGAATTTTTTACAAAAAGAGCAAGTAATTGGTTGGTGAGATTCCCCGAAGCAAAACAAACAAAAATCGTGGCCATCCATGAGAACCAGTTTGTTAGGGCAAGAAATGCACCTCTTAAACGGTCCTGCATGGGCCATAGAGCGCAGGAAAGGGGGAAAGGGTGGTAGGAAAAAATGGGATCAAGTCTCTTTCAAATCTGACGGATTAAAAGTCTATTCTTCTATAGAATCAATTTGTTTTAATGTTTATTTCACTAGAGAAAAGAACCAAGAAGCGTGAACAGAGAGCTCGTCAACAGATGAGACCTCAGCAGCGGCAAAAAGGAACTGAGGCAATCACCAGGACCACATGTGTTGGGGGGCGGTCCTGGAGAACGGGTGTTTGAGCTCTAGGATATTCCGGAGATTTCTGCACAGGCACAGATTAACCCATTAGTGTGCATTCACAGAGACCATGAAGAAGAACACATGGCTCACATTCAGTACGGGATTAATTATGACATAGGCACTTTTTCATAAGTACTTTTACTTGAAATATGGGGAACCAGATCTCAGAACTGAAATGTAATTTGGACCTGACAAATGCTAAAAATGCTTTTCTGCCCATAACATTATCTGTTCTGACCAATCCCACAGAATTCCATTCATTCAAATTGGAATAAGTTCAGAGGAGGCCAACAAGGATGATCAGAGGGCTGGAAACCAAGCCTTATGAGGAAAGGCTGAAAGAACTGGGCATATTTAGCCTTGAGAAAAGAAGATTAAGGGGTGATATGATAACTCTTTTCAAATATTTGAAAGGCTGTCATACAGAGGAGGAGGCAAGATCTGTTTTCAGTCATCCCAGAGTGCAAGACAGTTAAAGGAAGCCAAATTTTGGTTGAATATCATAAAAAAAAACATCCTAACTGTTAGAGCAGTATGACAGTGCAACCAGTTACCTTGGGAGTTGGTAAGTGCTCCAGCACTGGAGGCATTCAAGAAAAACTTAGACAACCACCCGACAGATATCCTGTGATTTATATTCCTGCATTGAGCAGGGGACTGGACTGATGGCCTTGTAGGCCCCTTCCAACTTCACTTTTCTATGATTCTGATTCATTTTCCCAGGGCATTCAATGTGGGTTTTTCTCCCGATGCTTTTGATGTATATACAAACTCTGTCCCTCTTGAAATTCCAGGGAGCTACAGACAATTCCTTTCTCCATGCTCAATCAATCACATATCACATAGTTAGTGGAAGAATAAGGGGGGAAATGGTTACATACAGGGCTTTCACAGTGAAATGATTTGCAGCAACTTACCTTCTGCATCAAAACATAATGTATTGATAAAACCTCTGTGGCCGTCAAACTCTTGCAGAAGCTGCCCATGTATTTCCTTCACTTTTGCATTCCATACCCTCATCACAGAGTCATAACACCCTGTTACTACAATATATTCAACCACTGGATGGTACTTAGCAGTATAGACGAACGAAGGATGTGGAAAAACTTTCATGGCTGATGTCATTTGAGCCTCAATCTTCCACATTCTAGAAAGAAGCAAGATAGGAATATGTTACCATATTCCAGAATATATGCAATTTCAATAACTATTCATTTATGAGTACACAGAGAAAGGGAGAGAGAGAGGGAGGGAGCGAGAACCGTACCACTCTGAATATACCAGATTTTGACTTCTGTTTGGAACAACAGTTGCCCACACCTGTCTGTATTTGAGGGTATCAGATGTAATCTAGCTTAGCCTGTTAACCATATCTGAAGGATCGCATCATCCCACATGAGCCTTCTTGGCTCTTAAGATCTCCTTGGAAGGCCATTCTCTCAGTTCCACCACCCTCCCCATCTCATTTGATAAGGACATGAGAGTGGGCCTTCTAAGTGGCTGCCCCTGGGCTTTGAAATGTAATGCCCCAAGAAGCCAGATTGCCACCCTCCCTCCTGTCCTTCCATTATCAGTTAAAGACTTTTATTTTCAGGCAAGCTTTTAAGCAGTAAGTGGGGTTCTAGGGGATTCTCTATTTATAAAATTCAGTTTAAAAAAAAACACTCCAGTTTATGAATGTGAGATGTTGTGCTTTTGTACCCATGATTCAAAAAGCCACAAAATGGCCCTATATTGCTGCAAAATATCATGCCCACGTTGCCCGCAGGAAAAAGGATGCAAAGCTTTACATAGCAAAGGGCAGCCTGAACGCTGAAAACACCAATGGCAGTAGTCAAGAGAGTCTATAGCAGTGATTCCCAATCTTGCGTCCCCAGGTGTTCTTGGACTAAATCTCCCAGAAGCTTTCACCACCAGCTGTGCTGGCCAGGATTTCTGGGACCTGTAGTCAAAGAACTTCTAGAGACTCAAGGTTAGGAACCACTGTACCCACTTGTACTCACTACCATTCACAAAGTGATGCTAAAGCAGGAGAAAACCCCAGATGTTGACTACTTGTTTCATCAATTAGCCCCATGTCACCCAACCGCAATCCAAATTTCCTCATTTCTGGAGGACTGTCGCTCCATTACTTTCTTTAAGGCAGGCCTGTTTTGTTGTTTCTTTTTTACTCTTCAGAGAAAATCTGTTATTTTACTATTTCTGTGACCTTTCATTGCCTTCCAAACATGTTCAAAAACATGACTGTATTTGAATAAATGTAGATTGTTGTACATGAAAAAAATAAAACATCCCCTGAAAATAAATCCTACTGCGTTTTTGGAGCAAAAATTAATATAAGTCCATGTCTTATTTTTTGGGAAAGATGGTAATTTGGAATGTCTTGGGGGTAAGCCTGTTCCACACATTCCTCAGTTTATAAGGCCTTTTTAAAGGATCAATGTTTCAGCTCTGTCACCTGTAGTCCTTCCCAATTTAAAAATAAGGTATGGGGCCAATCATTCTCTTTCAAAATAAGCAAGATTGGCATTTTTAATTATTTGATATGTTTTAAATCTGGGGATGTCTAAGGTTGCTTGTTTCTACATGGGAGGCAGTTTTACTTAAAAAAATCATAACAGGAAAACCATTCACTCAAATGTCTCCAAATCTCGTACAGAGCAAAAGCAAACTGTCTGTTATATTTGTGCCAAATTTTGTGTAGATCTGATGTCTAGATAAATTATAAAATAAATATAAATCAAAAGAAAACATATTCAGCACACTCAACCATAGACCTTTAAGAGAGGTGCTGCCCCAAAACTCCCACAAATCCTTTCTACTTTCAGTGGAATTATGGGGATTAGGGCTGCGGATTTTGGTGGAAGCAAAAATTCTTCCATTTGTTCGTGTGAAGAACTAGATGCAAGTACATGATATCTGAATCGATAAGCTCAGCTATACTGACCTTGCAGTGCCATCTGAGGATGCAGTAAGAAGATGCTGATTATCCTTTGACCAGCAAAGATCATACACAATGTTAAGATGTCCATAAAATTCTCGTAAGAATTCCCCAGAAGGAATCTCATATACTGACAAAAACATAAAAGGATATTTTAGATGTTTAGCGACACATAAAGTTAAACAGTCATTAAAGTTAAACTTGGATGCCCAGATTTCAGCTGTCAACAGGAGTGCCTTTGTACAGTTGAAACTAATGTGCCAGCTGCATCCATTCCTAGAGCAGTCTAATTTGGCCACAGCGACACATGCCTTTGTTACATTCAGGATGGATTAATGCAATACATTCTATGTGGGGCTGCCTATGGGAAGGGTCAGGAAACTTCAGCGGGTCCAAAACTCATCAGCCAGATTGTTAACTGGGGCACAACACAGGGATCACACAACCCGTTACAGCAGCTCCACTGGCTGTCAATCCATTTCCAGGCTGAATTCAAAGTATTGGTTCTAACCTATAAAGCCCTGAATGGCTTGGGTCCAAGCTACCTCAAGGACCTCAACTCGAGCCTGCTCGAGTGTTAAGATCATCAGGAGAGGCCTTCCTCTCGGTCCCACCACCTTCACAGGTGCACTTGGTGGGGACACGGGAGAGGGCCTTCTCTGTTGCTACTCCCAGACTCTGGAACTCCCTGCCACAGGAGACTAGGCTGGCCCCATCTTAACTACCTTTCCGCAAGAAGGAAAAGACCTTTCTCTTCAGGCAAGCTTTCCCTGAAAAAATGAATGCCAACTGGGGTTCTTAAAATGGATGGTGCTGCTGCATTGGATGTGTTTTGGTGTTGCCTGTGTTTTTTGGTATTGTATTCATTGATCATTTTAGTATTGTATACTCATTTCTGATCTAAAATATTGTCTTTTTATTGCTGTAGGCTGCCTTGGGTTCTTTTTTAAGGAGAAAGACAGGTTAAAAATATATTAAATAAATAAACTAATATTCCACAAGCATCAAAATAAAATCTAAAGGTAAAGGTAAAGGTTCCCCTTGACAATTTTTTGTCCAGTCGTGTCCGACTCTGGGGGGCGGCGCTCATCCCGCTCTTCAAGCCATAGAGCCAGCATTTTGTCCGAAGACAATCTTTCCGTGGTCACATGGCCAGTGTGATTTAGACACGGAACGCTGTTACCTTCCCACCGAGGTGGTCTCTATTTATCTACTCGCATTTGCATGCTTTCGAACCGCTAGGTTGGCGGGAAAATCATTTAAAATCATTTTACTTTGACAACACACATCATATAACTGGTATTAATAATAATGAGTAGTGGCAAGGCCACTAGATATTGGGGTCTGTATAAATAAATAAATAAATAAATAAATAAATAAATAAATAAATAAATAAATAAATAAATAAGTAAGTAAGTAAGTAAGTAAGTAAGTAAGTAAATAAATAAATAAATAAATAAATAAATAAATAAATAAATAAATAAATAACCACCACACAGTCAGACATTTTCCAAGGGAAATTCATTATCTTTGAACATTAACTATTCAATTCTATCAACACAAAGCTTAGTCTATATATGCGAATGTATCTTCTGCCATCTAGTGGCAGGATGATTATGATATACAACATGCCTAAGTAATTTAAAAAGATATAATCATGTGCTGTCAAGTTAATGCTGACTTATGACTCTTTTCAGGGCTTTCCAGGTAGAGAGTACTCATAAGTGGTGCACCACTCCGTTCTTCTGGGGGCGCCCTGGGACTCTGCAGCTTGCCCAAGGCCACCCAGGCTGGCTCTTCTCCCAGAAAGCTCCAGGGGGAATTGAACTCCCAACCTTTGGCTCCGCAGCCAGATACCTAAACCACTGAGCCATCCATCCAGCTCAAAAGGACTTAAATCAGGCCTAAATCAAGGACAGAATTATGTTTCAAGTACTGTATAGCTCTATTATTTGATAACTGTTCACCAACAAGCAATGCCGAGGTGCCACAAATACTGCAACAGCCACTAATGCTCATAGTACAGTACCATTTTCTATACAGCTCCATTCATTTCCTTTTCACATTACAACACCCAGGGTTCTTTCCATGCCATTCCCTTGTCCATTACACTTCATGAATCATCCTAGCCTGTATACATCTGGTTACATCTGCTCTGTCTTCCTTTATGCATTCATATCCCTTCATCCAACCTTTTTGTCTTTCTGTCCATCTTGCAGGATGAAAACAAAGCCATTTTTAAAAAGATTGGTAAGATCTGACTAGTCTCCTGAGCATCTGGTACCCAGGGAGATCATGGCTTTGTTTCCAATCTTCCAGTTTGCTGGCTTCTGCTCTGTTGAAACAGTTTTAATCCTTTTTAAAGTGTTTTAGATTATTTTAAAAGTTTGGATGTTTTACTTTACCATAAGGTAATTTTACCCAGATCTATTGACATCGTATGGTCAGAAATACTTCACTATAATAGATAAATAAGTTTGAAGCAGACCACATTGCTTTTTTATTGGAGAAAGTACCACACATACATTTATTTTAAAACCAACACATCACTTTATTTTGTTTAAAAATAAGCACAGAGGGGATGAGTTGACTTGGAGATGTCACAGACACCAGTTATATCTAACACCTCTCATCTAAACATGTTAGAGGAAAGGCACAATACGTTTGTTTTAACATTACATCTGATCAAAACCTATGTTATAGTTGCCTAGACCCTAAATACTCTGACTTGTGAATAAATGATGTTAGGGCTATGCAACATCTATATCACAAACAGTGATAAAGAAACATTAACAGGAGATAGTAGTGGTGGGAAGGTAAAATGAATCTACTGACTGAATGCTGTTTTTATTTAACTTAAAGAAAAAGGGCTGGTCAGATTTTTACCAGATCTGTGTTCTTCAAAAGACAAAGAAACATTTTTCCATTCTAATCCCCTATGAACAAACTTGCAACAAGTATATTATTCACCTGCCTTTCTTCTACTCTTACAACATTATTATTATGTTTTCCAATTTTAAGTGGGTCCCAATCACTAATTATTACAAACAGCATACAGACGTATACTATTGATAACGAAATTTTCCAGACATTGCTTGGCTCCCACACAAGGAATGCACTTCTGCATGCAGGTTTGGCGGGAAAACTTCTAGCATATATATAATATTCTGTTCATCGATATTTTGATCCTGGTCTTTATTTTTAAAAATTCCTCTCCACACAACAAAAGTAGCATGCATGTCCTTTTCAGGGGGGAAAAAAAGCAGACAAAACATTTTCTGAATTAAAATCAAAATATGCCTTGAGAGTATAACTTACAAAGAACAGGATAACCATATCTTCCAGCACAACCTGCTGCTAATGTCCTGCCATCTTCAGAGAAACTAATACAGAAACATCCCATATCTCCTGTTCGCAGGGAAAACAGATACTTGTTTGGTATGCGACAAACCTGCATTTTCAAAGTAAAGCATTATTTGCATACATGTATATTAACAGTAACTGTAACTATTTCCAGAGGATTAACTGTATTCATTCATTCATTACAGTGAAAAACAGGGTTAATTTAAAAACAAAAAATGCATTATTACATGAATGATTACAGTTTAGAATCAACCTAAGACGCATGAAGCGTTGTCCTGAAGTGACAAATTGTGTGTGTGTGTGTGTGTGTGTGTGTGTGTGTGTGTGTGTGTGTGTGTGTGTGTGTGTGTGTGTGTGTGTGTGTGTGTGTGTGTGTGTGTGTGTGTGTGTGTGTGTGTGTGTGTGTGTGTGTGTGTGTGTGTGTGTGTGTAAAAAAACTATGATACAGAAGGATCTGTTTGCCTCTTTATACATCTTTTTCATTTTTCTGTACTGGAGAAGGACATCCTAAAATCAGAGAAAAAAGCAAACTACCTCAGGATGTCTTACATCCCCTAAATAAACATACCATAATAAATATCAGTACCCCTTTCCTGAGATTTTACATGGAATTGGAAGCAAACCTCAGACTTGCATGCTTTATTCATAATCTGCCCCTTTCTCACTTGCCACATCACAAACACATGATAACACGCGCCAAGGGTCAATATACATATTATAGCCGCCTTTCCCAACTTGGTGCTTTCTGAATTCTTTGCAACAGAACTCCTATTATCATATCTCTAGCTAAGCTTTGCACACAAAAGTTCTCAGGTTTAATTCTGACAAAGGCCTGAGCAAGTCCCTTATTTGAAACGCTGGAGCCACTGACTATCAGTTTGTTCTGAGAGCTGTTGTGGAACCCGGAAACCGGGTCATGAAGCCATGGTTGGAGTGTCGTCTCTCCCCAAACCATCCAAGGGGACTCAGACATCTCCACCTCCTATTCCTCCTAGGCCCGTGCATCGACGAGTTGATAACCAAGACTTAACCCAGACGATGAAGGGGTTAACAGTATCCACCCAGACCTATCCTGAAATGGCGGGAAGAGAGGAGAATGGGTGGTCTGTGGTGGAGGCGGGCATGGGTGATATAAAAGGGAACCGGGACGAGATCCCGAGGGGCTGGGAGTTGATTTGGATGCAGGACCCGTGGACTGGGTGATGGGAACAGGTCCGGGTTCCAAAGCATGAGGCTGAGAGTTGTAGGAGAAAAGGACTCCCACAGCACCCATCTTACTGGGGTGATTCTGAAACCCGGGAGTGGCGACGTAAGCTGAGGGAGGAGAAAGAAGCAGCTGAATGAGAGCGAGAGGCATGGCATCTCGAGGAGTTGAAGAGACTGGGGTGTTACCTGGACCTTGGAGTGCCAGCCCAGGAGAAGGATCGCCGCTTTGGAGCTGGTCGGGGGATGAAGAAACCACCCCCTTACTGATACCGGACGCAGGAGATGATGTGCCCCAAGAACCCGAAAGGGTTCTGGCTGGTCCCTGAGAGCACCACCCTACAAACCCTTTTGAAGTGGACATGTGGTTGCCCCCTGTTTGAGCCGTTCCTCACTCAGGAGAAGTTTGTTCCCCGTTTACATGATGTTTCTGTGCCGTTGCCAGAATTAATAAATAAAAACACTACTTTGGATTTAAAAGCGTCTCAGACTTTATTTGGGGAAAGGGAGGTCCCGCAAACTGAACCCTCACAGCTGTGTTCCAGGATACCTAGGTGGTATCAGATTGTAGAAGGTCTTCTCTTCATGCTGTATACCTGCCATTTTTTTTTTGAAGACCAAGTAGCTGTAGGACTCCAGTATGGAATGTGTTCCTGATCTGGGCCACATACTAGTTGCTCACTCAACCCACTGCTACACCTGCTGTTTGCCATAAACCTCACCTTTGGGGGCAAAGAGAACTTTTGGGGCAAATAGCGCCTGTTGCAGGGTTTATAAGAATAGAGTGAGCAACATCTATCCAGATTTGGAACATATTTCGAAGTACAACTCTACAGCTTCTTTTTCTTCAGGATAAAAATAGTAGTTTAATCACACTCATAGCCAAATGATATATTACTGTGGTTTTCTAGAAGTATATTTGGAGCCTATATCCAAAAGTGTGGGGTCTCCCTGACCCATTGGAGTACCTCTTGCAAGAAAGACTATGTCCTCATGCAGTAAGGGAAGAAATGTGTGAGTTCAAATGTTTCATTGTCCCCCACATCACCAATAATTTGGTAGATGAACAAGACAAGGAAGACTGAGGAACATAGGCAATTAAAAAAACCCTAATATAATACTGAACACTATACTTTGCCCTTGTTAAAACATGTTCATAATTTAACAATCTAAACATCAGTGTTCATTTATATTTTACTACAATAAATCCCAATTGTCACAATTGCAAAACTTCCACAATTCACACAAATATTAACTATAGCAGACATTTTCCATAACTGAAGCAAATAGAAGGCCACCCATTCATTTTCTGTTTACATAAAAAATATATATTCTGCTACACCATTAAATAGAATCAATGGATGACAGCCGATTTCCAATTTGACCTTTTTAAAAGCTAGTTTCACAATGGTTACATATAAACAGTACTTTTGACACTTGCCTGTCCTGGAAGTTTTGACCACTTAAATGTTTCTTGCTTTTCCACTTTTGGTCCAGAATTATTAACCTTTCTGGATACTTCACTTTGCAGGTCCAAAAATGATGGGGAATGGTATTCTTGCTGAACAGCCATCATAGAACGTAAAGAAGGGTCTACCTGCAAATAGATAAATGCAAATTTAATTTGGCAGATGAAACATAATGAACAATATAATGACTAACAAAACAATACAGAAGTTGAAGTATGCATATGAAACACATTTTAAACAGATCAAAAGTCCATTGCAGCAAGAATTGGTTAACATGTCCAACACACAATCTGATTTATCTGTAGCTGGTGACTCACAGATCAATATGTGAAGTCACAAATGCATTAGGTTTCAGGAGATGAATAAATTACATGAGACTACTCTGGATTACTGGATTTGTGGTTGCTTGTTGACAACTGAAACCACTACTTGCTTCTAGAATCACAGGTATGTGTGAACCACCCAATAATACCAAATGGCAAAGATTACTTCTGTAAGCTACTTCTGTGTGAGAACACAAGCATTCGTTGAATTGGCTTGTGCTACAATACTAAAGCATATCCATAAAAGAATGCAGCATCTTAGTACATTTAAAGAATAGTGCTAAAGAATGGGAACATGCCTGAGTGACAGATCCACTAAGACTGAAATTCTAAATGCCTTTACTAGAGAGTAATCCCCACTGAAAAATTTACAACTTACTTCCAAGTGAACAAGCACAGATTCTGTTTGTATTACAGTATGCAGTTTGTATTATCATAAATAGGACCAGGCAATGAGTAAGAGTCCAACTCTTGATGAGGTAGGATGAGACACCCATCCTCTGTCCTATCTACAGTAAGTTAACATGGACGATTCAAGGAACCTGGCTGACATCCAGTTAAACCAGCACTGTTACTGCTGACACCAATTGACAGTGGCTGTCCAAGATTTCAGAAAGGAATGTTTTCAGCCCTAACAAGTACCAAGGATGGAATATGATCCCCTTTTCCAAAAATACAAATGACTCCCAGTTGCTTCAAAGAAAGCACAGACTGTTGCCTACTTGGGGTGGTGGGTTTGCAGGCTAGAATAGGTAACTGCTTCCTATAGTTCTTTGGGACATAATTGGCCATTCTGTGGGCAACGTTCTGTTTTTAAAGATGCACTGTGGACTGGAGGGGCCTCAGAGGACACACTAGAGCCTTGACGTTGCTGCTCCAGATTGTTGCATGGAGGCAACACTACTGGGAGTTTCATTGCTTCTCGTTACTGCTGAGAACCAGAGTGGGTGGACGTCAGCACATGGAGGTTATACTTTTCAGCCAAAGATAGATTTTCTTCTCGGAAAAGAATTCCGTCTGGCCTTCATCACTATCTTCAGCACCAAGGTATCAATGTGATCTTATCAAGACAATGCTAGCAATAATGAATGGAAACAGTTATGTACAGTGGTGCCTCGCTTAGCGATAATCCATGCAGCAAAAATCGCTGCTAAGCGATAACATCGCTAAGCGATTTTTAAAAGCCCATAGAAACGCATTAAAATGCATTTAATGCGTTCCTATGGGCTTCCAAACTAACCTTAAGTGAAAATCCTCCATTGCGGCGGCCATTTTCGGTGCCTCTAAAGCGAGGCAAAACAGCGGGCGGCCATTTTTTCCCGGTGGCCATTTTGGAGATCAGCTGGCCGAAAATGGGGGCTTTGCGAGGATCGCTTCCCTGCGATCATCGCAAAGCGAATTTTCCCCATAGGAAACATCGCAAAGCGATCGCTTTTGCAATTGCAAAAACAGCATCACTACGCGATTTTGTCGCTCAACGGAGCAATCGCTAAGCGAGGCACCACTGTATTTCTGTTCACTTATGAGAGCTCGCTAGAGCAAAGCATAGCCAAATACTCCGAAACTTCAGAATAAACCAGCTCAAAAAATATGGAAAACAAAACTGTGTGTATTCTAGAATTTTGCAGGTAGCTTCAGTATATTGACACCAAACGAAGTAAAAGAAGCAACTGAAAATACTTGATGAACACTTTATTTACAAAAGTCGGCAGCCAAATGACAGAAAAATACTGAAAAGGACAAAATGGATGGGAGTACCCAAATAAAATGCTGATTATTTCCTTTTCACTGCTAGTTTACGAAGGACCATACAATAAGAACAAATTAAAAATACTTCTCAACATCAAATCAACAGAAGCATCAGTGAATTTTTATGGCCCCTGTACAACTTCTCTTACATGATCTGGAAGTTTAATGCCTTTCACAGTTACATAGAGTGTCGAAGGATAATGGATTCTGGGATATTTTGCCCACCAGTCATAAACTTCCACAGTACTGATTTGTGACCTGTTCCTTGGAGGAGAATACAGCTGAAGACGGAGTTTTCCACCAACATTCAGAACTCCATTTGCACCTACAAGCTAAAAATGTCAAAATATACACGTTACTCCTTTCACTAACAGACCAAGTAACATAATTGTTTGTAATATGGCAATTTAAGTCAATAATTTTACTACTATTCCAGCTATCTGTGCAAAATCATATTGAAAAGCAACACAGTATAGAAACTATGGCTTGTCTGTGAAGCAGGGAAAATGTATACTGTAGGTCTATCCGTCAAGCTATAATCATTTAAAGCAGGGATCCCCAACCATTTTCGGATTGCAGACCGGTTGGGGGTGTGTGCGGACTCTATGCATGGGGGGTGGGGGCACCCGTGCTCGTGGGTGGGCGTGTAATGCTCACGGATGGGCGTGTCTCGCTTGCGGAGGGGTGTGTCATGCTCGCAAGTTGTTTCCATTCACAAATTGATTCTGCTTAGGGATTATATGAATACTCCAGTAAAATGTTTCCATTAAAACCAAACAAACTCTTAAATACCTTTAGAAATGCCCAACAGATTTTCCGAAAGCCACTTTCATGAGCTTGACCTTTGTACTTGGACTTTGCATCATTCATGCTTAAAAAATCAAGGATCTGGAAGCATACCAAAGTTACATTTAGCTCACATTCTGATAAGCACATGCCCATACGTATCAACTCTTTTGCAGATAAGCACATATTTTCCAAATCATTCTACATGCTCTTTTCCTTGGGCAAGCAACTCTTCTAGTAAATGCCTCATATGGTAAGTTTCTGTAACTCTCTATGTCCAGAATGACAGAAACTCAAGTCCCTCCTGTAAGCTGGTCAGAATAAGGCTGGAAGCCATGAAAGACAGTGGACGGGGATCTTCTTATAAGAAAGACTTGGGACAGAATGGATTCATTAAGGATCAAGGAAGCATCCTAGCTGATACTGTGTTAGACAGCCTTCTAGAGACACGATCTGCTTTTTTCCCCACCACCCAGGAATTCCTATGAGAGTTACATGGGAAGAGAAGCTTAAAAGAAACTATAGCCCACTATTGTCTCACAGCCTAGACATTACCTTAAAATTCACTAAGACTAAATGGTACTATTAAAAAAGCTCTGCAGGGGCAGCCAGGAAAACCTTAATGGTCATTGACAAGAGGCTGGACTCAATGGGTTCTTTTCTTTATAAAGATGATTTAGGAAAGTAACGGATCTAATAACATCATTTCAGTACAGTACTACCTTTCTTTGAAATACTTTATTTCATTAGCATCAAACCACACATAAAAGATACTAGCAAAAATTAAACAGGACATGATAAAACTTAAGAGGTCAAAGATTAAGTCCATACCTCAAAAAACAGTATCACTTTTGGGCTTTCTTCAGCATCTTGAATAAAATAGTTAAACCGTTCATTGAATATGATTTGCTCCTCCCATTCTGGAAGTGTTGATTTAAATTGTTTGAAATCATAAGGCTGGGTCATAATGGGGAGAATATGTCCAACTGTCTCTTGTTCATAGAACGATGACACTGGCCGGCTGCTGTATTAAAACGAGTAAGTGTTGTTCAGTCTAGCTGTACTTCTTTGCCAAAAGGAGTAATTAAGAGATCATTCATGCTGCAGAGAAATTAAGTGTTTGATCTTTGAGTGTCAACTAGCTGTAGTATGTTTGAATCTGCTGTCCCGTCTCAAGGACTATTCTAGGCAAAATCCACAGCTTCACAAAGTACAATCTAAATGATTCTGCCTCAGATCAAGTTGAACATAACATTACTTCCTTACTAGAAGAAAACCTGACAGCAGTGGTGAGCTAACTGCAGTCTCAAGACTATATACAATTTCCCCAAGCTGTTTTTGCTTTCCCCAGTAGTCTCCTATGTCCTATTTTCTGAGATTGAAAAGGTAAGCTGCCACTCCTGGAAGTCTTCAGAAGTGTTGATTTTTAAATAACTTCAGCTCTCTCCATTACAGTATTTAACACAAGCAAATACTCATTTTTAAAAACCAGAAAAGGACTTGCAGCCACTTCTTGTTTTGCCTTTTCTGCATTTTTTGCTGATCTGTGCAACTCCCAGAGAGTTTTAGGATGGAAAACACCAAAGTTGCCTATTACAATTTAAAGCAAACAATCTAAAACATAGTAATTTAATTTCTACATGCAACGTCCTTTTAAAACTAGACAACCTCTAGGTTGTGCAGCCTAGCACAATGGTTGTACTGCAAAAGACATGTGTATGTAGATAGATGCTCTTTCTAGTTACACAAACACTTCTAGCTCTACCACACATTTGTTCAAATCCATTTGGAGAACTAGATTATCTACTGCTGTGAAAATTCATCTGTTCTTATTTTAAAACACACATAAAGACATGGTTCCAGGTTGTCAACACTAATGTGAACATTTGGAAGACCAGGGACAAATTAAGGTATAATAAGAACAGAAATAAAACTTCGAAGTTAGTAAAATTACCTATTCTCTTTCTTGACATATAAGCCACTTTTCTGATCAACCACATGAATCTTGACCATGGGATGTGACACCATAAGGTCAGTTTTAAGCCTATCAGTTCGATGAATGTAAACACCTAAAACAAGGCTATCATCGAAAGCAGGCTTTAGTTCTGCTGAAACAGTTCCAGAAGCCACCTGTGATAATTTTTCATCAGCGTTTTCTTGATCATCTTCAAGTGCTAGGAAGAGAACAAAGCATCCAATAAGAGCTAATTACTATTTAAATTAAAGCTGTGCAGTGTTCTTAAGTAACTTTCCTTTACGCACAATACCCTATGAATATCAATTCACTATCAACTGCATATTGATTTAGGTACATGTATATAATGTATTAGACAAATATTGTTCAGCATTCCACAAGTGGAAGCAGAAAAAAATGTTTTCCATATAAAGTATATTTACAATCCCAGGTTCCATTCTGAACAGATTTGTCAGCAAGCCTAATGGTGTAGAGCCAAAGCACAAAGTGACAACATACAGACAAAATTTAATTTTTTTTGTACAAAATTGGCCACAACTTTACTGGTTACAGCTGCCAATAGCCCTGATGCTAGCATGGAAGACAGATCCTCACCTGCCATCTAATGCTGCCAAAGGAGACATATTTAGGGTTAAGCCCGTGGACATAAGCTATTTGTGGCCCCGTTTGTCCCTCAACAGGGTGGAAAGCAGACAACAGTCCCTCAGCTAGGCATGTACATGACTTCTCCACTTCTAACCCACCAAGAGGGTCCACCTAGGGGAGCGCCCTGCACTACCGCCTAGATCCATCCTCCTGCTCCACAAATTGCTTCCAACCAAGTTGTTACAAGTAGTTAACAATTCTCAACTACAAGCTCATAACAATAAAGCTCATAACCAATCATGCTCTACAGTCTTTAGCGAGTACCCAAAAATGTAAATTTAGAGGGAATGTGGGCAAGAGATGCTTCAAAGCCAAAGTGAGATCCGCAGCGACTGGCAACACAATTTATGTTTCCCAGGCAGACCAGACTGGAAACCCTGTCCTTCCAGATCACCTGGAGAACTGCTATTTCCTGCTGCCAATCCCACTGGCCAATTTGAATTCTGCATGCGGGAAAGCCCTCAGGTCAGTGGGCTTTAGAAAGGAGAAGCCACACCAAATATGGTGCCCACCAAATCCTCCAGCTATGGAGCCACCACTGTTGACAAAACATGGCTCTAGGTGAGTTCAGGACTGGTCCTTGCCAACAATTAATATAAAATAAAATACTCCCTTACCAGGTATATGTAACAGTTTCACAAATAATTATTAACAAAACAGTTTTTAAAAAGGGGGGGCAATACTTTGAGAAGTTTTATGGGAAATTATTCTTTAGCTGGAATTTCTGTATTGGGAGTGCAGTCTTCTCACTACTACTGTAAGTTCAAACTGGTCACAATCCACATCTGGATGTGGATGTTCATTATAAGCATGGTTTCCATGCAATATGTGAACCAGCCAATCTTCAGAAATCCATAAATCAAATTATGTTTGCTATCACATTTCTTTTCCTTTACTGTATACTGTATTGCACAAGACTTCTGCAAAGAGTTTATCTGAAACAGCTGTCATGAATACAAATGACTGGTCAAAATCCTCTTCCATAAACTTATGCCAGCATAGAACAAGTGGTGACTTCGGCAGATCCCACTAATTAAAAGAGTCACAGGATAGTCACATGCAATGAGACAAAGCTGAAACAATGGAGAACTGAAGTAGGGTCTCTTTAATAAGCAGCCATCTGGTGCTGCCAGAGATGTCATTCCTACTACACCAGTGTAAGTTATGCAAGACAAATTCAGCCACTATTTCGCATATGCTGCCAGTCAACACAGGATTGGAAGGTCTGCTCCTGCTCTCAATAGAAAATATATGGAAAGGTTCTGATAAGACTTTTGCCACAAGAGATGATGAAATCTGGACAACCATCACATAAGCATATCATGTAGATTAGACCTCACTCTCATGAAAACATGCTAAGGAGATTTGGATTCCAGACACACAAACCTTTTTTGGATTTCCTTTTTGACTTCTTTCCTTTAGATTTTCGTTGTTCAGTCTGCTCCACCAACTCCTGTTCCTCTGTTACCACATCTTCTTTAAACTTTGATATGAGTGGTCTTTCCAGTGACCTATTTTTGCCATTACTTTCTTCCTCCGGGCCACTATGTAGATCAGAGAAGGGCATGGCACCATAATAAAATATGTTCTGCAGTTAATAAGGGTATGTTTAAATGCAACACTTCCACCAGAACTTTCCAAAACTAGACCTTCAACCTGTCTGAGATGCAAGCAAGAAGTGCTTGTTGTCTCCCACCAGCTGAGGAGCTGGGTTTGGGCAGAAGAAAAAAGAACCAATGTAAACATTAAAAATAAATTACTCTAATTTCTGAAGTGTCTTTGCTGAGAGAAGCCTAGTGTTGGAGGAAGGAAGTGTAAGCAATGCATCTTCTCTCTTCACCAAATTAAGCCTTTGCATTTCTGGTTTCAATATAGTTAGAAGACATGACATGGTGGGAAAGCCAATTATCATGAAAATGGAAGTATAATTCACTAAGTAGGGTGGCAGAAGACATTATGCTACACTATGCAAGGCAGCAACTGGGACTCCTTCTCACGTTCTCAAGTCAAAGTACACAGTATCCAACCCAGTCAGGCTATTCAAGCGCAATCCCACAACACAGGAAATCCCGCAACCATCTTTCTCAGTGATGGCAGTAAAAACATAACAAGTGCAATCATCTTTAATTTGCTTTCCTTTCAAGACACTCAAAATCTGCTGCTTGAGACAGCTAACTTATTCTGCCCAATGCAAGTATGGTCCTAGGACGAAACACATGTCTGCAGCTATGTGGGGGGTGGGCCTCGGGGCTGTTTTTGCAGCCTGGACTTCCTGCTGCCAACTAAAATGTTTTTCCTGGGAGGGGTGGGGAAGTGCATTGCTGCTTCTGGAGGTTTCCAGAAACAGCAACTTACCCTTTAAGCAGGTTGCAGGGCCCATGCCTCCATTGTTCAACACACATCTACAAATACCAATTTCTAAAACCCAGAACAAGACATTATATCATTTCTCCCCCCTCCAACTCCATTTTTGATATTGTGTCCAGCGCCAGAGGGTCCTGGGAGCTACCAAAGTTGTCCATCTTTGGTCACTCCTGGCAGATGATAATCTGTTTCCAGGCAACTCATTTTCACAACAAATGGCAGTCATGAGCAAGCTGGGGAGGAATCAGGAAGTGTATGTCTGAGAATCATTTATTAAGAGCCAGAATTAACCATGTCAATAAGAATTTTCTCAGGAATTGGCAGGCTGCCAGGAAACAGAGCTTGGAAGGAGGAGAAATCAGGTAAAACTTTTGCTTGAACTCCCAGGAAAAGCACTAAGTTAAAAACCCTGCACTCCCTACTAAATCACAACACAGTCCTAAAGTATCAGCTATTCGCTGTGTCAATTATATCCTCTCTACAGCCTAAGGCATAACTTTCTCAGAGGGAGAAATGATACACTGAACATCTGTTTTCAGATAATGGAACACCATTATATTTTCCCCAAAACATCAGAGTGAAGAAAAACCACACAACTCATTCCCATCTCAACAACAACAAAAAGTCAAAGAGCTGTTAAAAGACTAAAATCTACATTGATTTTCTGTTTGCCACCATACCTTGTTTGAGCTTCAGATATAACTGGTACCTCTTTTTTCTTTTTCTTCTTTTTGCTCACTTCATTGTTCAATACCACTTCATGGCTTTGAACACCGGAGGTGAATTCAGACATCTGTTCCTTAAGTTTCTTTTTAATTTTCTTCTTAATTGCATTTGCTTCTTCCTCAGCCACTTGCTGTTCATAGGCTTGGATTAGCTGTTCCTCCTCATCTAATTCAGATATAACCCTCACTCCGTTCAAGGCACCTTTTATGTTGCTGTCCTCTTTTTGATGAAGTGAATCTGCCTGTAATATACTTTTTGCTTTTTTCTTTGAAAAAACATGAATCTGTTTTTCAAAACTGTTCAACTCAGTCTCACATAGCTGTTCTTCCTCATTAAGTTGTTCTGGCAATTCCGTCTTTTTCTTCTTGTTCTTAGACTTCTTTTGCTTGCTCTCCTCTGCACTAACAACATTATTATTTATTTTTTCTGGAATCAAGGCTTTGTTTCCAAGCTTGTTTTTTGTAAACTGTGGATTGGTTTCCTCTGGATTATATGCGCTGTTTATATTTACTTCATCATTTTCACCTTCTTTGGAAGGATCAAGTTGATTTGTTAATGTCTCAAGCTAAAACAAAAACAAAATACTACTTATAAATTGCAAGCAATTATTTTAACATTAACATTTAGGTACATGCCTAATTTTATTATGTACACTGGGAACAATAAAGACTCACTTAGAAGTTAAGTGGCAACTAACAGATGGAATTTATACAAACATAAAAAGATTCCAGATTTCAGCAAACTTTTAATGTATCCATCCATTAACGAAGATGGAAATGGTTGGCCCTGGGAAATCATAAAACCCCATCAACTTCCCTCCTTCAAAAGGAGCTGATGCTACAAACAACACTCCAGATGATTACACACAGTTTAAAGGACAGAGTTCTAAAACATATGTTTTGCTCTAGCAAAACCTATGTAACTAAAACAGTCAACTGTACATTCAGAGCTTATCCAACTCACCACAATATTCTCTGGAACACTTAATTGTTTCTTCTTAGATTTATTTTTATTGGTTAAGGCAGCATGACTTCTGAATATTTCTTCAAAACGAACCTTGGTTTTTGCTTTGGCCTCACTCTCTTGTGGAAACAATAAGTAATGATTGATAAGGTTAATTAATTTATTAGAAAAAAACAGACTACTGGACATTTCTACTTTACAGCACAATCCAATGATTCTCTTTATCCAATGTAGGAAAGTAATGTAGGCTAACCAATTTCATGGCACAATTACTGCTGAACACAGAGAGTGTGAGCAAATACCCTATCTTTCCTATGTCATTCCTCCATGTGAAAATAGAAATGGCAGAATACAGACTTACAGTGGGGACCCGTAGTTCCATTTCTGCACATGGAACGTAATATTGAAGCAGACACTGCACTGATATGATGTGAATTCCATTCTTACAGTGTTGCTATTCCTGCCTCCCCCAACAACTTCCAACATCTCTAACCATGGGTCATAATGGCTTGTTTGGCCCAATTATAAAACAACATTTATTTATTTATTTTTATTTATTTATTTCATTTATACCCCGCCTATCTGGTCAAATGTGACCACTCTAGGCAGCTTATGGGCAATGTAGCCTGGGCCATTTTACCTCTGAAAGAAGAGAAAATATTTTCACCAGACATTCAATATCAACATACACTTCTAGTTACCCTCAGTGTACAAACACCATCATGGCCAGGTTTGCATTCAAAAATATTATTCAGCATTAAGAATACTGTAGTTATTTGCTAAAACATAACAGTCAATATTTTTACTATTGAACATAACATGGCATAAACCAATAATTGCACCTGCTGGCATTTTCATGTATCTCAAAAGTAGATCATCATATTACACTCTTCTTTCTCCAGTAGTTCATTCTGCATATAAAAAAACAGAATGTTACATAATGGTACTGCTAGTTAAGGCAATTCCTAACCTATAACAAAAGGCAAACTATTAGGTACAATACAGAAAGTCTTTGTAGGTTTGAACTGGTTCTAGTGGGCTGGAATGCCTGGCTGAGCCAAGGGTGGGGAGTTCAAACCCCCACCGTGCCTGAGTACAGAGAGGTCAGCAAAGATCATCTAAAGTGGTGTGTGTGTGATGAAATAATGTACTCTGCCAGTTTTCTGAACCTGGGAAGCTGCACAGCCCCAAAGCATCACCAGAAAGCACTGTAAACCACTTCTCAGTATTTTATAACTGAAAAATCCTGCAAGGGTTGCCACAAGATGGAGTTGAACTGACAACACATAATTATTATTTCTAGACTGGTTACTGTTTGTCATACCATTGATTGAACTCTGAAGCACCACTCAAGAGTTCCGAGTCCTATTTTACCACTTTACATTAAGGATGACACTCAAGAGTGTTATTTCCCCAGCAGCATAGAACACAAAGGACTGTTCAACTAGTGACTGAAGGGTTTTATTTAGCACTAAGAAATGCACTCTGCTTCACTCATGTTAAAAACCCATGAGTCCCATTCTTACCCCACACCTCCTCTTTTCTCTGCTGCCCTGAAAATTCTCCCTCACACCACACTCTCTCTTTCTCTCCACCCTACTACTCAATCAAGACTCTTATGTTCACAGATCTTTTATAATGGTGTTCCCTTGTCGATTCTGACTTGTGGTGACCCATTTCATGGGTTTCTAGAGAGTGAGTAGTCAGACGTCGTTTAACCATTCCCTTCTTCTGGGGGCATCCTGAGACTGTACAGCTTGCCCAAAGCCACACAGATTGTCTCTACCTACAGGAGGCACAAACTCCCAACCACTGACTCTACAGCCAGATACCTAAGCCACTGAGCTGTCCAGCCACAGATCTTTGAGGACCACGAAACAAAAGTACCTCTGGAGGAACCAACTGTATGTTGCTACCTATTGGGTTATTTTAAGTTCAAAGATCAACAGTATCCATGCAAGATGTTGTGTTTCTTATCTCTTACCATCATACAACCCCATTGATATCTGGTCAAGATGAAATCCACCTACAGTAGCTACTTATATTAATTAGTACTGTCCATGCAAAATATAAGCGCTTACCATTTTGCGCTTACCATTTTGGATAGCTCTGGAGAACAAATGAACAAAATGTTTTAATCCTTGAGGCGTCACAAGATTCTTTTTTGGGTATGTCTGTCACAACAGACTAAAGAAGTTATCTTTCTCCTGGAAACAGTGCACTATGTGTACAAGTGTTCTATGTTCATAAGTTTGCTAAGCAACAGACTCATAAAGTTACATGGTTTATAAATTGAAAGTTTGTTTCATAGTATAAGTAGTAAGCAAAAAAATGGGGGGGGGGGGAGGTCGAAAGCACCAGAAGATGAAGATCAAATATGACTCACTAAAGGATGCCACAGCCTTAAGGTTGCAACACCTGAGCAGGGCTGTTAACCAAAGGACCTGTTGGAAGTTACTAATTAATAGGGTCCCCATAAGTTGGAACAAGTGACCTTGCACCACATAACAATGAGCAGAAGCTTTTGGTCTAAGGTCAAAAATCCCTTTCAATGGGCAAGTATCATTAGGCTCAGCTAAAGTATATCTTTTTTTTTATCTTAAACTACATTAAACCCCCATTTTTAATTAAATTTATCATGCCATCCAATAAATAAGTAGCAATGTAAAAAAGTCATTAATTATTTAAGGTTTCTCAGGGGCTTAGTGGCTCATAAAGGCTGACACACACCTTTTGTTGAAGTGAAGCTGAAATCTGTATAACCAAACAAAAAGGAACAAGGGCTCGTATAGATCAAAACCAGAGGCTGTGTAAGCGACATTCTCATGCCCAAGACAGCAAGAATTAGTAAAATATACATAAGCAGGTCTCTCTCTCTCTCCCCTCCCCGCTCCGCCCCATGTCTCTTAAATCAGGAAAGTCAGATCTGTACTGTCTTCAACAAACAGCGTCCTGGCAACGCTGAGAATTCAGCCAGATCCCAACCGCGCAGCACAGCTGGGCAGTTTCACCATGAAATAAACAAATCCATGTCGGTGCCCGTGCCCCGAAGTCACTACCATGTCAGCCCCAGTTAAGGCGCGCCACCAGTTTACGACTGGGGAGCCCCACCACCACCACCACCGGTCAATCTCCTTCCCTGCCCCCCCATTCGAGAATAATTAGTTGCCAAGAAATTGGCACGGATTCTGCACCCGCACCCGCACCCTCCCAAAATCTAAGTTTTCGGGGTGGTGGATGATGGAGAGACTTCGTTATTCCCCGTAAGCGCTCCAGCCATCATCCCACGGCCGGTTTCCAAGGCAGTTCTGGCACGGAAGGCGGGGGCGCGACCCTAATGGAAATATTTAGCTTTAGGGCAGCACAAACTGGGACGCTGCCCAGCAAAGGGACAAAGGCCCGTAACGCCCTTCCCACGCACCTATGTTATTAACAATAAGAGGGTCGCGGCAACCGGCAGCTTTACCCACGCGGGACGCGGAATAAGTCCCCTCCGTCGGCGCTGAATGGCAGAGCTCCGAGGCCTTCACTTCCAGAAGCCCCCCTCCTCCCTTTAGGACCTTCTGGGTCCTAAAATCCGTCGGGTTTCCTGGTGATATCTTGTCGGCGCATGCGTGCCTGAGGTATACTTTCTGTCGCTCTCGCTCTCTTGAACATTCATCCGTTTTTGAAACCAGGCTTGGAAGGTAGAAGAGGAGCGAGTGTGGCTGAGCCGCTTTTCGCATCCTTCCCACATTTTAGCTGTATTATTTCGTCCTCATTGGTTCCACAACAGGCCAGAAGTAAAAGAAGGAGACGGTGTGGTTTAGGAGATGCCTTGTTTTCCTGTGCCTTGTTTCTGATTCCTTTCTTCTTTCTTTCTTTTTTAGACCACGAGTGGGAGAAAAGAGGCAGCAGGCGGTTGGGGAACGTGAAAGGGAAGAGGGACAAATTTTATTTATTTATAAGACAGAGAAAAAGCGGGAGAGATTCTTTAGTTATACTGGAGAGGATTTAGACTTTTGGGGTTTATTCCCTCTAGCTTATTATTATAAGAGCATTTGTGCTTTTCTCCATTTGGGTCGCTTCTCTCCTCACTTCCAGGATAGCATCAAATTACAAAGTATATTAGCTTGGTGTATTTATTTTCAAGTTTCACTTCATTTTGTAAAATGAACAAGATAGTTTTTACAGTCTCGGCATTGTCTAGTATCCTGTGAATGTAACTTGTCTTGTGGAAAATTTATTTATTTATTTTATTCATTTTTACTCCACCTTTCTCCTTAAAAAGAACCCAAGGCGGCTTATATCGTTGAAAGAAAATATTTAAAACTGAAAGCAACGAGTATACAACGCTGATTTACATCATTACAAGACAATGCTGTATTTAAAGCTAAGAATAATAGCTATAAAGAGGCAGATTGCATCATTGAAAAACAATATTAAACTAAAACAATAAGTATGCAGACATTAAAAAGGAACAAGTACCACTCTGAGAGATGGTAAACACAAGCAGTACTAAAGATCCAGTCAGAGCAGTAAATTCATAACAATCCATCTAAAAGTCACACTCATGTAGCCAGTTACTGAGTGAAAGCTTGCCTGAAGAGAAAGGTTTTTGCTTGTGATTGTGATCTAAAATCATGAGTATCCCTCTCTATGAAGAATATCTCTTCTGGAACTTCGTTGAGATATTTGAGACTTTGGAACAGTTTGCCATCAGAGATTCGCCTGGCACCCTCGCTGGGTGTTTTTAGGAGTCAATTAAAGACCTGGCTCTTTAAGCAGGCCTTCCCTCCTATCAATACTTGATTTTCTTTTCATTTAGTTTTCTTTATTCTTTCCATCTTGACCAATGTTAATCTTGTTAATTTAAATTGTTGTTTTAACTGTATATGTATATTGTTTTATGAATGATTTTATGTAAGCCGCCCTGAGTAGACTTTGTCTAGAAGGTGCGGGATAGAAATCTAGTAATACATAAATAAAATAAATAAAAAATGTTTTCCTTCAGCTTTCCTGGTGTCAGTTGCCTTGCATGGATGTTTAAGTGTATTTCGATGACTAGCAATCTATTGGTAGAGAAGAGAGACAGCCTTAGTCACTTAGTGACTTTAGTCTTCTTACAGCCTCTGCTGCTTTAAAACCTTGATTCTCCAAGTGGTGAAATTTAAGTTTCTGCATTTCAATTATCCTATATACAGTACAGTATATACTTTGGCTGTCCTTACTTGTTAGAAGTCCCTTAATGTTGTTTTTCACTTTTGAACGCCTTCTCCCACCAAGATCTACCCGTGTCACTCGTGCAAGCCAGGAGGTGAGGCTGAGGAGCCTAACGCCGAGAGAGGCCCGGAAGGAAAAGACCAGAAATAGGGCCTTCTCGGCGGTGGCTCCTCGCCTCTGGAACAACTTACCTCCTGAGATTCGCGCGGCTCCCTCGCTGGGCATGTTCAAGAAACAACTAAAAACGCTGTTGTATAAGCGGGCCTTTCCAACAGAAAACTCCTGACGATTTTCTCTCTATTCCTTTTTAATTTCTATCTTTCTTAAATTGTAATGTTTTAAAATTTTGTTGTTGTTGTTTGTTGTAAGCCGCCTAGAGTGGTCTAATACGACCAGATAGGCGGGATAGAAATAAAATAAATAAAAATAAAATAAATAAATAAAATTCTTCATGTGTTGCCTTGCTTGCTTTATCGTGTGAACACTCCATACCTCCCACAGAGAAACATGCACCACAAATTTGTACTCTTCTCTTGATACTTAAGTCTAGCCTTCCATCCAGTGGCCATAATACCTGGTCTGTTTTCTTCAAAAAAAAACTTTTCCTTTGCCTCTACTTCCACTTCCCCCACCCACCCCAGTTCTTGCAGCTTTACAAAGCTTTAAAAGAAATTAAAAGAGATAAAACTAACATTTAGCAAAAACTTTAATCAAATCATATAAACCTACCCTACCGTAAAACCATAAAAAATTAAGCAAAGTACCTCAAAATGCCATTTGAAAAAATACAGATTAAAAGCAAAAGATGAATATGGTAGAGAATGAGAGACAGTCACTGTCATTATTTTTAATGACTGTAATTTAAGCATTGTTTAATTTGTGAATTTCCACTATCACCAGAATATCTGAATAATTTTGTTCTACATCAGAGTTCTCTGACATAGACAGGTTTCACAAAGCCAGGTTCTCTGCAGAACCTCTCATGGTCCACTGGACAGTCCAAAACCAGTGGAAGGACAAAGCTTGGGGGACATGGTCATCCATCCATCCATCCATCCATCCATCCATCCATCCATCCATCCATCCATCCATCCATCCATCCATCCAAAGACCTAATTTAGGTAGGGAAATGATGCCAAGAAACCCAGAGGACTGCAACAGCAATACCCCTGCATGAATGCACCTCCAAATTTTATCCAAAAATCCAAAGTCAAGTGAAATGAGAGAAAGCAACACTTTAATAATCATGTGTCAATATCACCTGTCAACAAATGTTCCCTGACTTATCTGGGAGAAAAGAACAGTGGCAGTGAAGAATCTCTTTCCTGTTAGTATGATCCAAAATTGAAAATAGGAACATGCGCTATCTTCAGCCAAAGGTATCAAAATGGACCTGCCCAGAGGTATCTGTTCAAGTTTGGAAGCAAGGGGGCAAAGCAAGCAGCCTCTAGTTGTCCTTGAGGCAGAGGAATACAACTATGGATCTTTTGTGTTCTATCTGGAATTTGTGGGGCTAAATACATTTTGGGGGAAACTCAGTGAGTTAAGTATACATACTACTGGCACACTAAGCTGCTGTCACCAAGGAAAAGGCAAGTTACAGCAGAACCTCTAATCTAGCCCGAGATCTCCCCTGAACATTCTAACTACTTAGATCTATGAAGGGGTCAGATTGCAGCTCCCACATGGTATGGAACACCTTGCAGCTGTGTGGCTAGTCATTTTGTGGAGCTGGAGAGCAATGTGAGGGAGCTCCCTTGCTGTGTTGATTAGCTTTACACAGCAAAGAGCAACCTGAATGTTAACAGCACCCATGGCAGCAGTTAAGATGGTCTACAGGGGTACTCTCTTGCGCTCACTACCAATTACACTTGTTGAAAAACCAGCCCTGACCATTGCTTTGTGTTTGGGTGAGAAGAGGTTAATTGGTGAAAGAAAAAGTCAGCTTCTGGGATTTTCCCTTGTATCCTGTCCCTTTGTGAATGGTACTGAGAAGAAGATATAAAGCTTAGCACCCTTTTTCCTGCTGGTAACATGGCATTATATTGTGTAGCAATATTGGGTCGGTTCCTGGTGGTTTGAATCATGGATACAGAAGCACAATAACCTACTGTGAGGGTTCAGTTTGCGGGACCTCCCTTTCCCCAAATAAAGCAGGAGATGTTTTAAGATCAAAATTGTTGTTTTCATTTATTAACTCTGGCAATGGCACAGAAACATCATGTAAACGGGGAACAAACTTCTCCTGAGAGAGCAACGGCTCAGACAGGGGCAACCACATGTCCATTTCAAAAGGGTTCGTAGGTTGGTGCTCCCAGGGACCTGCCAGAACCTTTTTGGGTTCTTGGGGCTCATCTTCTCCCATGTCCGGTATTAGTAAGGGGGTGGTTTCTTCATCCCCCGACCAACCCCAAAGCGACAATCCTCCTGGGCTGGCACTCCAAGGTCCAGGAAACACCCCAGCCCCTTCAACTCCTCCAGAGGCCATGCCTTTTTTTGCCCCCTCCCTCTCTCTCTCTCTCTCAGCCGCCTCTTTCTCCTCCCTCAGCTTACGTCGCCACTCCCGGGTTTCAGATTCACCCCAGTAAGATGGGTGCTGTGGGAGTCCTTTTCTCCTTCGGTTCTCTGCTTCTTGTTTTGGAACCCACCTGCTCCCATCGCCCAGTCCACGGGTCCTGCATCCAGATCAACTCCCAACCTCCCGGGATCTCGTCCCAGTTCCCTTTTATATCACCCATGCCCGCCTCCACCACAGACCACCCACTCTCCTCTCTTCCCGCCATTTCAGGGTAGGTCTGGGTGGATACCGTTAACCCATTCATTCCCCAGGTTAAGTCTTGGGTGTTGACTCCTCGATGCACCAACCTAGGAAGAATAGGGGGTGGAGGCGTCTGTGTCCCCATGGATGCTTTGGGGAGAGACGGCACTCCTACCATAGCTTCATGACCCAGTTTCCGGGTTCCACACCTACATTCATAAACCAGAGGTTTTTTGAAAAGTTGAGCAAAGAATAACATTGGCTACTTTTGGATGTTGTTAATATGTCAACAAAAAACAATTAAAGCTCATAATATGAAATAATACTGTATTGGCTTTTACAGCACATGCTTTAGTAATATAGTTGGAGTACAAAGCATGTGAGACAGAAATGTCAGCAGAGTATCCGTGTGTGCAAATATAGTCCTTTAAGCAACCTAAATGAGATAAGGATGTTCACCAGGTATAATCCTGTCCCAAAATAGAGTCATTATTACAGTCAACTAAGATATCCAACCAAGGACTTTACTGCCTACTTGAAAGCTGTATCCCAAAAGGACATGTATATCATAAAGAAACTTGTGCAACATGTACAGTATATTTATTTATTTAGCATCTAAGGCAGAGTGGGCAATACCTTTATTGTGACATTAAAATAGCCACAAAAAGGGCAACTGTGGCGATGAAGCCCCTATCCCCTTAGGCTTTCATGAGGTTCTTGCTCTTCTTCCTTCATTGCTGCCACCAGGTATTACTGCTCTAATACCATTTAATCATGGAGACATGTGTGCTTTTAAAACTTAAGTCATTTATTAGATCAGGGAAGTTAATATAGGATTAATATTCAATAGGTAAATCACAGGTTGCTAATCACTTGCATTTGAATCACAACTGCTATAACTTTAAACTTCTTTTAACTCTCTATTACATTCATTGTCCTTACAGATCTCTCACTTACTCTTAGTGCACTTTTAAGTTTCACACAGTCTCTCTCTACCATAATCTCTTCCTCAGACTCCATCCACCAGCCTTTATATCCAGCCTCCTCCCCCATTGGCTCCGCCTTCCATCCAGTCATTAGCTCCTTCTTCACTGTTCTACTGTGACGGACAGGTGAGGGCAGGGTTGTTCGCTACAGCAGTGGTCCCCAACCTAGGGTCTCCAGATGTTCTTGGACTTCAACTCCCAGAAATCCTGGCCAGCAGAGTTGGTGATGAAAGCTTCTGGGAGTTGTAGTCTAAGAACATATGGAGGCCCAAGGTTGGGAACCACTGCACTACAGCAACCTTTCCAGTCATTGAGCTCTTCCTCAGGCTGGCTGTTACAAGATTTGGGATGCAGAGAAAAGCAAAAATAAAAAATAAAATAAAAATTTTTTAAAAAAATTTTTTAAAAAATTCAAAAACCAAGCTAGTCAAATGCTATAGTCATGAAGTCTATTGGGAACTTCTCAAAGCTGAGACTGCAAGCCTGAAGAATTAGCCAGAAGTGCAATGTTACCAGATTTCACCTCTAGGGATGCAGGATCAATTGCCTATGCCAACTATCCATACAAAAGGCTTGCAATTACTCTGTGGACTATGCATTGCCTTTTAGCTGAAACACATGACTCTTGTGTTGGCTTGGAGCAGAAGCACTAAGTAACATGGCAGACACAGAGCAGAAGGATCCATTAATGTGGCAGCCAAAGCTGGATATTACATTTAGGCAAAAACTGTTACAAATTATGACTATTATTTCATGTTGACATCTAGGCCAACCAAATGGAAACTAGCTTGAAGAAAATCTAGGCAAATAGGTATTTGAATCTAGATGTCAGCTAGCCTATATATATATATATATATATGTAGATATGTGTGTGTGTGTGTGTGTGTGTGTGTGTGTGTGTGTGTGTGTGTGTGTGTATGTAGAGATATATAAAGTACTGTAAACTCAGTTCTTATAAAGACGGTACCACATAGTCCTTTCTTTTGCTTATATGTTTCGTCAAAAGTGATTAGAGTGGTTGTCTCCTTGTTATGTGAGTTTGGATATATATATATATATATATATGATATATATATGAGACCACGAGTGGTGTTTTAGTGACCTTTAAATCTGGAAAAATGGATAAGAGTGGCCCCACACATTCAGTGGGAATAGAAAATGAGACAGGTGTCACTTCCAACCCTGCTGTGGTGCTGACCCCTGTTTTACAGATTAATCACTCATCTCTACTGACAAAGATATTACTTCTTCAATTAACACTGGTATTTGATACATTTTAAATTGGATTTTTGTGTTTGTCAAATAAGAGAAATACAGGGAAAAACATGCACAGATATAACATATTTTGACAATATTTTCTTTAAGCACATGTCATTTCCTGCATATGCAAAAATATCAAATCTCAGTGTAAAAGTGGCCTTTAAAGTTTATTTGCTCGCTTTCCTCTAGGTGGCAATGAAGTTATACTAATTCATAGATTTTATCCACACACTTCACACATACACAAACACACAGAGACATCTTCACAAGCAGGGAAAGTTAAGAGATAATGTTTTTATCAACAATTTTAAAGACCATTTCATCCATACATTTGTGCTGGCCTTGGTGGAATCAGGAATCCATTCTCCATATATGTTTAGGTATCAACACTATAACATGGAAATTAACAGCTCTCTAATTCCACTGACAGTTGTATAATTATCCAAGCTTCCACTGGATACACAGTGTGGTGCAGTGGATAGAGTGACGGACTAGGACTCAGGAGGCCTGGGTTCGAATCCCCACTCAGCTACGGAAGCTTTCTGGGGATATGGAACTGGTAAAACCACTTCTTAAATATTTCACTTACACTTAAAGCCCTGTTAAGGCTGCTATAATTCAATTCTGATTTAACAGCACATAACAACAAGACTCCAACAAGACTTATACTGCATAGCAGATAACAGAAATATGTAACATTATTATCCATTACATGTAATTGAAACGTGCAATATAGACCAGAATCCACCGATGTTACTACACTGATGTAAGCAGAGCCATCAGCAGAAGCAGTTTCTCTCTCTGTCTTCCTTAAGCATCCTTCTCGCTATAGCAACAGCAACATTAAAACTCTCTCCATTTCAATCCACATTCAAATACTCTCAAAACATCCTTCCCTGATTCAAACAACATTCAAATTAAACTCACTCAACCTCTTCCTTCTTCAACCATGTCTTCACAACATGTCCCAGGTTGTAATTAGCTGAGCCAAAGAGCTCAGAGTAAGGGCAGTCACTAGAGCAGGGATCAGGGAACTTTTTTACCTTTTACCCCCCCCCCCCCAATTTATATATGTTGACATTACCCCCTTGATTTGAAAGGAAGGAAATCAGACATTATTTGAATTCAAAATCTTATTGGATCTATTCAAAATTATTTTGAAAGCTTCAACTTACTTGAAAACTTCAGATTTTGGAGAAATGATGTTGCTTCATCTTGGATATGAAAGCATCAATATTGGGGCTCTGCTCATCCTCATTACCTCCAGGATTTTCATTTTTACCCCATTTGGGGTAATTTACCCCTGTTCCCTGACCACTGCACTAGAGCTTCCCATTGTGGTAACATGCTGGGAGGAACCAGTGGAGAAAAGGGACATTTTTGATCCCTTAGTACATGAGCCTTCGACTCATAAACCCATTCCTCAAACCCATATCATTTCCCATGCAGAGTATGTATTTTACCTGCTAAGTACTTGAAGACCAAGGCCTGGTGTTGGGCTGTGGCCCATTTCCATGTTGCTTTCTTCCTTCTGATCTCTTCTCCCCAGGAACGCAACCCTCCTCATTTTCCATGCATCGTCATGGCTGAATATTTGAAAAACCCTTATGTTTGCCATCTTACCAAGATTTTAAATCCCTTTGAATTTGTGACATTATTCATAATTATATAAGTATGAAAGTGAAGGGTTGTTGTTGTTTTTCCTGTTTCTGAAAATTTGCATTGTTTCACAACGGCACTCCAGATGAAAAAAATCCCATTATTTCAGGAAAAAAAAATAGTCAGACTTCTTTTTTAAAAGGCTGTTATGCTAGGAGGGGTGGTAGCCAAAATCCAGTGGGAGTAGAGATAGGAGGGAATTGATAGAATTTGGAGTGGAAAATAACTCCCAACTGGAAAAACACAGACGACTTCTAATGATGTTTATAACTTAAAATCCCTCAAGCCAAGTACAGATAAGACCCAGATCTGTTTCTGCAGCTTCCCTTCCAACTTTAGCATCCTGTGCAGAAGAAGTAAATATTCCTTTTGTTAAATAGTTGTCACATTCTGTCCCTGAAAACTTACCTAATTGGACTTCGTTATATACTTCCCATGGTCCCCACTGGGTGAGGGCTTGCCCTCTTTTCTTTTCCAGAGGGAGCATCCCCTGATCCAATCATGAATTGCCTGTGACAAAGTAAGAAATCAAGCTAAACCCTGTACCCATTTATCTGGGAATAAGACACATTAAAAACAATAACACTTTTTTTATGAGCAAACACTGGTAGCATTAGAATGTCAATTTTGTAACCCATTTGTAACTCATGTGGAGAAATGGGTACATGGCATAGGAAGGAGTGTGTGTATTGTGGCAAAAGAGAAGGAAGAACAGGGCACAGACAAATGGCAAGGAGCCAGGATCAGCCCTACTGTTAGGCAGAGTGAAGAAGCTACCTCAGATGTCAGAACATTGGAAATATGGTAAAAAGAATCAAAAGACAGAGTAGAGAGCTCTGTTATGCAGCTTGCCCAGTGACCCTCCTTCCATCTAGCTGTCCTTTAATATGGATGATTTGTTCTGTTTTCAGTGCATAATTAAGGATGTAATCAGACGTCAGGAAAGGTACATGTCTGAGTACACTGGAAAGGGTTGTTTGCTGGGAGTGATCACCCTCAAAGCGACCAGTCCATCCATCATAAAATTGTTCTAGCTCAGTCCCACAAAGTGGTAGCTCTACTGCTGAGCCAAAAAGGTCCAGCTTGAGTGTTGATCAGTGTTGGGCTACAGTGCTATTGCCCAGACATCATGTGATCGCCAGGAAATAGCTTGCATTGGGCTGTACGGTAAGTGCTTCAAAATGCACACCTTAAGACTGAACTGCCAGTTCAACTGGCTTCTGTGTCATCATTTGAATGAGAAGTGTCATGTCCTTTACCTCAAGGAGCAACATATCTTTGGCTAACTTTGCAAGGAGCTCTTCAAGGTGAAAAAGGACATGGTGGCGCTGGGGGTTAAACCACAGAAGCCTCTGTGCTGCAAGGTCAGAAGATAAGCAGTCATAAGATCAAATCCACACGACGGAGTGAGCTCCGGTCGCTTGTCCCAGCTCCTGCCAACCTAGCATTTTGAAAGCATTCAAATGCAAGTAGATAAATAGGTACCACTGCAGTGGGAAGGTAACAGCATTCCGTGTCTAGTCGTGCTGTCCACATGACCACAGAAACTGTCTTCGGACAAGCGCTGGCTCTAAGGCTGGGAGACGGGGATGAGCATCATGCCCTAGAGTCAGAGAACAACTCTAGGGCATAGAAAAGTCAAGGGGAACCTTTAACTTCAAGGTGAAACAGTATTACTTTTTTTAGCAGTGGACAGCCTCAACCAACCTTTTCTTGCTGCAGAGCTTTCACTGCTTATACTTACTCATCCAGTATCTACCCCCTGCTCTTGTATAAATGAGCAGTGTTCCAGAGTTTAGAAAATTTATTTTGTACAATAACTCCCAGAATCCTCCAGGCAGTTTGGCCAACGGTTGAGGGAACTCTGGAAATCACAATTCAAAAGAATAATTTTTCCAGAGCAGAGTACAGGGTCATAGTTCACGAGACCCACCATCTAGAACCAGATGATGTACTGGCTTAGTGTGTGGAGGCACTGGCACTCAGAATTAAAAATCAGAATGCCTTTCATAGAATATTATCTCTTCAATCAATTTTTTTAGTACAAGAACTATTTTTTTTTGGCATTCAACAAAAACAAAAGTGGTGGCGGCAACAACAACAACAACAACAACAACAACAACAACAACAACAACAACAACAACAACAACAACAACAGTGTGCTATCCAGTTAATTCTGACTGACAATCCTTTTCAGAATGTCCTAGATAGAGTGCACTCAGAAGGGGTTTACAATTCCATTCTTCTGATAGCATCCTGGAATGGTGCAGATTGCCCAAGGCCCCATAGGCTAGATTCCCTGACAGCTAATAACTGTGTACCCTCAAAGCAAAAGTGGCTAACCATTCCCTTCTTCGGGGTGCATCCTGGAATTGTGCAGCTGTGCTGACTAGGGTTGATGGAAGCTGCCATCCCACACTATGGATCTCAGAAGAGCCAACCTGTGTAGCCTTTGGGAAGCTGTACAGTGAGTTTTGAAACATTTGAAAGCCAATTGTTAAAAGTTGAGAAACTGCAGTAGACACCATCTGTTGCATACTGAGTTGTGCAACTTGGCGTGCAACAGATAATGCCTACAGAGCTTTCTTAATTTATTGCAATTCACAGCTAAATGTTATGCCATTTGTGTAACTCTGCAATAGGATTTCAGCCAATCTATACTTGAGTTTGTTCATAGTTTGCTTCCATTTTAAACACACATATTAGTGAGAAACAGTCAGCGGGCTTTGTGCAAAATCAAAAGGGAAATCAAACACTGGTGCTACTGTAGTTCTAATTCTGAAAATCCTTAGAACAGGGTATTTTTTTATATCTTCTGAATCTATGCTCTAGTTTATTTATCTAGATGAGGTTTGGTGAAACTGTGGCCTTCAGATGATTAACAATTGCAGCTTTCATTAGCTCTAGTCGGCATAGCCAATAATGAAGCCACAATTGGTTTTTTAAAGAATTGAATTTCCTGGTTTTTTAAAATGTAAATATAAATACACTACACACAAATTCCGAAAGAAACTGCTCTCGTATAAAATTACCCAGCAATAGAGGGTCCCAGAAGATGAGCACATGATTTGTATTTCTATGGTTGCTGAGGGAGGAAAGAAACAAGAACAGCTGGGATGTAACTGCAGTCCCTTCTGGTCCAAAATATTTTGAAGGGCTGTTTTGGACTTAGTGAAATGGTGAAGCAAAGGTTTCGGTAAGTGCAACACGTACACAAAGAAACAAACACACCTTTAACCTCTCATGTAAACTAATGTTGCTATGGCCACCCTGCAGAATGCAGTCTGTAAAGCTATGTTTCAGTTTTCCTTGGGTAATCAACCTATATTCATAGATCAAACCTTCTATGAATATGTTGTGTGCATGTTTCCCAAAAGACATTCCTTTTCCTTATGATTTTTTTTTTAAGGGGGAGGGCTTGGGGTTAGCAAAGAATGTCACTGGAAACAAAGGTCAAAATCATCTGTAATATGTTTTTTTTTAAAAAGACAATGAATAAAGACAAAGAAAAAAGTCAAGTCATTTGAAATGTTGTTTTTGAGGAGAGCCTTACAGATAACACAGACCACCAGAAAGGCAGATGTGTGGGTGCTCAATAAATCCTGAATGCTCACTAGAGCAAAAATGAATAAACTGAGGCTATCCTACCATGCACATAGAATGATAACACAGAATTAACCTGAAAAAAACACTATATTGCTGGGAAAAGGAAGGGCAATAGGAAGAGAGGAAAACCTAACATAAGACAGATTATCTCAATAAAGGAAGCCACAGCTGTTAGTCTGCAGGACCAGAGTAGAATTTACAGGAAAAGACAATATTGCTAGGACAGGTCAGTATAAAGACCTAATATGAGATTGTTTTACTTCTTAAGATCCTAATAGAGCTGTTAATGATTTTACATTTTGGAGGCTATTAACTCATATAGTCACCACCCATTAGAATGGCAGGCAAAAACAAAACAAAAATGAAGAAATGAAGAAGACAAAAATATTGTGATGCCTCAAAGACAAATGGCTATATTTTAATGCGAGCTTTCAGGGACAACTGCAGTGCTTCAGCCTTCAGACCTGTCTGAAGAAGTGCACTTGTCCATGGAAGCTCACATTAAAATATAGAATTAGTCTTTATTAGGCATCACAACATTTTTGTCTTCTTTATTTTTTTAATTTTTGTTTTGTTTTTGCCTAACATGCTAGCACAGTCTAGCATAGCTACCTCTTATAAAATTACACATTAGAAATTACACATTAGAAATGGCACATAACATATTTGTTGTTATGATTATTTTGACTTATATACCACCCCATAATGCTAGAGGACTCTCTGGGCAGTAATTATGCAAATGACAACTTGCTCCTCAGTGAGCTGGGTACTTATTTTACCAACCTCAAATTGATAGAAAGCTGAGTAACCTTTGAGATGGCAACTTGAATTCATTGGGATCGAAATCAGGTTGTGAGCAGAGGCCTGACTGCAGTACTGCAATCTTTGAAGTTTTTTTTTTAATTACCAAACAATTTTATATTGACAAATGGGTGGAATGGTTGAAACTATGACAAGATCTAGGCACCAAAGCTCCGCTAATGTCAAGTAAAACCATCCCAAGACACAAAGCAAAACACAATAATTTCACAGTTTAAATGAGTGAGAATATGAATATTTGTTTTCTATTCTTTTTTGATATATTTAAAAAGTATTTTACAACCAGATACAGCATCTTATTGCAAACACATATCCCTATCTGGCCAGGAAGGAATTAAAATTCTATTGGATCCTGATCGACGGGTTCAAAAGTTTAGATTTCCCCAGACCTGAAGCTGGTTTCCCCTTTGAAAACCTGTGTCAGGAGCCTGGTGTCAGAAATCCTGAGGTAATGTTTACTGAAAGCACTAAGGCCTGGGACAAACACAACTCCTCTACATTTTTGTAATACAGAAATATTTTGAATGTGCCTTGCAAAATTATATGCTAACTCCCTGGAGATACATGATAGTCCTCTTTCCGGAAGACTATCACTCCATTACTTTCTTTAAAGCAAGCCTGTGGTCCTTTTTTGACTTTTCAAAGATAATCTGTCTTTTGACTATGTTTCTGTGACTTTAATTGTCCTAATCAAAATATCTCCCCTCCCAACCCATGAAGCTGCAACAAGGTATCTTATTTGCAATGTTCTTACTAACAAGCCTGATCCATACATGCCCAGTGTTATAGGAAATCACTCTTACTCCGCTTTGAAAGTCCTTTTTTGGGGAACCTAATGCCTGGATTTTTTTCCAAATAAAAAAAGTTGATGGGGTCAACCATTCTCTTTCAAGATAAGCAAGATTGGTCTTTTCATTTTATGTGATCAATTTTAAATCTGGGAATGTTTATGGTCACCTATTACTGAATAGGGGAGGGGAGAGTTTTACTTTAAAAAAATCATAACCTCAAATCCTTTGCCCACTCTTCCCCCAGATTTGGCACAGGGCAAGAGCAAACTGTCTGCTACACATGTCTGTGCAAATTTGGTGCTGACCTAAAGCCCTGGTTTAAAGTCTTTGTTTTGTTTTGTTTGGGTTCCCCCCCATTTTTAGAATTGTCTGATAGAATGTTGATTTCCTCTGACAGTACAAGATCAATGCTGCACTCTCATGCAGCAATAATCCAGGGGTGGCAGTTCCAATACATATGAAGGGCTAAACATTCATGACCCACAACTTAGACAGATATATATAATCTGCCTTTTAAGGCATACTCTTCCAAGGTGGCTAACACAATGGAATTCAAAATATAAAAGTCTTTTTGATCTGTATAGTTATTGACACTGATTTTTCCCATCCAACAACACCGTGCTTCCTCTCCCTTAAGCATTTTGGTAGACTAACACTCCTGTTATTATTTTGGCCTTACCACATCCTGGGTCTTTAGTCCTGGTCTGTTTTATTTCCTGATCAACAGAGATGGATCTTTTATGTGCATTCTTATATCATTGCTCTATAAACTTCAGGAAGTCCTGATAACCATTGTTTGTTCTCACTGTATGCATAGAGAAACAACAGCTGCTCAACAGTGTTGCCCAGTGAAGCAGAGTTATAGCATGTCACTGTTTTATGTCAATAGTTAGCAGAATTAAAAGGACAGTGTAGGAAAGACCATGAGTATGTCCAAAGGTACTTTGGTTGAGCAGAAAGCCCTTCAGCTTGTAAAAACTTAAAATGCCCAATTATTATAGATCTCTCTTACCCACTTAAGCCCCCACATTCCAAACAATGGCATTTTGTGCTGAGATCTGCATTAGTGGGGTGTGGGTGAAAAAGAATGAGGGAGTTAAAGAAAAATCCTCCCTTTTATTATTCTCAGATGCAAGACTAAGGAACGTCTGCACTCTCCTTGCTGATGGATAGCTATGAATTCCCCGGTACTCTTCAACAGAGTACTTATGTTGAAAATAATTATTATTTGTACATCAGTGCCTGTCTTTATACCCAAAGTCCTGATTTTGGACAAAATTGCACAAATTGTCTAAAATGACTCTTGCTTGGTTTAAAAAAAAATCAGAAAAACTAGATTGTGCTGTTTTTAACTACCAGCCAGTCCTTCTGTGCTTGTAAACTAAACAATATTTTGGTACTCAAAAGACACTAAAGACATAAATTATAGAGATCTCAAAGAAGAGTTAGAAAGCTTTTTCCTTGGCCAGAAGGAAGGAATCTTGTGAACCATTAAAATTCCTCGTCAAAGTATCAGTCTAAATCAACAAGGACAAGAAATTTAGGGAACCCCACCCCATGTCAGAGCTTCTGCCCACTAACCTATATGGTAGACCATATCTGTGCAGAAAAGAACCCCTCCAATCTGGTCTGGCTCCATCTACCCAGGCTGCTCTAGTGGTTTCCCCTAGACCAGTGGTTCCCAGTCTTGGGTCCCCAGATGTTGTTGGACAAACTCCCAGAAGTATTCATCACTGGCTATGCTGCTTAAGATTTTTAGGAGTTGTCGTTCAATAATATCCAGGGACCCAAGGTTGGGAACCACTGCCTTAGACAGAAAGGAGTATTAGTTGTCTCCCTCCCCTCCAGACGACCTCTGTTTGAAGACAGGATCTTCTTAAAGGGTAGTATGCAAGGTTCTTCCTAAGCTGGACGTGCACACGTGCACTACACTTCTGCCTCCCTGCACACATCTGTCTACCTCCTCTTCGCAGTGATTGCATTAGGTCATGATGGAACCCAGCATGTGGAGGGGGCAGAGTCACATGCGCACTCAGGGGTGAAGTCATGCGTGCGAGAGGCGGAGCCCCACTTAGCAGGGCTGAAAATTAGAGGGTACATTGATAGTATGACTTGTATTTCTGATCTTGTCTCCAGTTGTTTTATGCAAGAAGGATTCCATAATCTGGCTCCCAATGTGACACACTCAGTTCTTCTAATACATACAAGGACTTACATTTACATAGCTAGGACAAAAAATTGCCTATTACACCACTGAGTTGTTCAGGAGGAGTGATGTATGTGAATGTGAAGATTCAGTTCCCCGACATAGCTAGTCACTGACCTTCTGACATGGCTACTTGCATTCAGATGAACAGTAGCTATTACTCTCATACAATGCTCATCCCATGCCACTGAATGTTCAAAGGCTGATTTGTTCTAGACTGAAATAATCCTTCCCAGATTTTTGTCTTATTCATATGAACTAATGCTGAGGTTCTTTCCTCCTCTTGGTTGGAAAAATAGGATTAAACAAAATTTCCATTGCTGTTCTATTTCTAGATTCCGTGTCAAAAATACATTCATTTGCTCTGCTAAAAAGAGTCATTATATTGTTTCCACACCCTTCCAGATCTTAGGTGGAATGGTGTATTAGTCATTGCCCAAGATTAAGAAATACTAGTTCTGGGAACCATTCAGACTCCATCCTTCCTGCTGAATTTATCATATCAGAGGTGTCACTCCATATTTTCACAGGTCACATGCAAGCTTGTTTGAAAATGCCGAGGTTACAATTTGTGTATGTTGACACTTTAACTTTTTAAACTGGGACTATTTTTCTAAAGCAACATTAGGAACTCTGCAATACATTATGGGAAAATTTATAGAATCAGACTTTTAGAATGAGAAAGAGAGAATATGAATGACTGTGGCGAAACTATCCAGTTGACGCCTTCAAGTTCAATATCTTCTGATGTGTTTTTCAGTGTAAATTGAGAAACATACTCCTTTCTTTTTTAGCAGAGCAGTTTCAAAGGAGACTTTTATTACTCCACTGCCCTGCTACATTCACCAAGTTTTATGGGTCTTCCTGTGATATCATGCTCCACTCATAAATCTCATTTTTATTTTCATCACCTCTGATTTTTCCTTGGCACAGAACACTCATTAAGAAGGAAAGATAGAAGGGTTTTAGAATGCCTCCTAATTGATAATATGAGGAACGCTCCATCTGGAAATGACCCCAATGTATATAAGCATTATAAATGCATTGATGTAATTCTTGGATTCCTCAGGGACCTATATGTTTGCTGTTAAGTTGTTATCTACTATCAAGTAGCTTCCAACCTGATGCAACCATGTGAATTAAATGATTTCTAAAAGGTCCTACCATTAACAGCTCAGCTGCTGGAAATGAAAGGCTGAGTCAATTCATCTCATATTAGGTTTTCCTTGTTCCCTGCTTCCTTCCAATTTTACTAGGACTGTTATTTTGATTTTTCATGCTATGTTCAAAGTTGGATAGTCTTAGAGCTCAGTCAGACTGGCAATAAGAACCACTGTTGACTTGTGTTTTTCTTAAATAAAATTAATTTAAAAAATTCTGCCTACATGACACAAATGGAAGTAATGATTTTTCTTTACCCTGGAATTGTGGTGTTTTTTAAAAAATCAGAAGAGAGATATTTTACTGGGCTGGCAGAGGGTTATTTATTTTAACACAGATGTAAAATCAATTTATTTTTCATTAGTTTGGCGTATGTGAATACTTAAGTCAGTATAAATTGCATCTGTTGCCCCATGTTGGCTGCCTCCCATAGCTATGTGCTGGCTGCCTAATTGTTTTTATATTTTTCCAATGGGGATATCCATAGTCTGACATGACAGTGGAAATTTAGGAGCCAGGAAGAAGCCCCCCTCCCCACTTCCCAAAGTGAAGAAGCTACCAATACTGTAAATTTCTCTGGTCAGTTTCACTTTACAAAGGAGGAGGGAACACTTCCCCCCTTTATTTGCTAGCTCATCAATTTCTCCTGTCATTTCAGAATATTGATATTCCTCTTGGTGAAGAAAAAAGATGACACCACCTTTGTTTAAAAGTGGAATGTACTGTATATTGAACATTTTCAGTCTGTGGGTTATTAGTTTGTTCTCTATATTTGTTAGTATAACCTACATTCAGTCTCTGTAGCTTAAATTGTTATTTTTGGATCCCATCTATTTGTGGCAATTTATTTCTTCCAATTGCTTTGAGATCAGCTTTCACTTTGCTTTCTAAACATCTTTAGAAAGCATTTGCATTCTTCTTGAAGAAATCAGTAAATCCTTGGTTCTGTGGTGATGATCAGTAGTGAAAAACAAAATAGTAATTTTTTTTAAAAGACAAGTTTTATTGTTAAAGTTCTGGTGGGGAGTTTGATTTTCTTTTCTTTATTATTGTTACATCATGTGGCATTATTCATATTTTTAAAATATTTCTAACATCTCTCTATTTTATGCATTCCCCAGTTCATATTTCAACCTAATTTTGGTTTAAATTCCTCTTCAATTTCTTGAATCATATGGAAGAGGTTCTTGCTTTTCCTTTTCCTTTTGATCATGGGAATGGTCTTTACATAGTCAGGAGCCTTGTGGTGTAGTGGTTAAATTACACTACACAGCCAAGACTCTGTTTATCACCTAAGCTCAATCCTGGGCTTAGGTAGCCAGCTCGAGGTTGACTCAGCCTTCGATACATTCAAGGCCGGGAAATTGAGTACTCACCTTGCTGGGGGTGAGGGAGGCAATGTGAAGCTTGCATTATTTAATTGTAAACCATCCAGAGAGTGCTTTAAGTGCTATGAGTTGGTATATAAGCAGTACACTTTGTTCTGGGTTGTGCATTCTTCCCGGACAATAACTCTGGTTCCAGTCCACAATTTTTCTGGTTTACCATCACTTGGGAATACAGTAATAACATAAATCTGTTCTGTGCGTAATCTTTAAATTCTTCAGGAATGTTACAGAAATCCCTCTCTTTTCTTTTCTTTTCTTTTTTGCAATAAGGTTGCTTAAGAGTCATTCATCATCCTTAATACATCAACATGTCATAGTCAGGATTATAGTCCAGTCCTGGTCTTGTTTCTGCTGAGAGAATAGAGCTTCTTCATTTTCCACTCCTGATTATGTAATTTATTTGCATTCTATACAGGCCATCTGATGACATCTATGTGTTCAATTACCTCTTTGATTGCCAGAGGAATGTATGTACAGTAAACAAACTGATGGTTTTAGAGAATCCTGTAAGTCATTCTTCTGCTTTGTTTCTGATCCCTAGCTCAAATTCTCCAGCAATGTTTCTTAGTTATTCCTCATTGAACATTTAAGAGTTTCACTGGATGGCATGTTAATTCTGTCTCTAGATGCAGTTCCTCCATAAAAAATTATGATTCAGAAAGTCCATTTTAAAAAGAAAGATAATTATAGGTCATTTTTTTTAAAAAAAGGCTTTCTTTATATGTTTAGTTTGTTGTTGTTGTTTAGTCATTAAGTTGTGTCCGATTTTTCGTGACCCCCATGGACCAGAGTACGCCAGGCCCTCCTGTCTTCCACTGCCTCACGGAGTTGGGTCACATTCATGTTGGTAGCTTTGGTGACACTTCTAACCATCTTGTCCTCTGTCGTCCCCTTCTCCTCTTGCCTTCACACTTTGCCAACATCAGGGTCTTTTCCAGGGATTCTTCTCTTCTCATGAGGTGGCCAAAGTATTGGAGCCTTAGCTTCAGGATCTGTCCTTCCAGTGAGCACTCAGGGTTGATTTCCTTCAAAATTGGATAGGTTTGTTCTCCTTGCAGTCCAGGGGACTCTCAAGAGTCTCCTCCAGCATCACAATTCAAAAGCATCAATTCTTCGGCAGTCAGCCTTCTTTATGGTCCAGCTCTCACTTCCATACATTGCTACTGGAAAAACCATAGCTTTGACTATTCGGACTTTTGTTAGCAAAGTGATGTCTCTGCTTTTTAAGATGCTGTCAAGGTTTGTCATCGCTTTCCTCCCAAGAAGCAGGCGTCTTTTAATTTTGTGGCTGCTGTCTCCATCTGCAGTGATCATGGAGCCCAAGAAAGTAAAATCTGTCACTGCCTCCATATCTTCCCCTTCTATTTACCAGGAGGTGGTGGGGCCAGTGGCCATGATCTTAGTTTTTTGATGTTGAGCTTCAGACTATTTTTTGCGCTCCCCTCTTTTACCCTCATTAAGAAGTTCTTTAATTCCTCCTCACTTTCTGCCATCAGAGGAGTATCATCTGCATATCTGAGGTTGTTGATATTTCTTCAGGCAATCTTAATTCTGTTTTGGGATTGATCCAGTCCTGCCTTTCACATGACGTATTCTGCATATAAGTTAAATAAGCCTGGAGTCAATATACAGCCTTGTTTAGTTACAGGGATACAACTAACAAAGGATATCACATTCCTGTGGAGAAAAAGTTGAAGGGTCAGGAAGGATACTGGAACATGAGTTTTAACTAACTTCAGTTGCTTCAGCTATGCATTGAATCCTATTTCATCTATTGCAGGGCTGGTTAGTATTCAGCCTTTCAGTACATCACCTACTTTTTGTGACTTCCAACAGTGTAATGTTGGCCATTTGCGCATCTGTCTTGCAGTCTCCCTTCAGTGGCAAGTCTTTGTAAAAAATACCTGGGAGTCAGCTCCACTGACAAAAGTGCCAATGTTCTAAGGAAATAGCATAATACGTATTTGGCTTTTAGCTTTGCATTGGGAACAACACTATATAACTGCTTTAAAAGAAAAGGAAAGAAGTTCCAGTTAAAGAATGGGGATGCTCACAAGAAACTGAAAGAAGGCTTCAATCCTGCTAGAGATGACACAGTGGGTGAAGTTGAGCAGTAGAACATCAGAGCTTCTTTGGACCAGCTCAAAGAATGATCTAATCCAGCATGTTCTGCACACCAAAGCCATCCAGGTGTCTATGAGGGCCAAACTACGTATAACTTACAGATAACCCACTGTTAATACTGAATTCACATGATTCCATTTGTGTCTGCAAAATTAGACTTTCAGTAGAAAACCAAATACAAAGCAGCTTCCAGGAGTGAAAGAATTTCCTCTTCTAATGATAGGTTATCATTAGCTTGGTTCAAAGAAGCCCAGAGGCAGGATGAGTTCAGCAACAGGAAAACTCTTAACTCACTTTGCTTTGGCTATTTCTATGCTCAAATGAGACCTCAACCAACATATCTTGTGCCTACTAGTATGGTAGAGGAGAAAAATGTGTTTGCACTGTTCTTCCATGCTTGATTATAGCTTTCTGGGTCTGCTTTCAAGTTTTAAAATTTGTGGAAAAGTTGTATGCATATGCATGTAATATCCAGTTTCAAATGATCTTGTAGCTCATTGCTTAGTTCTTACTGAGATAACTTCTTGTTTTATACTACCTCTCATACTGTCAACTGTGGTACCTTGACTTAAGAACTTTATCCATATTGGGACTGTGTTCTTAAGTTGAAACGTTCTTAAATCGAAGCACCATTTCCCATAGGAATACATTGAAAACCATTTACTGTAATCTGTATAGGAACTAATGCAAAACTGGTTAATCTGTATCTACCACTAGGGGGTGAATTTTTTTATTTTCTTCTTTTGACCTAAGGTGAACTTAAGTCAAAAAAGGGGCAGGAAACATTTTTGCTTTTTTGCTTTTTGGTTCTTAAGTCGAGGCAACTTTTTGCGAATGGAGCCGTTCTTAACTCGAATTGTTCTTATTTAGGGACGTTCTCAAGTCGAGGTACCACTGTAAATGCTAGTTAGATAATGAAGCAGCATATCAGAATAACCGATTATTCCAGGTCACTAGTAGTCATTGATTACTTATTAGTGATATAAAGGACACAAAACATTTCAAGAGAAATAATATACATTTGCTCTCTTTTTCCCTAAGTTAAACTGCAGTTTGTTTTTCGTCTACCTTGTTCTATGTAAGCTGCATGGAGATCAGTCTTTACATCCAGAGCAATGGATGCAGGACAATGGACTGAGGTTGAACCCGGACAAGACAGGGGACCTGAGGGTGGGCGCCCCTTCTATCAGTGGTTTGGGAAGCTCACTCTCTTTTGGGGGAGGGCAACTCTCACCATGAAGAGTGTGGGCTGCAGCTTGGGGGTCCATCTTGACCCACTGCTTACCACGAAGTTCCAGGTGGCCATTTACATCTTTGGCGGATTGTCCAGCTGCACTCCTATATTGATGTTGGGTCGCTCACCACTCTGGTCCATGCGCTCGTGGTCTTGAGATTAGACTACTGCAATGCTCTCTACATGGGGCTGCCATTGAGACTGATGTGGAATCTACAAATGCTCCAGAACATGGCCACCAGACTATTAACTGGGGTGAAAAGATATCAACGTATTTTCCCCACTCTGGTGGCCTTACACTGATTACCCATTTGTTTCCACACTGATTTCAAGGTACTAATGCTTACATTTTGTTTGTTCAGTCGTTTAGTCGTGTCCGACTCTTCGTGACCCCATGGATCAGAGCACGCCAGGCCCTCCTATCCTCCACCGCCTCCCGGAGTTGTGTCAAATTCATGTTGGTTGCTTCGATGACACTGTCCAACCATCTCATCCTCGGTCGTCCCCTTCTCCTCTTGCCTTCACACGTTCCCAACATCAAAGTCTTTTCCAAGGAGTCTTCTCTTCTCATGAGATGGCCAAAGTACTGGAGCCTCAGCTTCAGGATCTGTCCTTCCAATGAGCACTCGGGGTTGATTTCCTTTAGAATTGATAGGTTTGTTCTCTTTGCAGTCCAGGGAACTCTCAAGAGTCTCCTCCAGCACCACAATTCAAAGGCATCAATTCTTCGGCGGTCAGCTTTCTTTATGGTCCAGCTCTCACTTCCATACAACACTACAGGAAAAACCATAGCTTTGACTATTCGGACTTTTGTTGGCAATGTGATGTCTCTGCTTTTTAAGATGCTGTCAAGGTTTGTCATCGCTTTCCTCCCAAGAAGCAGGCGACTTTTAATTTCGGGGCTGCTGTCTCCATCTGCAGTGATCATGGAGCCCAAGAAAGTAAAATCTGTCACTGCCTCCATATCTTCTCCATCTATTTCCCAGGAGGTGATGGGACCAGTGGCCATGATCTTAGTTTTTTTGATGTCGAGTTTCAGGCCATTTTTTGCACTCTTGTCTTTCACCCTCATTATAAGGTTCTTTAGTTCCTCCTCACTTTCCGCCATCAGAGTGGTATCATCTGCATATCGGTGGTTGTTGATATTTCTTCCTGCAATCTTAATTCCAGCTTGGGATTCCTCCAGTCCAGCCTTCCGCATGATGTATTCTGCATATAAGTTAAATAAGCAGGGTGACAGTATACAGCCTTGTCGTACTCCTTTCCCAATTTTGAACCAATCCGTTGTTCCATATCCAGTTCTAACTGTTGCTTCCTGTCCCACATATAGGTTTCTCAGGAGATGGATAAGGTGGTCAGGCACGCCCATTTCTTTTAGGACTTGCCATAGTTTGCTGTGGTCCACACAGTCAAAGGCTTTTGCATAGTCAATGAAGCAGAAGTAGATGTTTTTCTGGAACTCTCTGGCTTTCTCCATAATCCAGCGCATGTTGGCAATTTGGTCTCGAGTTCCTCTGCCCCTTCGGAATCCCGCTTGTACTTCTGGGAGTTCTCGGTCCACATACTGCTGAAGCCTACCTTGTATGATTTTGAGCATAACCTTGCTGGTGTGTGAGATGAGTGCAATTGTCCGGTAGTTGGAGCATTCTTTGGCACTGCCCTTCTTTGGTATTGGGATGTAGACTGATCTGTTCCAGTCCTCTGGCCACTGTTGAGTTTTCCAAACTTGTTGGCATATTGAATGTAGCACCTTAACAGCATCATCCTTTAGGATTTTAAATAGTTCCACTGGAATGCCATCACCTCCACTGGCCTTGTTGTTAGCCAGGCTTTCTAAGGCCCACTTGACCTCACTCTCCAGGATGTCTGGCTCTAGGTCAGCAACTATATTGTCTAGGTTGTCCGGGATATCCAACACTTTCTGATATAATTCCTCTGTGTATTCTTACCACCTCTTCTTGATGTCTTCTGCTTCTGTGAGGTCCCTTCCATTTTTGTCTTTTATCATGTCCATCTTTGCTCTAATATCTCCAATTTTCCTGAACAGATCTCTGGTTTTTCTTTTTCTGTTATTTTCCTCTGTTTCTTTGCATTGTTCATTTAAGAAGGCTCTCTTGTCTCTTCCTGCTGTTCTTTGGAAGTCTGCATTCAATTTTCTGTAACTTTCCCTATCTCCCCTGCATTTTGTTTCCCTTCTCCTCTCTGCTATTTGTAAGGCTTCCTTGGACAGCCACTTTGCTTTCTTGCATTTCCTTTTCTTTGGGATGGTTTTTGTTGCTGCCTCCTGTATAATGTTACGAGCCTCTATCCAAAGTTCTTCAGGCACTCTGTCCACCAAATCGAGTTCCTTAAATCTGTTCTTCACTTCCACTGTGTATTCATGAGGGATTTGATTTAGATTATACCTGAGTAGCCCAGTGGTTTTTCCTACTCTCTTCAGTTTAACCTTGAATTTTGCTATGAGAAGCTGATGATCAGAGCCACAATCAGCTCCAGGTCTTGTTTTTGCTGACTGTATAGAGCTTCTCCATCTTTGGCTGCAGAGAATATAATCAATCTGATTTCGATATTGCCCATCTGGTGATTTCCATGTGTAGAGTCGCCTCTTGTGTTGTTGGAAAAGAGTGTTTGTGATGACCAGCTTGTTCTCTTGGCAAAACTCTATTAGCCTTTGCCCTGCTTCGTTTTGAACTCCAAGGCCAAACTTCCCTGTTGTTCCTTTTATCTCTTGACTCCCTACTTTGGCATTCCAGTCCCCTAGAATGAGAAGAACATCTTTTTTTTGGTGTCAGTTCTAGAAGGTGTTGTAAATCTTCAAAAAATTGGTCAATTTCAGTCTCCTCAGCAATGGAGGTTGGTGCATAAACTTGGATTATTGTGATGTTGAAAGGTCTGCCTTGGCTTCGTATTGACATCATTCTATCATTTTTGAGATTGTATCCCATTACAGCTTTACCCATTCTTTTGTTGACTATGAGGGCTACTTCATTCTTTCTATGGGATTCGTGCCCACAATAGTAGACATGATAATCATCTGAGTTGAATTCTCCCATTCCTGTCCATTTTAGTTCACTGACGCCCAGGATGTCAATGTTTATTCTTGCCATCTCCTGTTTGACCACCTCCAGCTTCCCAAGGTTCATAGATCTTACATTCCAGGTTCCTATGCAATATTTTTCTTTGCAGCATCGGACTTTCCTTTCACTTCCAGGCACGTCCACAGCTGAGCGTCCTTTCGGCTTTGGCCCAACCACTTCATTAGCTCTGGAGCTACTTGTACTTGTCCTCCGCTCTTCCTCAGTAGTATGTTGGACGCCTTCCGACCTGAGGGGCCCATCTTCCAGCGTCATATCTTTTAGCCTTTTGTTTCTGATCATGGGGCATTCTTGGCAAAGATACTGGAGTGGAATTGCCGGTTCCTACTCCAGGTGGATTGCGTTTAGTCGGAACTCTCCACTATGACCTGTCCGTCTTGGGTGGCCCTGCATGGCATAGCCCATAGCTTCTCTGAGTTGCTCAAGCCCCTTCGCCGTGACAAGGCAGCAATCCATGAAGGGGAATGCTTACATATAAAGCCCTAAATAGTTTAGGGCCTCGATGCCTGACAGAGCACCTGTCCCCACCTAGTTCTACTCATGTCACTTGATCAAGCCAAACTGGGCAGCTGAGGGGCTTAACCTCGAGAGAGGCTCGGAAGCAGAGAACAAGAAACCAGTGGTGGCCCCTCATCTTTGGAACACCTTGCCCCTGGAGATCCGACTGGCACCCTCGCTGGGAATTTGTAAAAACAAATTTAAGACTTGGTTCTTCCGGCAGGCCTTTGCCCTTCCTATTACATAGCTTCCTTTTCCCATCTTGGATCCTGTTTTCTTTATTGATCTTTATTGCTCTTAACAACAAAGTTATTTGAATGCTGGTTTTATCTTTATATTCTGTAAACTGCCCAGCGTAGATTCCCAAATCTAGATGGGTGGGGTAAAAATGGAACAAACAAACAAACAAACAAACAAACAAACAAACAAACAAACAAATAAATAAATAAATAAATAAATACTGGAGATTATATAGCACATTTTATGAATTCAGTTAGGATTAAATTATTGGGATGTTACTTTGATAATCAAGTATTCTTCTGGTGGGTCACTTTTCTGTGTTGACATTTTCTTCCCAGTGAACTCATTTAGGACAGCATCTGAGAAGTAGTTCAAATACTGTATTACTCAGTTCCTCCATGCGGCGTATACTATAGCACATGTGTAACAGCTCTGGTGCTGACATGTTAAAACATTTTACAGAAGAGCAGAGACAGCTGGTGAACAGAAAGTTTCCAGTATTGGTGTAAGATATTTTCCGAGAATTGTCCTGCAGCTTATTAAGCTGCTGAGTATCTCTCTGACAACAGAACTCTTAACTACAGTATTTCAGGAGCAATTTTGGTGTCAGTGATTAACAAAAACAATGATCAATTTTTAAAAAATCAGCAAGCCATATTGATGTGAGTTTAGCAAAGAAATCTTGCCGTCCTTTGGCTTTTTAAAGAGAATTCTGTATATTAGGAAAATAACATGCACTCTCAAGAACACACGGTTTTAATCAAGATGTATCTCTACTAAAGCCATGTAAATAATGATCAGAGAAGGTAGGTAGGTAGATAGGATATGTATATCAGTGAAAATTAAGGGGCGCTCAGAACTGATTTTGGCACATGTGCTGCTTGTTTTGAATATCAGCATATATATATTTTGAGAAACCATTTTTTGGACTACAACTTGCAGAATTCACCTAAGGATATTCTCCGTCCTGCAGCCCAAAAAAGTAACTTTTCTGAGCACTTCTGCAAAATTATATTCAACTGTATTGGACCTGTGCAGAAATATGTTTTTGTTTGCTAAAGCCACACATAGGTTTGTCTGTCATGTACAGATTAGTGCCAACTCTCACTGTTTTTAGCATGGCTGTGTTTATTCCTCATGGCTGCTACTTCCCACCACACAGATGACAGGAATTCTGTTCTCAGAGCTTTGAAGAAAGATAATGATCTGGACCTTTTCTTGTGCAGTATGGATGAATGAGTTTTCCAACAGAAGATCTGATGGAAAAATCTGATTTTGTTTAAACAGGAAGTACTAATTGAAAGTGCATGGGATAAACTGAGGGACATAAAAGCACAGCACAAGCTCTTAAGTTGGGGAAAAGTTTCATATCTTCTCCAGGTTTTTTTTTAAATTCTCCACAGATAGCTGCCTATGAATTGAGTGCTTTGCATTAGGACTGGAATGGCAACACATTTTAACAAGGGGTCAAGGGCAGGACCCAGTTCATTGAATTCAGCTGTAGTCATTTCTCATGGCCATGGCCCAGAGTTTGGAAATGTTATTTTTGGACTGCAAGTCTCAGAAGCCTCCAATCAGGTGGTGGTGGGGGATAGAGGAAGTGTTAGTCTGAAAACTCATTTTGTCAAGGTTCTAAACAGCTATGTTTCCTGTCCTGATCCTGAAGAGAACAAGAACAGGCCTTCCAAATGTTCTTGGTGTGAACAACTGCTTGGTCAGATTTTTGTATAGCATAGTTCTTATACACAACAACAACATATGCAAATCTACAGATAAGGTGCTGATATTTATTATCTTAATAGGCATACTTTCTCTGAACTTCTAAGACAAATTATTTTTGTTGTAAGATTCCTCTGCCCCCCACCCCCCATTCCAACAGAAGTGCAAGGATAAATGGAAGGAATCCAGAGTCAATGACATGAGGTAGCTGTTGTATTGCAAGACAAGTAGATAGGGGGGCATTTGCATAGGTATGTCCATTGTTGAAGTTGGGCAGCTGCTTATGCTTCATCCTAAGCATTTGCTGCCATGGCAAAGCAAGCCGATCTGATGTTCCACTCAGCAGCTCCACTTATAGCTAATATAGGAAGGGAAGAAAGAAGTGACCCTGTATTGATTAAGACCTCTGGCCCACTATGCTTGCTAGTGGCTAGCAGTCTGTCTAGGATTTCGGACAATGTGTTTGCTGTGTGCATTCATCTTCTCATTCTGTGACAGCTTGGTACAGCTCTGGTCATTTCCCATTATCAGGAATGGCTCTTCCCTTTGTATTCCAAAGCCTCTCTGGAGCTCTTCCAGCTATAAAAGTTCTCTATATGCTTCTGACGCTGCACTGAATTCTAATTCTGTGGAAGATAAAGGTGTGATACCTTGTTTGCGACTAGCCAATACAATGGGACCATACAGAAATTTGAAAACAATAATGGACCTATGATCTTTGCTATCTTCTGTCTAGTCTGCATCTGTGTAGGTGAGCTAACCTTTTTACTCAGAATTCCTGTAGGAGTGGCAATGTCAGGTGTGGTAGTGGTTATCAAGTACAAAAGCTTTCCTATAGCTGTTCTGTTCCAACTATTATTTGCCAGACATTTATTTTCCTCTCTACCTTTCAGAAAGTCCATTTACAGGGATGTTGCTACATTGTAACCATCTTGCCTAGTGTGTCTGTGAGTCCAACTATCTCTTGTTTTTGGTTCAGCAAATATGATCGTCTGCCTCCTTCTCACACAATGTAGCATCCTCTACCTCCTTTATCACCTCCTGGATAAATTTACGTACTATTTCTTTGTATTCTTGTTCCCTATGTATGGCTACAATGAGATCATAGACGTAAGCCAAAATAAAGGTTAAATGCTCATCTTTGTTTCTGGTGTACAGGCACTGATCTGCTTCACCTTTCTTGAAGCCATGTTGCAGTAGCATCTTCTTTAGTTTCTTATTCCAGACTCAGGCAGTCTGTTTCAATCCATAAAAGCCTTTCTTCAGTTTGCAGACAAAATCAGGATGTTTCTAGTTCACAAAACCAAGTGGTTGATTCCTGTATAGTTAGTCTTCTATCTCCCCATGTAGAAAACCAGTCTTACTGTCTAGGAGCTTGACTTGCATCTGTCTGGAGGCTGCTATGCTGAGGACAGGAGCATTCAAATGGTGCTGTGCCTCACAAATGGAATGAAGATTTCATCAAGTCTTCAAAATACTTCTACTGAAAACCTTTGCTTTGGGGCACTCCATTTCTTCATCTGCACCTTTCTTCTTCTTAAACACCTATTTGTATCCAATTGCTTTCTTGCCTTGCGGTAGTTTTATCTGTGTCCCCCTTGTTCGGAATGATCTTGCAGAGCAGGACAGGGACAATCTGTTGGATTGTGATGAGTATCTAATTCAGGATAAAGTCACTCTGATGCAGGCATTCCTTTGCTCAGATCATGCATTTATTTGCATGTTGAACTGGCCATAATTACAACAGGGACTGCTAGTGTAACTCTAATGAAATTGAGCTGGAGCCCATAGAGTTATTGATAGGATACCGTGGCTGTGCCAGCGAGGAAGCTGGCAAGGTGCACAGTCTCTAACAAATTTGCACCAAAGAAACCATTTTCTTCTGAAGCCTGGATTGGGTCATTAGCATGTCCTAGACAATGAAGCTCAGAAAACTTCACTGTCCTTGGCCCAAGTGTCTCTGGGGAAGTGGGTGAAACTATGTGAACACACTACCTGCGTTTCTCGTTTCTTTGAATTAGAAGGTTCTTCCCCAGTCTCTGGCTTCTGAAACCTCCCTTTTCTCCTAGAATGGCAGCTCCATTTTGCCTGCTATCCTTTTCTCTGTGTGCGTACACAACTTACGTCAGTCATACCCCTTTCTGGTTCGGTCCCTATCAGTGCATGCACTCAGAGGACATGGCTGCCATCTGTACGAGAGAATATGGGAGCAGTGGACCAATAGTGTTTCTCAGTGGGGCAGATAACAGCTATTAAGAAAAATACAGCAGGGTCAACTTGGAGAATTGATTCATGAGATACTAAGATCAAATTAGCTTAACTTTCTCCCACACTCAATTTCTTTGTATTGAAGAAACTATGAAGGAACTGCTGGAATTTGGTAATTTTTTAAGAAGGAGGAAAGGAACGAAAGAATTCTTGACCATCTCTAATGGCCTAGTTCAACAAATCCAACTATTCTCAGTAGGAAGAGTGTTGTCTCATGTCCGATAGACACAAAAATCCTAATTTTAGGAACATTATTCTTTTATTTGTCAAAGGAAGACAGGAAATGTGTGTGAAAAAGGAGATGGTAATATTAAGTCAGCATGTGAAGCATGATTGAATAAAGCATGTATTCAAAGAGCTCAGCACTCAATGCATTTTGCCAGGATTGACAAATCTGAACATTTTACATTTCCCATGTCTGAATTTTTAAAAGTTATTTCTATAATATTTAGAAAAAAACATTTCAAAGTTTCAGAAGTACTTACTATTGAAGGTGCAACCTTTTTTCACACCTGAGAGTCTTCCTCTGGGTCAGGGTAGAGGCACAAAATGGAGTGAGTTAGACGAAAACAAACTCAGAACAGTTTATTTTGACTGATAAAACGATACACCCTTGTGCAAGGAGGTACGATCATATGATGGAAGTGCAACCCTTTTATACTCTTTTAGAGGAACTAGGCAAACATTGCCTAAATCTACCAATTAATGAGCAGGATTAAACTGTGACCCAATAAGGTCAAAGGAAACCATTTGTAATTTCAGTTATACCCTAATAAAGTCAAGGAACTGGGTAATGCTGAATTATGCATTTCCATCCTTAATGTGGAACAATCATAACTTATTGCTGGACATACAAGATTGATAGTTACACAATGTTAAAATATTGCTGAGCAGGTGTAAGTTAATCAGTTACAAAAAATATGTTCAGGCAAGTCTAACCTAAGTAAGCTTGCATCATCTGTCTTTCACATAGATACAGCTGATAAACAAGCTTTAAGAAAAAAAATCCCTTAAGAACAGTATATAAAAATATATAAAACATTATTTTGATTTGCAACAGTTACCAACTCTGTATTTGCAGACCAGCTCCCCCATTTGTCCACGATGACTGACAAAACTGAAACAGTGTGAAAAGGACTACATCATAGTACTAGCAATACTTTGTAATCATCAAAAGCATATAACCCAGCAGCAATGACGCTATGCCTAGCAGCATCTTGACTACATCTCTGCACCACAAGCACACAGTTAAAGCACGTTTGTCTGTTTTTAAAGCTTCTGCCATCCAGTACGGGTGGTAAAGCCTTCATCTGAAATGTACTTCTTGTCTCTGAATCCTACCATCATTTTACTTACTGTCCTTTTAAAGCATCAGACTTTTTGACAAGGCTTTTCCCCCCTTTCTGCATCAAAATTCCTAATATTTTTGCACATGTTTTCTGTTGTGCACATTTATTTATGCATTGTACTTGATTTATGCATTTCTCCCTTTGACCCTTCATGCATATTCTTTCAACTCTAGGCATTCTAGCAGTTCCTATTTTAAATGTGCTGATTGTTTTGTGTATATTTTATTACTCCAAGCCCTTAGCCTTAGAAATGTAGTGTTCTGGAGGTGTCTCCTCACAATGTCTTGGGAGGCTGAATTTCAACTCTCCATATAGAAATAGGCCATGAAGAAGACAGGCAAGCTTCCTGGGGAAGAGATGGAAAGCAAAGACTTAGAGCAAACAGCATCTAAGCTGGGGGGGGGGGGGGTTCATATCACAGAAAGCACTACTTCAAAGATCCTCCCCCCCCCCCCAAGCTGTTTGGGGTTGTAGAAGTCATCAGCAGCACTTTGAATGGGTCCTGGGAACAAACTGGAGGTGATAAGAGAGGTGATAAAGTGGTAGAGTGATATATTCTAGATCAGTGGTTCCCAACCTGGGGTAACCCAAGTGTTTTTGGACTGCAGTTCCCAGAAACACCTGGCAGCACAGCTGGGGGTGCAGGCTTCTAGGAACTGCAATCCAAGAACACCCAAAGTTGGGAACCACTGTTCTAGGTAATTGGTCCCCATAAGTGTTGTTGTTCAGAATCCTTCAGATATCCAACTGTACCAATAAAGCATTGTTATTCTTTGAGTGGTGGCATTCCATTGTGGAATGCTCTCCTCAGAGAAGGTGCCCACTTTATTGTGTTGTGAACACCAGAATAATTGTTTATTCAACCAGGTCCATTAGTCCTTTAGATATAAAAATGTTTGTGAATTTTTAGCAGGGTAAGAAGGAGTCTGGAAAGACTGGCTGGAGAATTCTGGGTGCAATAGTCCCCCAAAGTAACTTCCTCCTTCCCTGGAGATGGTTTGCACTGCTGCTAACTTTTATTTTCAAATTGATTTTTTTTTTTACTTTGACTTCATTCTGTGGTTTTCAGCTTTCAAAGGTTACTAGATTGGCTAGAATCCTCTTTGCTTATGCTATTACATTGATCACATTATTTTTTTCTCCCTCTTTGGCAAGCTCTGCATAACATTACTAGGAATGTGTTGATTGTAAAATTGGTCGGGCAATCAGAAACACAACCAATAGCACAAAAGAGAACATGCCAGAAGGCAAAACATGTGATATAATTTCCTTGGGAGCAGACATAAAATGTTTTTGTATTTCATGGTTCTAAATTTTGGTCTATCAACCACACAGGCAGATTGGGGTATACAGTGAGGGAGGTATACAAAGATTTAAAAAAAAAAAAAAAAGATAAGCAAAATGGTTGGTCATAGCCCAGATTTTATTTTGTACCCACAACTGCAAGACCACAATGAAATGCATAGAAGAGCAAATAAAATAAAATACATGACATCAGGTGAAGCAAAGCTAATATCTTATTTCTGCACCCTGAGGAAGGCTTTTATATTTGTTAGCTTATTAGAATATGTACTTCAGCATTTCAGAAAGCTGACACAACCTTATCCCCCACAGATCTGAGCAGAATGTATGGTTTCTATATCTGTTATTACATAAGCACATTCTTCCTCCTTCAGCTGAGTTACTGCCCACTCTTGAATAGGGGGCTTGTTATGTAACAGAAAGGCTATTCCCTGTATATTCAACTATACAAGAATCTGGGAACAATATTGGAGTACATGACGGTCTCATTGCATAATCACTCTTTCTTACAAGTCTACTGTGAGACAAGTTGGTGTTTACAACTCAACAGCTGCAATGGGTTGTTCCATACTATTACAAAGACTTATGGCACAATTTTAGCAGTTGATGTGCCAGGATAAATACTCACAAGATAGCATTAAAATGTCCCATAGTAAGGAAAAATTTGGTGATCTGAGTCATCAGCCTGCCTGGAAATGCATTACCTGGTAGCAAGAGATGATGAGGGGGCATGTGAAATACTTGGTGTATGGTGATCATTATTATGAACTTTAGTCTAATCCAAATACAGTGGACCCTCTACTTACGGAATTAATCCGTATTGCAACAGTGGCTGCAGGTTGAAAAGTCTGTAGGTTGAAAACCGATTAATCCCATAACCGGCCGTTTTTGTTCCATTTTTGTCCCATTTTGGGTTTTTTTTCTGGTCTGTAGGTCAATTCTCTGGCTGCAAGTCAAACCTAAATTTTGCAGCCATAGAATTCTGTAACTTGAAAAGTCTGTAAGTCGAGCCGTCTGTAAGTCGAGGGTCAACTGTAGAGACAAATGTGTAATATTTGTAAGAAATATGTCAAATATACAGGTCTCTTCAGAAGCCCAAGCAACTGTAGTGAGAGCTTCACAGAAATTTCTATATATTCAGCATTTTTTACATTTTATTTTGCATGCAAACATTCAGAGGTCTGCTGCTGGAACCCAATCCTGTGTTTAAGATTACTTTTTTAAAATCAATAGATTGGGTCCTGATTTATTCAAAGCAGAGTCTTTGAAATCTGTTTGGTTTACGTTAGTCATGATTACATGATATTCCTCTAAGAGTGGCCCAATCTGAATCCTGTTCTTGGGATGACATCCAACTCATGTCCTGCTCAACTGGAAAAAGAGTCCCATTAGCAGAATGGGGTGGGTGGCCATATTCAGCAATTGCCCCTCCTTCCTACTGTCCCAAGATCTGTTTCAGAGGGTCTCCAAATCCTCTGCAGACTTGAGGGGACAGAGAGTCCTACACGAGGGACAGGTTGTCCATAAAAATTCTCCACAGCCCCTATCCCACTGACAAAAGGCAATGGAGGGAAACCAGCTGGTTTTGCCCCTGCTGAAAAGCATTTACAGCCAAATTTGACAGAAAAGCTGAAGCCACAGAAATGATTTAGAAGCTGACAGCACAACCCTGGGCATGTCAGCTCAGAAATAAGTACTAAAGTGTAAACTGCTAGATAACTCAATGGCTTAGGTATCTGGCTGTGGAGTCAGAGGTTGAGAGTTTGATTCCCCACTGGGCCTCCCTGAGAGGGGCCGGACTCAATCCACAGGGTCCCTTACAGCTCTGCAGTTCTAAGATCCTGATGATTATTATTATCTACAGTAGACAGTTCTAGCAGTTTGATAGGACTTTAGATCCCATAGCACCACCCATTGGGATCTTGGAATACAGTATATAGTTTGGTAAGGTATATACAATTCTCTGCTTGAGAAGTTTAATTACTGTTGTATTTTGGAGAAGTGCAAGAGTGCTTTGTAGCTGAGAATTCCAAGTCCTTCATCAATCTACATATCCCAGATTCCACAGGATGGAGTTATTGCAGTAAAAAGTGGTGTTAAATTGCTATAACTGCACAGTGCAGATACACTTTTATGATATTCAGTGGAGCTCAATCACAAATAAGTGTGCATAAGAAGTGATCAAACAACCTCTCATCCATAATTCCATATGATTTTTCAGCTGCTATTATTTGTTTAATAAGGAGAAATTATTTTACAAACATCGAGTTAAATAACATTAGTTGGCAATTGTGAAATTTCAGCTGGAATAAGGATCAAATACATCTATGGGTAACTCTCTGAGGGAGCTTGCTGTAGCCAAGGCTGGCCCTACCATTAGAGAGAATGAATCGATGCCGTGAGCACTTAATCTTGGCTATCACGAAAAAGCAGCAAGTTGCTATTTCACTTATCCCTGTATTCCTCCTCACAAAGGAGAGATGTTTGTCTAATTTTTTTAATGTGTCAAGAGCGAATGAGGCTTTACTCTGTGTAACATCTGGTTATGTAATTTAGATAGGAGGCAGATGATTTAGATAGGGAGTTGCTGAGTCTGACACAAGTGAGAACACAAGGAAATGACTTGCAGGAGTGGAAGGGTGATGTTGCTCAGATGACCATACTAAACATGATGAATATTTAATTTTTTTCAAGTCACTGTCAAAGCTCTGGGATAGCATTGGATTATCAAGCTTCCACACTGACATTTCATGGTTTTCCTTGCAATTACTATTTGCAGGGGCAAGCTGAAACATTTGGCTGATGGAGGCAAAGGACAAAGTGACACCTCTTTCTCATTCCATGCACGGAGGCCAACTGGATTGGAATCTTCAACACAGGCAATGACATTGGGTCCTTATGTTGCACATGTAAGCCTCAGAGTTGTTGTCTTCATGGTGGGAAGGTGTTGTGGAACACATGGAGCTTTGCTTTGCAAGGAAGATGAACAGCCAAGAGACTCAAGAAACCCCCCACCCCTGTCATCTGCTTCCTGAGACAATTGTCTTTGCCTAAAATATTTTCTAGGGATGTGGTGGCACTGTGGGCTAAACCGCAGAAGCCTGTGCTGCAGGGTCAGAAGGCCAAGCAGTCGTAAGATCACATCCACATGACAGAGTGAGCGCCCATCGCTTGTCCCAGCTTCCGCCAACCTAGCGGTTTGAAAGAATGCAAATGCAAGTAGATAAATAGGGACCACCTTGGTGGGAAGGTAACAGCGTTCTGTGTCTAAGTCGCACTGGCCATGTGACCACGGAAGATTGTCTTCGGACAAAAACGCTGGCTCTGTGGCTTGGAAACGGGGATGAGCACCGCCCCCTACAGTCGAACATGACTGGACAAAAATTGTCAAGGGGAACCTTTACCTTTACCTTTAAAATATTTTCTGGCTATTTGTTTACCTGGCTACCAGCATTTTAGCTCTACAACAGCAGTGCTGTACGTTTGAATCTGTACAGTGGTTACTACACTGGGATTATAAATAGGCAGCTGAATGCAAGTTTCAACAACATATTTTAAAAGTAGCAGTTCTGTTTCTCCCCCCATCTCCAAGTGTTGCTGTTGTTTTTAATTCACAACGATGAGTTTACTGTATTGGCAAGAGAATTGAGATTCTAAGTTAAAAACATCATGAGAAACAAATGGCTCCTTGTACACATCAAATTAATCAGCACTTCTCTTTGAATTTTAGTGTATTCTCCCACAGAGATCCAGATATTTTCCCAGATATGGAAAGCTTCTATATTCTGGAAAAGACAAAGGATGAGTCAAATGATGTTTCAGTGGGAATTTTTGTTTGTTTGGGGGTTTTTTGTTCCTTTATTGAGCAGTCTGGGAGTATTTTTCTCAAGTATTGTCATTTATCTGTCATTGTGTGGTTTTAGAAGAGTAGTAATCTGCAGAGAGACCTGCCCTTCCTTGTGCTCCCCAGGCCGTAGGACTAGCCAGCTTCAAGCCCTGCCAAAAGAACCTGAGATGTCTAAAAACAAACAAACAAAAAGCTTTCCTTAGCCCACGAGCACATCCCTGTCTTGGTTCTGTGGGTCTATCTTTTTAAATGAGTATTGCAAACACAATTAACTGCAAGGGTTTGAAATTTTACATCAGCTAACAAAGACACCAATAACTATAATACAATCATAGCCCAAACTGGATACTACCTAAATATAAACCTCAAGTTCCATAAGGCCAGTTAAACACCAGAGCAGGAGCTTGTACAGGAAATTCCACAAAGCCTCTCTTTCTGCCCCAAGTCAGGAAATCAGGCTGTGAACATAATTGCTCTCAGAGGATTCTTCTAGACACAGCACTTATTGCCCCTTAAGGGTTGTGTACCAATCTGATCGGAAATTTTCCCAACGGACAGCCAATGCTCCTCTTCTCTTAGTTTGTATCATTTTCTTTCTTTCTTTTTCATGAATTCTTGCACTTTTTGCCACTTCCAAACCCATGCACTTAGATTTTTTTTTGTACTCTGCTTTGTACTGAGGCAGAGTTTAGTGCTATTGTGCTTGTCGTCTGCTGTGGTGTCCCAGTGTTTTTCTCCCACAATTTGTTCTGCATAGGAAACAGTCAAAACCTGTCCAGCATTTTAAACAAACAGCCTTTTACTTTTTCTATTTATGGTTTTACCACAGAAGTATTTTCCCATGGGGCATTGTGCTGCAGAATTGGTCAACACATTCTTAAGAGAAAATTCTTTTTGTTTGTGTTTGTGTAAAAATAATTGCCTAAATCTGTGCCTCATCCTGTGCAGGACAAACCACCATATAAATATAGGCTATGCCTCATCCTGTATAGCACTGGTTCTTAACCTTTGTTACTCAGGTGTTTTTGAACTGCAACTCCCAGAAAACCCAGCCAGCACAGCTGATGGTGAAGGCTTCTGGGAGTTGCAGTCCAAAAACATCTGAGTAACAAAGGTTAAGAACCAGTATAGGACAGGATGGGGTGCTACTTTGCACAGCATAGCAACACCCACAGAACTGTGTTTCCTAGCAAGGAAAATGGCTATGCTCAGGGTACCATCCTGCACAGAAATTTTGAGTTTTTCTTTTGTGCAGAAAATGTGAGGCAGCTGAGAAGTCCCACAAGATTTCCCATGAGATTTCTGTCCAAAGAGATCTTTCAAGATGAACTGTCTGGGTAAACAATAAGACATTTTCTTCTTCTTTCTTTCTTGGAGAGAACAAGACACTCTGAGATTCTCATCGAATCACTATTCTAGTTTTCCTCTCCATAAAATCATGCTGGAAGGCATCCTATGAATCATCTGTCCCAACTACCACAGACTTAAACCAGTCCCAAAGGTTTTTCTCTGAAACGTTTTAGACAAGATCAAACAACCTTCATGGACAGCATGTTCCATTGAAGGTTGGATATTTTATGTACTATGACAATTGTCTATGGGAATATTTGGAAGAACATGTCGGTAGATGGAGGATTTGTGGCTCTCCACCACAACCAGTAGTAAGCAGTGTAGTTCCTTAACATCTGGAAGGCTGAATTTCCCCACATGTATGGCTCCAGACATTACATGACTTTTGACATATTATTTCATTGTCATGGATCATATATGAGGATGTAAATTCATTCTTTCTGCAGCACAGCATCTTAATGCTTCCACTGACGACCACTACTTACTTTCTCACTTTCTGGCTTGCTTCACTACATTCATTTTGTTTGTGGGATTTATATTCCACTTTTGTTTGTGGGATTTATATTCCACTTTTCTCTTAAGTGGCCACAAACCAACTGACAACAGTAATTAAAAAAAACACCACACAAAAAAGAATAAATACATAACATCAACAAGAACTGCTGGATAGCTCAGTGGTTTAGGTATCTTGTCTGTAGAGCCAGAGGCTGGGAGTTCAATTCCCACTGTACCTCGTTGACAGGGACTGGACTCAATGATCCACAGAATCCTTTCCAGCTCTGCAGTATTAAGATTATTATTTATTCATTGATGATCCAGAATTTTGACTATGCTGTGCTAAATATAGTGGAGAAATTATCTCCACAATGAGTTTCTTGGACAAGTCTTGGAAACAGAATTTTATTTTCTTTATTAAGAAAGGTCTGCTTTCTGGAGTTTCTCCACCCACTTCCTGTCAGACACACCTCTACCTAATATTACTTATTCTCTACTGTGCATTTATGAAACACAGTAGATTCTGGAGCCAGCATACGGACAGCAGTTTGCTAGAGTGGTAGCAGTGTATTCTCCAACAGAAGAGAGTGTGGGTAATGGAGTGAATAAGTTACTTGTGCAGTACATTTACCTCCATCATCATCATCATTGGATTTTCTGAATCCATTTCAATTGGGTTTCAGGCCTGGCTTTGGTACGGAGACTGCCTTGGTTGCCCTGTGCGATGACCTTTGCTGGGAGAGAGACAGGGGGAGTGTGACCCTGTTGATACTCCTGGACCTTTTAGCGGCTTTCGGCACCATCGACCAAGGTGTCCTTCTGGTTAGGCTGGCTGGGTTGGGAATCGGGGCATTGCTTTATGGTGGTTCCGCTCCTTCCTGACTGACTGTGTCCAGATGGTGATGCTGGGGGAGAGTTGCTCTGTCCCATGGCATTTATGTCATGGGGTTCCTCAGGGCTCGATACTGTCCCCCATGCTGTTTAACATCTACATGTAATCGCTGGGGGGGGGTCATCAGGAGGTTTTGGCTGAGGAGTCAGCAATATGCTGATGACATTCAACTCTACCTCTCTTTTCCCACCAATCCAGGTGAGGAGGTTTCTGTGCTGAACTCATGTTTGGACCTGATAATGGACTGGATGAGGGTTAATAAATTGAAACTCAATCCAGACAAGATGGAAGTGCTGTTAGTGGGTGCTTCACCGGACAGGCTAGAGGGCCATTTCCCTTAGACGGGATTACCCTCCCCCTAAAGGACAGGGTCCACAGCCCAGGGATGCTCCTGGACCTCAGTCTAACTCTGGAAGCCCAGGTGGACTCGGTGGCCAGGAGCACCTTCCTTCAGCTGTGGAAATTATACCAGCTATGGCCCTACTTGGATGAGAGGAGTCTCATGACAGTTACGCATGCACTGGTAACATCCTGTATAGATTGCTGCAATGCAATGAATGTGGGGCTGACTTTGAAGATGGACCAGTGACTGCAACTAGTTCGGCGACTGGTGAGTTGTGGGGCCGCTAGGGAACACATCAGGCTGATCCTGTTCAAATTACATTGGCTACCAGTCACTGTCCAGGCCCAATTCAAAGTGCTTGTTTTGACATATAAAGCCCTAAATGGCTTGGGTCCTGGATACCTGAAGGACTGCCTCCTTCCATATGAGCCTACCCAGCAATTTGGGTCCCAATGCCAGTTTTTTGGAGCATTGTATTTTAATTGTATTTTAATTATCTTTTTATTGTATTCGAATTTTTGTAAGCCACCCAGAGACCTTGGGGTAGTGTGGGCAGCATATAAGTTAAATAATAAATAAATAAATAAATAAATAAATAAATAAATAAATATTAGAACTGCAGAGTTGGAAGGGACCCTATGGATATTCCTATTCACTTATATTTTACAAGAGAAGGTTTCAGGTGTTGTATAGAGATGTGAGTCCTAAACATCTGTAATGACAATTATATATTGTTCAAGACTGAACTGAAAGCACTTATTAACTTAATTTGCAAGCAAATACTTTAACAGGAAGACGTAAACATACTAACGAGTTCTCTTCTAAACTCTCCATTCAGCACATTTCAAAAATCATTTGGCAAGAAATATTTCAACAACTTCTTCCAAAGTATAAAAACCATGAAAGTATCTGTTTTCTTCACAAAGTTTTGAAAGATTGCTCGGGGATTTTACACAATGAAACAATTATGTAGTGAAGCCAACAAATATAACCTTATCAGCCATGCTACATTGTGATAGCTATGAAGTAACCAAGCAAATACATTAACCAAGTAACAACTAGAATAATAACTTTTGCTAATAATTGTAATGATTGATGCATATTACTTTTTTTCTCAGTTCCCTTTTTAACTGAAGATGCCATAATTTTACAGGTTTGGCTCTTGAGTCCCCGGTGCTGGCCCAATCCATTTACATTAAAACACAATATTTTACATACATACATACATACATACATACATACATACATACATACATACATACATACATACATACATACATACATACATACATACATACATACATACATACATACATACATACATACATACATACATACATACATACATACAGCTCCTTTCCCTTTGTGTAAATTGGATGGAATATGCAGGTAGGATAGACCCTTGGAAGTGAACTGTGACTACTTAATTTCTTCCAAATGTGCAGGGGTTCCTGTGTTATACATATTTAAAGTTTATTTTAAAAAAAAGCTAAGAGTTTCTTTACTTCATGTCAGAACTGAAATAAATGGAGTGTGCAAATTCTGCAGGTTCAGGGACATACATACATACATACCAGTTGAAAAGTGATCCATACTCAATGGCAGTTCTCTCAAGGGTTATCAAAAAGGGAGGTCCAAAAGCCAGGCTGGGTGAGTACACAAAATGGAGGCCAGAGAGCAGTTTAAAGAAGAAGACCAAAGGTATAGTGAGAATACAACCTGAACAGCAAGAAACACTTTAACTGAAAGACTGAGGTCAAGTTGTGAGCTTATCAATCAGCTGAGAATTTCAGAAGAATGACAACAGGGAACAAACTGGGGAAACTGAGCTTGCTATCAGGGGTCTTTTGTTAGATATCATTCTTATACTGCTATACACGGGCAACTTCCATCCCCACCAACAGCCACTCAGTAATACCGTACACTAAAGGTGTCTTCTCTTGGAGTCTCACATTATGTCTGTATCCAACTGTTCTTCACCTTGAGATACTTTCTCTCTCTAGGTCTTGGAAGCTGGTCTTCCTCACCAAATCTCACTCCTCTGCCAGGTGAATTGTCCCTGAAAGGTCTGGACCATGCCTCAGTCTCTGGTGTCTCTAGAAGAGGGATCTCAGCTAGACGTTTGCGTTCTTCCCAATCAGACCTAGCCACCTGGGATACATCACCCTGACTATCATTCTCGGAGGAAGACCTTTCTAGGTGGGATATGTTATCACCCACATGAAACACTCCCAACAACTGGAAGCACTGGAGTCAATGGTAAAACATGTTAGCTTTTAAGGTGTCACAAGGCTCGTTCCTATACAACAGACCTCACACTGGCATGGCTATCCCTCTGGAAAGGATTTATTATTTTTTATATGGTGCACATTGTCTTGATGGTTTGTGCAGGCCAGTGATATAAAAGACTCCTGCTAAACAAATGGACAAGGTTAGGTCTTATTAGGTTTCTTTCACTGTATTAAAATGCCCAAGAAACCAAGGCTGTCACCCAACTGATGTAATCTGAATTTTAGTTGACAATGTAATGACATGTGCATACATCTGTATTTTAATAAAATCAAATAGTTGGAGCTAGCAGTGGTCGGCCTTTATTTTCAAATGGGGCATTCGTGTGTCCTAGCAAAGCAAAAATGCCGAAGAGAAATTCTGCCTTGTGAGAGAGGAAAAGGAGAAACATTCTCCTTAAGATGGTGCTTTCTGTCTGTGGTTTTTATTACTTCTTCTATTTAAAAACCCGTGTTTAAAATTTATTCCTTGAATTAATTGGGGCAGCTTTATAGATAATGCATTTTTTTAAAAAAAGCCAGCAAATCAGTGAAATATTACAAGTGTAAAAAGGAGTATATCAAATGTGAAGCTTGCATTGTTGGCATGTCACTATTCAATTAGTATGAGAGATGGGGCATAATCTATTAATTTATTCATTTATTTTTGGATGGTCAGTCTTAGAAATCTATAGCCAGCACCACCACTGCTATATTGACCACAAACTATTGTCGCCATAGTTTTTTAAAAAAGAGGAATGATCTCTATCCCTGTTTAAACATCATCTGTCAGCAACGGTCCCCTTAATTTTCAACCCTGCTGGGTGGGGTTCCATCCCTCATGTGCAAAACTCCACCCCCACATGTAACTCCGCCCCTGCCCCCATGTGGGGTTCTGTTAGAACTAAAGGGGCTGGAAATGATCACTGTGAGTGTACAAAGGCAGAGGAATGCTGTACGGAGGGGGTAGAGTTGTGCATGCTCACACAGCTGCACAATTAAGAGGGAACCTTGTTTGTCAGATATATATGTTTTTATAAGGGAGTTAAAATGGACATCCAAACACTCTACATTAGTTATAATGTTTGCATATTTTATAGTTTATCATCCATATCCTAATATATGAGTGAAAAAATCTGACAGAAAACAATCCTCTTTAGATGGGTGTGGGGGATAACCTGGCTGTTGACAGATAAATGTGTTTTAGCAGCTACATGTTTTTAAAAACCAAAGGTTTCTATGTTACCGCTGCAGTACACAGCCATGTCCATCACATGCTGATCCTCCTGTTATTGAGACCTTCTGTGTTTCTTTTGAGCATTCCCCCCACCTGCTAGATTAATGTCATCATGTAGCTATTAACACATAGGAGTTGTGGATCAGCTGCTGTCTCCCAGCCCAGTAAGAAGAATGGAATGCTTGTTCATTTGCAGGCTGGGAACACCTATGAAGTTATAATGCCCATGGTGTTTTCCAAGACAGCCCGTGGGGAAGACACAAAATGTAACCCAGAAGCACAGGTTGGAACAGGTTGATGTTGTTATTACATTTAAGCTGCAAGTTGTAGTCAAAAAAAGTAACATTTCAATCCTCTGCCTACAAGTGAATGTAGAATAGAGTAGTATATAGAATGTTCATTCCAAGCAAGCAAGTTGATGGGCACAGCTTGCATGTGTCTCCCCATGAAAGCATCTCCTAATGCACATGGAACTGTAAAGTTGCATGAATCCATATATACACCAGAATTAAATTAAGCTAAATGAAGAAGCTCTGCATTTTCTCTTTTTCTGCAGTGCCGTTTGATTTGTATTTCATACGCACATAGACAACATTTCTTTGTCTCTAGTTTACTCTCTAAGTACCTCTGAAGATCAGTTCAGCGGCCCATAGATCACTTTTATGAGGCATTCTTTCTGTGGCGTTTCCTGTGTTCAGACTCTGTTTCTCTTCTGTCTTCCTTGCAGGGTTTCCAATGTCCATGCTTCATGCTTCATTCTGCAAATGGCATCAGCACAGCCTATTTGATCAGCGTCTTTGTAGCTGCCCCCTTCCTTCCAAACATGCTGTGGCTTTTCAGCCCCCTCCATAATCCGCACTACAGATTTATATCTTGTTCTTCCTTACCTTGCTGTTGCTGTTCTCCTGCCTGAACAGACATTGTGTGTTCACTATTCAAAGGTGAATGACATGATGCCCCAGTGATCAGGACACCATCCATTTTTAAATGGACAGCAAGGAATTTAGTACATCTGATGTTCCATGCATCAGTACCTTACTGCTTAAGTCCACTGCCAGGCTTGCCGGTTTCTCCAATGCATTCAACTCAATGCATGGCAGAATCGAAAACACAGGCAGCAGCATCTCTTTTGTCTATGCCAACATATAAGCATAAAACATTTGCCTTTTGAGAGCAGGATATTGCTTCCCTCTGCTTGTGCTGTCCTCATATGAACCATATGATGCAACAGACTTCATCCTCATATACTAAAAGAGTCAAAGCTAGCCATACTGCAGTGAGGAAACTTGAGACTTAAAGTATGCCTTGAAGAGGACAAGTACATCATCTCCACTGTGACAAAACTAACTGAATAGCCCATGTAAAATAGGAGAAAAACTGGAAAAAGTTAGTAGATTTAAATAACTAAATAACTTCCTGCAGATGGACTGACTTTTGTCAAAAGAATAGGGTAGTAATTTCCCTCTATTTCTACAGACCCCTAGATGATTCTCAAAATCTTCTCCAGGAGATCAAGGAGTCCCTTGAGTATATTTGGGAAGCAGGGCAAGTCATGGAAACATCACTGTTGTGAATAAGTACGAGAATCCCCCAGCTGACTGGCTTCTGAGCATTGGGGATTGAGAGCTTCCAAGAGAAGGAGAGAAGAGAGAGATCCTATCGTAGAGGCAGATGTCCAGTCATACAATATTGCATCCCAACTGATGTCTCTGCCTTGCATTGCCTCCACTCTTGCACAATGAGAACTTTCCTGCACCTGGAGTTTGTGGGGCATAGGACCATACTTATTGCAACATTTCATAATGACACTATATCCCCTATACAGTGTCATACCAAACGGATGAATAGAAGGTATCCATGTCTCAAAGTCAGGTAGGGGAAAGCACTCCAGGACCATGGCTATGAAATCTGCACATCTTCTGGGTAGGGACAAAAGGTGTTTGACAATGAGCTTTTACCTGCCTTCGTTTTCTTTGGGGTAGACCTACAGCTGTAGGAACATGGTGTAGTTCCTGGTTGGTGTTAACCCTCAGAGTCCTGATGCAGAAAACCCACCAGGCTTCTCCAGAAACAAATATTACTATCCCTGCTCTGTTGTAAACTTTGCTGTTTGTTAGACTCTCTTTCTACCTACTTAGGTAGAAGGAAAGTCATGTGTTGATTTGCACATGTTGCCCTGGCCACTGGTCTTGATGTAGAGATCAGAGTTCCTTGGCTGGGTCTTATATTTCCTGAGTGCTGTGCCAGGACTGATGGAAATGTTTACTGGAATCCCCTCTGCTGTTGTACCAGGGAAGCTCAGAGACCACTGATAATGGCACAGCTAAAAATATATTGTAAACAAATAAAAATAAATAAATAAAACAGGTAGAGGATAGTCATCGGGGTTGCCCGCTCATCCTTCCTCATGCCACTGCTAGGTCAGTATACAAACAGTCAACATAGGGCTTTACCAGAACAGTTTGCCCTTGATGATTGCGTGGTTTCTGTTTTTACATATTCTTGGCACGCACTTCCTGATACAGACATGGAAGCTAATAAGAGGAATAACTGTCCTCATTTTAACCCATTTTCTTGATCAGGATCAATGGAGAGTGGGCATGCCTGTAATTTGCCATGCAATCATCATCATCATCATCATCATCATCATCATCATCATCATCATCATCATCATCATCATCAGAAGTTACTTCATGGAAATGGTACTAAATTGTCTTGGAAGTGCAGTGGATTGTGTTTGCCTGTTTGTTGATTGCCCATAGGACATGTGTATCTAGCAAACATGCATTGGGTTTCTTTTGAGATTTTAAATGCACTCAGATATCAATATGCAGTAACTGCCTACATTAATTATGTAATTCAGTTTTCAGATGTTTCTGTGAAGAGATAAAACTCTATACAGAACTCTCCTCTGTTCAGTCTTGTCCAACATTTCACTATCTTTCTTGCAATAAAAGTGAGTTTTCAATATGTATATTTATTTTCTTTGCAGATGTTAGTCACATCAGGGAATGACCTAAGGCTGCACAAAGTAGCATTTAGGATTTTATAGCCCACCACATATGTGTATTATCCATCTGCATTATCCCTTCAGATCCATTCTATAAGCATTTGCAGGCTGAACTCATGGAAAGCCCAGGCAACCTTAGTAAGCCTTACTCATACTGCCCACAAAACTTTCATGTGGCTGCCTTAATTAAAAGACTGAGGAAAGTACAGTATGTTCTATAGCGATGCAGTCCAACAGGGTGACGTGAACTGAGGAAAACATATTGATTACAAAAGCCCCAAGTTAAATCCTAGAATTCCAATAGGGGAGGGGGAATGGTTTCTATTTACACTTTTTTGTATTTGTGAAGGCTTTCACGGCCGGGATTTAATGGTTGTTGTGGGTTTTTAGAGCTCTGTGTTCTCACCAGAGCACAGAGTGCTGTCCTCTGAAGATGCCGGTCACAGAGACTGGTGAAACATTAGGAAGAACAACCTTCAGAACACGGCCAAAGAGCCCGAAAAACCCACAGCAACCATTACACTTTATTTTTGTTTCATTTTGAAACAAATCTGCTCGTACATTAGTAATCAAGGGAGGAAAAAAATGTAAGAGATCTACTTCTCATCAAAGTGATGAGCTCACCAAAAGTTGTTGACAAACATTGATGACATTGGCGAGGGAAGGCACAAATTAACTGAAGCAGCTGTGGCAAACTGTAAACGGAAACCCTCATTACAAAGTCCAGAAATAAAATAATGCACCAATGGAGAATTTGTACTTCCTTGTTTTAAAAAAATAGCCACGTAATTTGGAACTCCAAAATACCAGACAGAGCTATAGAGCAGGGTTTCGAAAGCATCCATGCTTACTCCACTTTTAGGACTAGGTGTTGGTTTACTTTAGTTTAGTTTTGTTTGAGTGGCAGGGCAAATGTGAATTGAGGGAGGCACAGAAATGATGATGTATGAGTAACAATAGTTACCTGTTACGAGTATAGGTGTGCACAAACCACCTTTCAAAATTGTCTACATATTTATGGGAAGACAAATTAGGGGGACAATTACACTGAGTTTCTTGGAGGAAGGAGAAATTCTCCAACAATATTTTAGAAGTGAGACTCACCATTAGCAGTAGTTGTAACAAAACTTTGTTCTCTCCCCCATGATTCCCCAACAGCAGCACCATCGCTAACAGCAATTGAGTTAGGAGCCTGGTCACCACTTTGCTTCCTTCTTAGTGCCTTCTACCTGATTGCATAATTATTTGGAAAATGAATATCCAAGATGGAATGTGAAGTGGTCTTCTATTTATATAGTGTAAGGGGAAAAATAAATCTCAGAATGTTTCACAGGGGAGAAAAGATTTCTGAGAAATTTTGGCTCAGCATTCTTCAAGGTTCACCCCTTTCTCCAGACCTTTGAAATCCTATATTTTAGAGCAGTAATTATAAATACATTTTGTCTTTGTTCCAGGTGCTTATAATATACTTCCTTCCTTCTAAGAGACAGCAGTGATGGACGCAACAACATGAAAAATAGGAAAGTAGTACTGTGCCATATCTTGTCCTTCTAGCTTCTCCTTCAGTTTATTGGAAACTTATTTCCACATGGAGGGGCCTCCCATTTCTGCCTCATTCCTTCAGAATTTTTTAAAATTACCATAGCAAGATAGCAGAGGATTCTGCATTTAGCTCCGTACCTCCTTTCTGTCACATATGTCTTCATCATTCTGCGGCATCCTTGGCTGCCCACACATGAATTGAAGTGTGGAAACTGGGTATAGATAGGGAGACTGGGCTGCTGGCTGCCACAGAGCTGACTGAGCAGTGAAAGAAAAGACACTTATACACACACACCTCTCAGTAACTTAAGAAGATAAGCTCAAGAATCTGAACTTCAGCCATATAAATTACTTTGAAATTTCTATTCCTCTAAAATACGTTTCAAAGGGAACCCCTTTTGTATCAACTTGACAAAAAAGAGGGCTGGGGAGAGACAAAATACTGTGGAATCTTAAAGAAGAACGTATTTTCTCCTTGCAGTCTTTCATGGATCAAAATATACTTCTTCAGACACAAGGAAAAAGAATCTATTTGTACCAAATTGTTGAGAATGGTCAAAAATTTTCTGATTATTTTGTAGAGGGAATGAACACTGTAGTGAGAGTTTGTAAATTAGTTTGCTTTCTTTTGTGATTGGTATTTATTTATTTATCAATTTATTTAAGTTATATGCCGCCCACACTACCCCAAGATCTCTGGGTGGCTTACAACAATTTGAATACAATAAAAAGATAAAACAATTAAAATACAATTAAAAATACAATGTTCTAAAAATTGCCATCAGGGCCCACAGTTGATATTATTTCAATTAAAAACCTTCTGGAACAGGAAGGTTTGGACCTGGTGCTGAAATGCCATCAACGTTGGTGCCAGAAGAATCTCCCTTGGGAGCGTGTTCCATAGTCTAGGGGCAGCTGCTGAAAAGGCCCTTTGTCTACAAGCCATCCCGCTTACCTCCTTGACAGATGGCTGTTTCAGGAGGGCCCCCTGGCTAGATCTTAATTGCTGGGTAGGTTCATATGTAATTTGAACAGAATCAGCCTGCTGTGTTCCCCAGCAGTCCCACCACTCACCAGCCATGCAGCTTGATTCTGAACCAGTTGCAGTCACTGGACCGTCTTCAAAGGCAGCCCCACGTACAGTGCATTGCAGTAATCTATACAGGATGTTACCAGTGCATGTGTAACTGTCATGAGACTCTGCTTGTCCAAATAGGGCCGTAGCTGGTATAATTTCTGCAGCTGAAGGAAGGCGCTCCTGGCCACTGAGTCCACCTGGGCTTCCAGAGTTAGACTGGGGTCCAGAAACACCCCCAGGCTGCGACCCTGTCCCTTAGGGGGAGTGCAACCCCATTCAGGGCAGGGAAATGGCTCACTAGCCTGTCTGGCGAAGCACCCACTAACAGCACTTCCGTCTTGTCTGGACTGTGTTTCAGTTTATTAACCCTCATTATCAGGTTCAGCACAGAAACTGCCTCACCTGGATTAGTGGAAAATGAGCGGTAGAGTTGAGTGTCGTCAGTATATTGCTGACTCCTCAGCCCAGACCACCTGATGACCTCTCCCAGTGGTTCTATGTTAAACAGCATGAGGGAAAGTATTGAGCCCTGAGGTACCCCATGACATAAATGCCATGGGTCAGAGCAACTGTCCCCCAGCATCACCTTCTGGACATGGTTAGTCAGGAAGGAGCGGAACCACTGTAAATTCATGCACCCAACTCCCAACCCAGCCAGCCTATCCAGAAGGACACCTCGGTCAATGGTGTCGAAAGCTGATGAGCGGTCCAGGAGTATCAACAGGGTCACACTCCCCCTGTCTCTCTCCCGGCAAAGGTCACCATACAGGGCAATCAAGGCAGTCTCCATACCAAAACCTGGCCTGAAACCCAATTGAAATGGATCCAAAAAATCTGTTCCATCTTGCAACACCTGGAGTTGCCCAGCCACAACCCGCTCTACCACCCTGCCCAAATAAGGGAGGTTCACCACTGGTCAGTAGATAACCACCAGCCTTGGGTCCAGGTTAGGCTTTTTAAGGAGTGGCTGAATTAACGTCTCTTTCAAAGTGATAGGGATCACTCCCTCTCTCAAAGAGGTGTTCACAGCCTCCTGGACCCAGATGCAAAACCCCCTGGCAAATTTTCCAGTTAGCCGTGATGGGCAAGGGTTGAGTGGAGTGGTGATAGAATGGACAGATCCAAGCACCCTATCCACATCCTCAGGTCTCAACAACTGAAATTCGTCCATTAATACTTGACCTAAGCATGGCACACTAGACACATCCTCTGATTCTGCAGTAATGGTGGAGTCCACCCCACTGCAAATCTGAGCGATTTTCCCCTCAAAATGAATGGCACAGTGAGCTGATGAGCAGTACGGGACATCCACCAGATTTCCCAGTTGAATTAGATCCTGGACCACCCAGAATAGCTCTGCTGGATGACATTCTGAAGAAGCAATATGGATGGTGAAATATTGTCATTTCACCAGCCATATTGCCATGAAATAAGCCCGATAATGGGCTCAAAGTCACGTTCGAACAGACTCCTAGTGAGATTTCCTCCACCTGCACTCCAGCCGCCTCCCCTCTCACTTCATTGCTTCAAGACTTGAGTATGGGATTTCTCTGAAGTCTGAAAGACTGCCCCAGCCACTTCTCTCCAACACTAACATGCTTTCAGCACTATTTATGGGTATCTATCAGTTTCTGCTCTTGATAATGTGAACTGTCAGTTTCTGCTTTTGATAATGTGAAGTGTCACCAGTGTGGAGTTGCTATCACCGCATTCAGTATTTGTATTCACCATATCACAATTTTATCCTTTGAGGGGGGGGAATGCTTCTCAAAATTCAGGCAGCCTTACTGGGATTTGTAGTGCAATGAAATGTAGTTCCTATTCTTTCTGGAAGTTATCAGAGTTTTGGTTTTCTTAATGGCACAGCAATGCATAGTCTCCATTTGCGAGTATATGTCTCATTACTTCTCTTTTATTTTTATTTGGAGCAGGAACCAGAAGTCTTATAGATTTCAGGACTGGAGATTTGCTATTAAACAACTGAATCAAACAACAGCTTGAAAAGTTACTTTTTTGGTCTATAACTCTCAAGATTTCCCAATGAGCGTGGCAAGGACAATTGTCCATGTTCTGAGTTTGTGCTCACTCTTCTTTAGAAGTTTTCAGGGAAAGATGGAAAAAGTAGAATAAAAGTAAAATACTAATTGCAAGGCTCTTCCCAGAAGCACATCCTGGAGCTAATTTTTCTCCTCTATCAAGGGCAGCATACAATTTATTATGTGTGTACCATTCTTCTGTCAAAGATCATAGTAGCAGATGTACACATCTGATAGGGCAGCAGTTTCAATAACAATCCCACTTCCCCATTCAGCTCCCGGATGGCATCATCCTCCATCTGCCCAGGTCTGCAAGATAGAGACTCAAAACTCATGGACTTATAGCAAGTATTTATAGCAAGAATATGAACTATAGTATTCACTAAATCAGGTGAGAAAAGAAATTGATGGGGCAAGACTGATGCTCAGGAACAAGCTATTACAAAACACACTCAAAAGAGAGAATTGCAGACCACCAATAGTTGACACCCTACAGCTCCTAGATGAGAACACTAACATGTATCATCAGCAAGCTATAATCCATTATGAACAATACTTCACTTCTCAGGCTTGGGAGGGCAGCCCTGTACTCACTAAAAGAAGTTCCCTAACCTTAAACAACAAGCCAAATAATATAGGTACAGGCTCGTACAAGACCCTGCTAGAAACCTAGATGCCAAGTCCATCCCCACATCTACTGTAGCAGCACTGTTATGAGTCTCAACAATGCTACCCACAATATCAGTGTCTCATTAACTTTTTCATTTTCTAACACATAGCTTCTTAATCTGTGGTCCGGGGGCAGGGGGGCAGCGGCGATGTCCTCACAGATATCCACAACGGCAGGAAGAGAGAGTCAGTCAGTATCTGTGTGCCTGAATGTCTGGACAGACTTCATGATCTTGTTTCTTCTTTGATTTCTGCTAATAAAATCATTTGGTTATTGTCAGGTAAAGTGACTTTTCAATATTATCACAGTAAATTTCATAACAATACATTTTGGCTGAGCCTCAAAATGGACTGCTGGCTGAATCTGAAACATGAGGGATATGATGCTGTGGATGAGGGCGCATCCTGTTCAAAGCAAAATGAAGCAGCTTCCAGTCATCTTAAAAAGTGTTGCCATTGTAGCAAGGAATATATGTCAATGAGATCCTTCATGAGAAACTTTAGAGTTTTGAATCTTGAGTTAAGCCTTAGTGGTCCAGGCAATAAAAGATGTTTAAAGGGGTCTGTGGTAAAGAAAAGGTTAAGAAACACTGTTCTAACACAATGGCTGAAATCCTGTTGATTTGTTATGCAAAAGGTGCACTTCCTTTTCTTTGGGATGGTTTTTGTTGCTGCCTCCTGTACAACGTTATGAGCCTCTATCCAAAGTTCTTCAGGCACTCTGTCCACCAAATTGAGTTCCTTAAATCTGTTCTTCACTTCCACTATGTATTCACAAGCCAGTGGACATGCATACTGCTAAAAATTCCAGCAGGGACTTGTAAATTACCAGCTAGAAATGACTGAATGTTATGCCTTTTATCTTCTGTCTGCATAACAAAGCAACATTTTAGCCAATGTTTTCTGTCATCTGCCAACAGTGCCCTTTGCATCCCACATAGTCTAGACAGTACAATCTATAAGCAAGGAAATAAACGAGCAGAAATCTGACATCAGAAATGGCAACACATAAAAGCCCGTATATCTCAGGGTGGGTTTGTGGAGAAAAGAAATCTCAAAAGGAGATTTGAGAAGAAGACCCTGAAGTAGGTTATGACAATACATATCCTATGTATGCATCCCTCTAGAGGCATACATAGAGACTGGAGCATTTTGACTATGCTGAATATATTTATAAACTTGTTTTTTAACTATAATTTTGCCTATAGCCAAAAAGATATTTCCTTTGGCAAATTCCGGGCTCAACACAAACAATTCTGCAGTACTTCAACAGCCTAACCATTGTGTACCGACTGTTTTCTTTAGGCAGTCATTCCATCTGCTGACAGAGTTTTTATGCAATCAACACCTAAGAAGTTGATTGTGTCTGTTAATAATTTATTATTAACTTTCAAAATTCATTGCATTATGAAAAAAGGAGCTGAATGGAGGTGGTGAAGGGATATGAATACATACAGTTGCCTCTGCTGCCTGGAATTAGATCCTGCCCCCATGACATGGGGCTACATGTCTGAAAATGTTCCTTTTTCTTGTGACCCCCTTTGGAACTTCTTCACACATTCCTAGAGTGTACTTGCCCCCAATGTTTGGAAAGTAGTGGTATTGTACCCCATATGCCTGAGGACGTAGATTGTAATCCATAAAACCTCACACTAAGATATATTTTAAAGATTTTGCTTTTGTCATACACAGCAGCTTTGGTGGACTTTGAAAATGCAATAACGCTCTACTTTTTTTAAAAAAAAGTAATTGGCCAAGATCATGGTAGAAATTATTTTAAGACCCAAAGCCAGCAGAAAAGCTGGATAGAATACAGCGTGACTGCACTCTGGAAATTCAAGTTTGAACAAAAAGATAAAGGTGCACCCACTGTGTGGCTCATCCACTGGACACACGGAAGAACTGTTGGAGAAAATGGACTCGTTAGTGCTGCTAGACCCCTCCCCCCCTCCAATGTGAAGAGGGAGGGAAAGCATGTGGCAGATCATTGGAACAGAACTAGGAGAAGAAAGCATCAGTTGCACCAGGGCTGTTATGAATAACGGCAACTGTGGCAAGTCTGCTGAAGCTGCAAAAACCTCTTTATGAAGGCTTGTACCACAGCCAGATGCTTGCGGATCTAAGGCTGGTGCCTCAGAGTTCATTAAGTTATCAGGTCATGGGGAAGAAAGAAATGGTGGCTGATCAGTAGCTCATGCACAAGGACACAGCTCTTCAAGGCTAAGAGTACGCCTTTTGAAAGCTAATACCAATGTTCTTCCGGCATCCCTGATTATGCTTAAGAATTACATGACCATGTGTTTTGAATGAAGTGAAGATGGATGGAAAATATTTTGACTCAATCTCAGAATGAGCCCTAAAATGCATTTTGTAGATTAGCAAGGAAAGGGGAGGGATCATATGTCCTTTCAAATACTGTTTCTGTAGTCTAAAATTGAGATAAATTTACAGAAGTAACAATGCTTTTCCAAGGCGATGGAACAGAACTGCATATGGTTGAAGTCACTGTATTTTTGTAATGCTTTGGAGTATTTGCTTTTAATGGCTGCTCTTTTTTATGAAGTCCTTTCTAAATCCAGGATACACATGGAACTTCCTTTCCATCTGGCTACCAAACAGGAAACAGTTAGAATCTTGAACCTCATGGAAGCTTTAGTTGACTGACAAACAGACCCTCATATTCACTGATATTGCCAGGTTGCTTTTATCCATCCCTGATGACTTGGACATGCTGAGAAATCAGTGCTATAGGCCTGTGATTGAGGGGCCTGTTCATGGTATTTTGTATTCTACTATAAGAGAGATCTCACTTTTTCCGTTTTCTTCATTTGATGTGTTGATGCTTATGATGAATTCTAGTACCCGGGGAAGAAGAATGTGAGAAATTCTTACCAACACTTTTTAAAAATAGCCAAGGGCTTGATCCCACTCTCAAAAAAACCCTCCAGTGTTCTACTGAGTTCTCTTTTTTAAAAAAACACAATTTAAATTTTAGCATACGCAGGAGGGACATGCACGTGTGGACCACTCTGCCAGGGGTTTTTCTGAACCCCTGGCAGAGGTCTGTTTATTTTGGGGCAGATGTGGCATTGATCCATTGGAATTGATTTCACATATGTGAATGCCCCATCTGCTTTTTTTAAAGAAATCCTGTTACCATATAGCAGGATTTTATTTTTATTTTTTGAAATAAAAGTACCAGGCTTGCTGAGAAAGTTGGTGCCTGCCTGGTTGCCCCCCTCTGTCACATCCTATCATGCCCACCCCCTCTCCCTTGCTCACACACCTGCCTATCCCTCAGGCAACTGTTCCCATGCCCTCCCACCCTCAGCCCTTGCCTCTTCCCCAGTCCCTTTCCATTCTCACCACCACCACTACCACTGTGTTAGACCCACCTGGCAGGAGATGGAGGTGGTCCAGCAGTGGTGGAAGCAGCAGGGAGCCAAAGAAGGCAAGACCAAGGAGGATGAGATGGCAGTGGCAAGGTGAGGATGTCCCAATCACCACAAAAGTGTGGGATTCAGTCTAAAGTCCACATGACTTCAGCCTAAATCCAAAAAAATACAATCCTTCTGCTGGTTTATTCCAGTAGTGGAAAGAGGCTCCAAGACAAGTTGTTCCAACCCATCCAGATAGCCTGCTGAGGCGTCATTAACAGGCCCAACATTTCTTGTTTCCAGTGTGAGAATGAGGTGAATTTAAAGAAACCAACCAACCTGTACTATGGAAACCCATCCCAGCTGAGGCAGCTGTCTTGGATTTTGGTCTGACTTTGAAATCAAAGGGACACTTGAACTTTGCAAATTCTACCAGCCACTCCTGTATTAGTGCTGTTGCCAAAGTCTTGGGTGCACAAATTGCTATTGTTATACTTGTTCATGTTGTCTGATATGAACGCAAATAAGAAGGGACTATTTTTCTGAAATTGTCTTTGCAAGATTCATCAATAATAAGCAAATACCCCCATAGGACTTAAATTGTTACACATTCAGGTTTCTACCAAAGCATTTCTGTGGCATTACAGTTAACAATATGGATCCCGTTGTTCAGGCTTTTTTTGTTTGTTTGCTTTTTTTGCCCCTCCAGTTTCACTTCCCCATTGTCATATTCAAATTTATGTTTTCTGATTTTTTTATTGCCTCAATTCTTTGTCCACTAAATATAATCACTACTTAGTTCCTGATATTTTCTGAAACCTACAGATGTTGTTTATTACCTACGTTTTAGAAATCTGTTCATTTTCCTGAAAACACTTGCAAAATACAAGATGAAACTTAGATTTCAGGGGTATTGATGTTTTGTTTTGGTTTGGTTTGTTTTAGAGTCCAGAGCTTACAGCTGTGCATCACTTTTTGGAAGAAAGACATACATTTTGTGCCTCTAGAAAATCATTTTAATAATAAAAAGCCAGAGAACAAATGGATTACTATCTGTTCCAAATTCTTTCCTAGTTTTTTTTCTTTTCCATTCCATCTTTTTTTTTAAATTGACTGGAGTGGAATGTAAAACAGATAACTGGTTCAAAGTGATGAAATCCATTTCATTAGGCCTTCTCTGCATTCCTTCACATAAAATAAACAAATCAAGTATATACAGCTGCAACCAGTCTTATTTTAAGTGCATATATAAGGTACTATGAAAGATTTCAAAGAGAGATCTGTGGGTGTGAATTGGGTAGATATTATACGTAGACAATTACTTTAGATAGCATTATTTCCAAAGAATGCGTACTTTGTCAAAATTTCTTCCTTTCATTTTTGACTCTGCCTTGACAATTTGTACTTTAAAACATATTTCTAAAAGTTAGACATAAAACTTTCTGAGGATGTGATTAGTGATTTGAAGAGCAGTCGGAATAAGTATCATAACAGGGAGAGTGAAATGTTTTCTAAAAGCAGTGGCACTTCCTTGGCCCTGGGGTGGGGTGGAGACCAGGAGGAATGTTTGGCTTCTACCTCACCTCAGCCAAAGGTGCATGATCCTCCCCTTTTACCCTTTAGCTGTGTTTCTTGACGTTGGAAGGTTTTATGATATAGTGCAATCCTTGACTAAAGTCTTTAAAATGGCAGGCCTTACCAGGTGAAATGGCATGGGCATCATCTGAACTCTCTGAGGGACTGGCACTGCCAATTGCCCTCTCCTCTTAAAAATGCACATATCTTGCAAGCATCTGGGGAGTAAGTAGCATGTATGAGGAGCTTTATTAATAATGGTTTATTAAGATCAGTTATGCTAGTGATCTGTAGCCAAAGGCTTGGCTCCATCGTTTGTACCGAGATGTGAAATTCATCAAAACCTCCACTTGATTTTTGTTTAATATTTTATTTTACTAGCTTCTCTAGCAGTTCACTACCTCCTTATATATTCATTCTTGTCAAAAGATAGCTTGGGAAAGTTGCTTCTCTTGGCTACAAATCCCCAGACGACATAGCCATTGGTGGTGGCGCTGTGGGCTAAACTGCAGAAGCCTCTGTGCTGCAAGGTCAGAAGACCAGCAGTCGTAAGATCGAATCCACGCGATGGAGTGAGCGCCCGTCGCTTGTCCCAGCTCCTGCCAACCTAGCAGTTCGAAATTATGCAAATGCAAGTAGATAAATAGGTACCTCCTTGGTGGGAAGGTAACGGTGTTCCATGTCTAGTCACGCTGGCCACCTGACCACGGAAAACTTTCTTCAGACAAACGCTGGCTCTATGGATTGGAAATGGAGATGAGTGGGGAGATGTGAGTCTATAGCCACTAGGTGTCTTACCCATCTTTGGTTATTTATTTATTTATTTATTTATTTATTTATTTATTTATTTATTTATTTATTTATTTATTTATTTAATATCCCGCCTATCTAATCAATTAAGACTACTCTAGGCGGCTTACAGCAGCATAAACAACAACAATATGATTAAAAACAATTACATAAGGAGGACTTTCAGCAAGATGGGACAAACACTGGGAGAAGAAAGAAAAGGGAGGTCATGTTCTCATATCCATATGATACAACTTGTATGGTGTAGTGGAGAGTGTTGAACTATTTCACAGGACACACCTGGCTTGGTCATGAAAATTCAAAGGGTTGTGAGAGAACATTTTGTTTCTAACCTTCACAATTTCCGTGTCTCTTTTGCATATACACAAGACACTTATGATTTTTATATTATTTATTTATTTATATCCACACATCAGCTAACAAACTCATGACATCAAGGCTGGGACCTGCCATCTCATTCTCATTCTTGCAATCCACCCATCTGCCATTTGACCACATGAACAGAACGATTGTGTTGTATATCATTAACTTAACCAGGAGGCACTTTGCCAAGGAGCACTAGGAATGCCGTAATTCTTGCCACATGAAGTTCCACCTTGACAGCTTTTTTAAAAAATGAATCAGTCGTCAGTCGTTAATCCTGGGGTCTCAGCAGCACTAAAACCTTAATGAAGACATGTTTCCTTCCATCTTTTCATTTTCAGGATTCTATTCAAGAGCATTGGGATTGAGGCGGACCTTATACTGTACATCTTCAGTATATTGTTCAGGCAAAGAAGACATATGTTACAGGAGATCATTAACATGCATTCAGTTAAGCAGTGAGGAGAAGCGGGTCCACGGGAAGCAGGTTTCTTTCCATTAATGTTTCCATCCCACCAGGTGATCCCTTCTGTCATTGCCGAGGCCTGGAAAGCTGGGCCTTGAGATTGCAGCAGCACAAGCCAGGGTGTTATGTAACCATCTTTAGAATAAGTGTAAGTAGGAGTTCAGTGAAACTGCAGTTTGCTTGAAATTGCTCCATAATTTGTGAGTATTTTCTCTTGTAATGCCTCTTATTTACAGCACTCAGAAACCATGGCTTTTCCAAGAATATTCTATGATCTTCAGTAACCCTATCCAGGCAAAGATGACTGTTTCCAGCTGCAGGGATACAAAGCATAAAAAAAAAAATTAAAGAAACTGAGGAACATTTTGTTTAGGAGGCAATAGTCAAATAAAGTCTGAAATCAAATTAGCAAGCTGCTTATTCTACAAAAGCCACTTACTATGTTACTAAGAGTTCTGGGACTTCTCTAGGGTAACTGTTACATACAGTAGTGGGATATACATGTTCATTATTGTTTCGGTTTATATACTTGAGGAAAATTGAATGATCCTAGATAATTAAGCAAGAGGTTTAGTCTAGCATTCCTTCTGTTTTAGTATAGAGGCATGAAGGGTTCTCTCATGGTCGCATATCGCATCCCACTGCCATGCTGGAGGAAATGGGTAGTAGCACCCAGAAGAAACATTTAATGCAAGTGTCCTGCAAATCACAGATTGGGTGGAAACCCAAAGAAGCTGTAGATGTGGGTGGCAGGACTGCAGGGATGGACAAGTATAAAGACAGCCTAAGTTCCCCAGGGGGATTGGAGAGCAGGATCACGGTGTGAGTGGATAAGGTCCTTGAGTTGTCCAGTTAGAGGAAGAGGGAGGAGACATGGGCCTGTATGAGAGAAGGTAGCTCAGCATGTGAAAGAAGTGGGAGGCCTGAAGCAGTGGGAGGCTCCCAGAGCCCAAGAGTTAGCAAATCTTCAAGGAAGCAGAAAGAAAAGCCAAAATGCAAGCAGTGGCAACTGGTCTGAGGAACTTACCTGGATAAGCAGGCATGGGGATTCCCCAGAGGACTGTCACAACAGTGAGAGATCATCCCATTCCCAGCTGAAGGTAAACCTGAGCCAATGCTGGGGCCCCCGGTTGACTATTTAACCTCTGTCTAAGGGTGCTGCACAGCCCTTGGCCATCCTTGTCCATAGGCAATTATTCTAGGTTGGCAGTCCTGCCACACAACTTCCCTGCCCAAAGCAGGAATCAGGGCTGATTGCACAGGCCCATGTAGGGCACCTGGTGGTGGGACTAACCTCCAACTCACCTGGTTAGTGAAGTACTAGCCCAAGAGGTAAGGGTTGGTTCCCATGCACATAGAAATAAAGAGAGCATTATTCCGATCTATGAAGTCTCACCTTGCCAAGGATATCCAGTTGGGGTCTGTGACATCCTCCAACCAGGAAGGGGAATCGGGGATGCAACAACTGGTTAATTCAAAACCAGGGGCAGCAACCTGTTTGTGTACTAGTGATCTAGCTATACCTGAATAAACTGCCTGTTTTTTTAAAACAGAATCTGCATTGTGAATAGATTTGCTGTTCTCTGAGACAGCAGGATGCACTAAAGTACAGTATAATTTCTGCTTGCTCCTCAGCTATCCCTAGTACATTGCTGTCATTTGGCACATATGCTGAGTGGAAATGCTTTGACACTATGAAAGGAAAGTGGAGGGGGATAAAATACAAAACTGTGTGCCGGGTAAAGAGGGAGAGGTCCTAAATGTTAGAGGCATGTTTTTCAAACAATTATTTTTTGCTTGGCACCCACACTTTTATTTTTCTGGTCATATTTAAAACTAGGCATTTGCAAGGCAAAAAATGATAATATATGTTTGTTTGGGGTTCTTTCAGAAGCTGCCTCTTTCAATTTGTGTGTGTATACCAGTCACTTTTTAAACATGAAAGAGATGCCCTCTTTTGGACAATTAAATGTTGCATTTTACCATTAATGTTTCTTGGGATAAGTAAAAAAACAAAGTCCTAAAGAAATAGTAAAAACTAATCCAAAATGCAGAGGCAAGGAAACAGATAGTCAACTTACTCTTAAAATAGGCAACAGTACATGGCAAAGAAAAATCACCATCTAAACTGTGTAAGCACCCACATAGCCCAATGGAGCACTGGCACAGTGACAAATCTTCTCCTACAAGCCATCTTCCCCCAGAAGCAAATAGACAGTCCCCCAAACCCACCAAAATATTCACATTTAACAGAGTAAAACACACAGTAAAATAAACAAATACAGTGGTCCCCCTGTTTCCATGGGGGATCCATTCCAGGATCAACCACAGATACTTGAAACCACAGAAACAAGGAAACCCATTAAAGACAATGGATGAGAGCAAAAAGAGGGGGAAGGACAAGAGGAGGCATGTGTGTGTGTGCACACTGCAGGTTGGGTTGCAGTAGTGGTGACCACCAATAACTGAAACCGTAGGTACTGATTCTGCAGATATGGTATCTATAGTTATGACAGGGCGACTACTGTAACAAATTTTAAAAACTAGTCTGACAGAAGAAGTCTCCACCAACCCGCATACATATACATACATATATATACGTACATATACATACATATATGTACGTACGTATGTATGTACGTACGTACGTACGCACGCACGCACGCACGCACGCACGCACGTATGTATGTATGTATGTATGTATGTATGTATGTATGTATGTATGTATGTATGTATGTATGTATGTATGTATGTTTAAAGGAAATTATCCAAGATGGAGGCACAAAGCAGGGAGCTGGACAACCAGGCATCCCACAATCCAAAATGGAAGCCACCAGGCACTCATATACCCTCAAGTTAAAAAAAATTAAAAATTAAAAAAAAAAACCCTTCTCATTGCGTCCCAACCAATTCAGACTTTTTTCAGAAACAAAATTGCTTCTCCTGCCGGACCTTCTGATTAACTTCTGACAGCAGTCTAATGCTACTGGAATTGACCAAAGAAGGCGGAAATAATTATTAAATAACAGCTTGAGTATGTCAAAAGGATGGGCTTACAAACCAAAAGGTCACCTAGACCATAATGAGTTAGTTGTCAAGTTATTACAGATATCGCTGCCTGATTAGCTTAGGATAGAATGGTGCCCTTTGTTTACGGAGGCCAACCATGTCTATAGTTCTATGACTTCTGGTGGTCTGGTGTCATTTCATTCAATTACTGTATCCAGATGTCTGCACGGAAAAGTTGTGAAACAGCCTAATACGTTTATAGCAGCCCAAATATTCAAAAGTAGATTGAAGAGCCTGTGTGGTATTGGAAGTACACTGTGAGACTAGAACCTGGGAGATCTGAGTCATGAAAGTCACTGGGTCACCTTCAGATAGCCACACATTCTCAACCTGACCTATCTCAATAGGGTTCTTATGAGGAGAATATGGGACAGAGAACAACCATATAACTTGCACGGAGCTAACTGCAGGAAAGAAGAGATATCAATGTAATTTTTTAAAAAAATATATAAATATATTTTCAGCATTACATAAGTCATGCACAGAGGGAGTAATGACTCATTAGGAAGGGGCAAAGGTATAAGCAAGGTGGTGAACATCAGAGGAACATCCTTCAGTATCAGAAAATCCTGTATTTTTTCAGCCTGCTGAACACTACAGTATATCTAAATCTCATCTGCAAAGTTTGCTCAGTTATGATCACAAAGGGCTGGTTAACCTTGTTACTTTTGCAAGGAATTTGTAAACGGTATCTTCACCCAGGCCTTTCATTATCCTGCAAATCTCTTTAATAAACTTTCCTCAGAAAGTCTGCTACTACAAGGACTTTCTGAAAAGATCACAGTTCATAGTGTCCTTAAAATAGGAATCCATCAGCTGCTGACCAGATTAATCAACTGGGAACTGACCCAACACCTGCTGGGCTGTTGCAGATTTCATGGTTATACGTATATATGCATAACCCATCTCTCCCCTCTGCTGACTTCCAAGTGATGGCATCACACAATGATTCTGGAAACTATTTTGAGCACAGAGGCTTTTAATAGGCTAGAGAAGGCTTCAGTGCAGACAAGCTTGTAGAATGACTTGGAGAGTCAGCAAGACTCCAGATAGAGGGACGATGCAAAATTCCACAGGTCTCCATGATGATACAGGTTGTTCTGCGTTCCTTTACAGGTTTCTCTCCTGGCATCTCCAGGTGGCAAAACCCCAGTGATTTACTACCAGTGCAGAACCACGCCAAACATGATGGATCAATGATCTAATTTTACATAAAGCAACTTCCTGTAATCTTGACACAAATAATTGTTCTCCTTTTTTTTCAGCAGAATGGAACTAGCTTACTTTATGTTGAAATGCCATATTTCCTTGTAAACTGAGAAGTTTTAGCCCTCAACATCTCCAATTATAGGGGGTCAAGATGCACTCAGTGGAAAAGCCCTCCACCTGACACGTTTGGATAGACAAGAGTGGGCTAGATGGATGAAAGTTTGGATCTGGGACAGAGAGAGACACAAAGAGATCAGTCCCTTCTGGAGACAGAATTTGGCTTGGCAGATAATTGAAGACTGTTTGAAAGAGGGATTTCTGTTTATGAAGTGCACATTCATCCCACATTCACCTCTGGTAAACATCAATGCCTGAATTATCCTGGATAATGCAGATAGAAATATGCAGATACCATGGGGAAAAAAGGCATCTCTCTCTCTGAAACTAGCATTTTCAAGTTTACCCTGAAACATCACCCTGGTTTCTTTAGTCCATGTCTCTTTCTATACAAAAAAAAATCTCATTGGTATAAATTAACTCTTTAAAATTAATCTATAGTATATACAGCATGTTGTGGTGGTTTTTCTTTTCTTTTTTCTTTGTCTTTGTCTCTGTTTCCCTTGCGGGGGAGGGGGGACTGATAAATGTCGTGTGGCTGCCTGGAAGTCATTCATTAACAATAAAATATATGCTTATCCAGTTTATTCATTCCAGGAAATCCTTCTATTCAGACACAATCTCCAGAGATGGGCAAAGTTGGGTGTGGATAACAGCTAACTGATCTCGGAAAGATTTTCTGTACTCTCCAAGTCAAACTCACATGAAAACCTTTGGAGGGGAGATTCTAAAAATATCTGCTTCTATTTTATGAACATGGTTTCTCCAGTGACATCCTTTCCTCTATGTGTGGAATGAATATCTCAAAAGAGCAATAACATATACTGTACCTAAATGAGATAAGCGAGCACAGTATTCTTCTTCGATTCTTTTATCCTACATAAACTGCAAGAAGGAAAAGTAGGGAATATATAAAGCTACTAGAAAAGGATAATACTGTTAATGAAACCTGACCATCAGACTTCATTTTAGGAAAGTAAGCAGTCTTTGAAAAGTCACAGTACATCCATGAGGTTATGATGATGCACACTAGAGAATGGTGGTGAGCCTGACAACAATGAATAGTGGGGAGATTATAAAACAGTGTGATGATTTTATCCACTTAATGCTAATGGCCTCCAATAATTTATTATTTATTTAGTCTGATCATTTTTATCTTGTTCTTTAGTTGACAAGGTTCCCACAGCAGCTTACAGAACACCAATAATAGATTATCAAAACAATAAACTATTTAAAGAAGTATTGATTATTATATTTCTGCTTTTCATTTTCTCATTCTTCTAGGGTAACCTGCTGTAATGTTCTGTGTTGTGTTGGTGGTTGGTGGAATCCAGACATATTTTAATTAAGATGCAGCATGTAGACAAAGCAATAATAGGCACTCACTTTACTGGCTTTTTATATGGTGTTGGAAGCTTTATGCCATAATACAGGGAGAGGAACAATAGCACAGGGATAGTGTGTGTGAAGTAGATGCTCCAAAACTCAGTACTTTGTAGTATGTTCTGCCCTAATCTCTCCCTGCCTACCATCACCACTTTTTCTCTAAAAATATAAAATTGTTCAATAGGGCAACGTTATTTTCACAACTCCCTTCTCATTAGCATCCCTTCTGACTTCACCCTATCTCCTATCAATGTATTTTGAAGTTTCTGATGTTCTGCAAACTTATTTTTAATTAGCATCAAAGTAGATGATGGATAAAATCCAACTCAGATAAATTACATCACATAATTCCATCACGCTATGTCATCAGCTGGGGCAATTTTTGGTCAATAAATATTTTGCCCTCCCATCCCAAGACTCCATCAAGTCCTGAATAATTGCATTTATCATCTAAAAACCTTGTGGACCATGGGATGGGAGAAGTCATTAATAACTAAAAATCAGCATCACAGTAAAGTCATCTACATTGTTCTTTTACATAGTGTTGGTCCAGACCTTTTTTATTCCCCAAGGCACTTAAATTATTTTACTTCTTTGACATTTTGTTTTATTTGTATGTTTTCTCTTGCTGCAGCTGTTTTTTCAAGTATGCATTCTGTACATATGCACACAAACACAGAGACCATGGGAGAAACCAGAAAGCACAGCTTTCATGTATTTGTGAAGATTCTCATTCATCCAGGTGAGGTTATCTGGAAGTTGAGTCATGGCAACTGGACTTCTTTCTTAATTAGGTTGAAATGTTCACTGTTCATCCAAGTAACTTCTTCAGTCTGCAGAGAGTTGGTAAGAGACCCCTGATAGATCCTCTACGTTGGTTTCATTCCCGCTGGTCTGAATAGGCTTGTTAGATGGACAAAGGATGGGATTCTGGATTTTCTGGATTTTCACTCACCTCCATCCTTTGTCCATCTAATGAGCCTATTAAGACCAGGGGGAAGTGAAACCAATGTGGAGGGTGTATCAGGAGTCTCCTGCCAACTCTCCTCAGACTGAAGAAGCGCCTTGGATGAGTAGCCAAACATTTCAACCTAATAAGAAAGAAGTCCAGTTGCCCTGACTCAACTTCCACACTGTTGACATACTTATCTTGAATTTTGTCTGCCATACAAAGAAGAAGAATTTAAAACAGTTGTCTATAGCTGCTAAGTTGCTTCCTGAAATTTAAAAATCTGTTATTTTGCAAACATGCCATCTCACCTGTAAATTTTTAGCACTTGACTTTTAATTTTTAGACTTGATCCTTGGGCCAAACACCGGCACCAACAATGCTGAGAAATAAGAGGTGTATCACAAAATAAAAATCAGTGATTTGGCAAACATGTCATCTCCTTTGTAAATATTTCGGACCTAATTTATAACTTTTTTGACATATCAGACAAACAAAAACTAAAGCAGAAAAAAAAAGAAACAAAACAATAATAATCTTAAAGCCTATATCTTAATGGTATATTTTAATGTGAGCCTTTCTTGATCAACTCTATTTCCTCAGACATGAGAAAGACATGTCTCAGAACATGGACTTGATCCACAAGCTCAATTAGTCTTTTAAATGCTAAAATATTTTCTTTCTCTTTTTTTTTTTCTTTTAATATATACTTGCACAGACTAAAATGGCCACTTCTTTGAAAGCTAATTTTTAAGCTTGATGTTTTGGCCTGCCTCCCAAGCACCGCAATATGTGTTTGGCACAAAGGCCCCTATGTTCAGTCAGCTTTACTCTCTTTCATTTAAATTACAGGGAAGAACTGCTTCTAAGCTAAAGCAGTCAGTAAATTGATCCCACACTGCAATCATAGATGGTACCGTCTTCCTTCAGAGTGGTTTGATAAGATTCCATATCAGCCCCTTATGGAAAACTCTTTCATGGCTACACTAACTGAAAATACAGAGGCTAGGATATGGGGCTGGATGCAGTTGTGTTATTCAACACTTTCTACATAACAATTTCCTCCAAATGGAACACTAGATACTGGGGACAATTTTTTAAGCCCAGAATTTGGGAAATTACTCTGAAGAAAAATGTGTGCTATGACATACTGAAGTACTTCATAACTGAATGAGAGTAGGATGATTCACCCCTTCATGGATTGCTGCCTTGTCATGGTGAAGGGGCTTGAGTAATTCAGAGAAGCTATGGGCTATGCCATGCAGGGACACCCAAGATGGACAGGTCATAGTGGAGAGTTCTGACTAAACGTGATCCACCTGGAGCAGGAACTGGCAAGCCACTCCAGTATCTCTGCCAAGAAAACTCCATGGACAGAAACAAAAGGCTAAAAGATATGACACTGGAAGATGAGCCCCTCAGGTCAGAAGGCATTCAACAAGCTACTGAAGAAGAGTGGAGGACAAGTACAAATAGCTCTAGAGCTAATGAAGTGGTTGGACCAAAGCTGAAAGGACGCTCAGCTGTGGACACGCCTGGAAGTGAAAGTCCAGTGCTGCAAAGAAAATACTGTACTGCATAGGAACCTGGAATGTAAGATCTATGAACCTTAGTAAGCTGGATGTGGTCAAACAGGAGATGGCAAGAATAAACATTGACATCCTGGACGTCAGTGAACTAAAATGGACGGGAATGGCCGAATTCAGTTTGGACAATTATCATATCTACTACTGTGGGCAAGAAGCCCATAGAAGAAATGGAGTAGCCCTCATAGTCAACAAAAGAGTGGGAAAAGCTGTACTGGGATACAATCTCAAAAATGATAGAATGATTGCAATATCCAAGGCAGACCTTTCAACATCACAGTCATCCAAGTTTATGCACCAACCACTGATGCTGAAGGCTGAAATTGACCAATTCTATGAAGACTTACAACACCTTCTAGAACTGACACCAAAGATGTTTTTCTCATTATAGGGGATTGGAATACTAAAGTAGGGAGTCAAGAGATAAAAGGAACAATGGGTAAGTTTGGCCTTGGAGTTCAAAACAAAGCAGGGCAAAGGCTAATAGAGTTTTGTCAAGAGAACAAGCTGGTCGTCACAAACACTCCTTTCCAACTACACAAGAGGGGACTCTACACATGGACATCACCAGATGGGCAATACTGAAACCAGATTGATTATGTTCTCTGCAGCCAAAGATGGAGAAGCTCTATACAGTCAGCAAAAATAAGACCTGGAGCTGATTGTGGCTAAGATGGACATGATAAAGGACAAAAATGGTAGGGACCTAACAGAAACAGAAGACATCAAGAAGAGGTGGCAAAAATACACAATCTGGACAACCCAGATAGTGTGGTTGCCGACCTTGAGCTAGACATCCTGGAAAGTGAAGTCAAGTGGGCCTTAGAAAGCATGGCTAACAATGCCAGTGGAGGTGATGGCATTCCAGATGAACTATTTAAAATCTTAAAAGATGATGCTGTTAAGGTGCTACATTCAATATGTCAGCAAGTTTGGAAAACTCAGCAGTGGCCAGAGGATTGGAAAAGATCAGTCCACATTCCAATCCAAAAGAAGGGCAGTGCCAAAGAATGCTCCAACTACCATACAATTGCACTCATTTCATATGCTAGCAAGGTTATGCTCAAAATCCTCCAAGGTAGGCTTCAGCAGTATGTGCACCGAGAACTCCCAGAAGTGCAAGCTGGATTTTGAAGGGGCAGAGGAACTAGAGAGCAAATTGCTAACATGCACTGGGTCATGGAGAAAGCCAGAGAGTTCCAGAAAAACATCTATTTCTGCTTCATTGACTACACAAAAGCCTTTATCTGTGTGGACCACAACAAACTATGGCAAGAAATGGGAGTGCTTGACCACTTTATCGATTTCTTGAGAAATCTATATGTGGAACAGGAAGCAACAGTTAGAACTGGATATGGAACAACTGATTGGTTCAAAATTAGGAAAGGAGTACGACAAGGCTGTATATTGTCTCCCTGCTTATTTCACTTATATGCAGAATACGTCATGCGAAAAGCGGGACTGGATGAAACCCAAACCAGAATCAAGATTGCCGGAAGTAATATCAACAACCTCTGATATGCAGATGATACCACTCTGATGGCAGAAAGTGAGGAGGAATTAAAGAACCTCTCAATGAGGGTGAAAGAGGAGAGTGCAAAAAATGGTCTGAAGCTCAACATCAAAAAAACTAAGATCATGGCCACTGGTCCCATCACCTCAGGGAAATAGAAGGGGAAGATATGGAGGCAGTGACAGATTTGACTTTCTTGGGCTCCATGATCACTGTAGATGGTGACAGGAACCACGAAATTAAAAAATGCTTGCTTCTTGGGAGGAAAGCAATGACAAACCTTGACAGCATCTTAAAAAGCAGAGACATTATTTATTTATTTTATTTATTTATTGCATTTATATGCCGCCCATCTAGACATAGTCTACTCTGGGCGGCTCACAACTTAGAAGATAAAAACATTTTAAAATATACAGTTTTACATTAAAAAACAAAATGATATAAAATATAATATAAATTTAGGATTTTAACAGTTAATTTAAAGCAAAGAGTCCCAAGATGGCAAGAATAAAAGAAGAAAAATAAGAATGACTTAATTGACTGAAGGGAAGGCCTGCTTGAATAGCCAAGTTTTCAGCTGGCTTTTGAAAATGCCCAAGCTCCGCATAGTCAAAGCTATGTTTTTTCCAGTAGCAATGTATGGAAGTGAGAGCTGGACCATAAAGAAGGCTGACCATCAAAGAATTGATGCTTTTGATTTGTGGTCCTGGATGAGACTCTTGAGAGTCCCCTGGACTGCAAAGAAAACAAACCTATCCATTTTGCAGGAAATCAACCCTGAGTGCTCACTGGAAGGACAGATCCTGAAGCTGAGGTTCCACTACTTTGGCCATCTCATGAGAAGAGAAGACTCCCTGGAAGACCCTGATGTTGGGAAAGTGTGAAGGCAAGAGGAGGAGGGGACGACAGAGGATGAGATGGTTGGATAGTGTCATCGAAGCTACCAACATGAATTTGACCAAAGTCTGGGGGGCAGTGGAAGACAGGAGGGCCTGGTGTGCTCTGGTCCATGGGGTCACGAAGAGTCAGACATGACTTAACAACTAAACAACAACAAGGATGATTCAATGGAATACAAAGAATCATTCACTTTACTTTTATTGAACTTATACCCCATCCCTCTAGACAAAGTCTACTCAGGGCGGCTTACATGAGTAATAAAACACTATAAAATAACATACATAATAAAACCTCCAACTAGCAAACTAAAGTCTATATACATTGTCAAGATGGGATAATTCAGTTATGAATGGCCTCAGGATGCCTTTCTCCCATATTTTTGCTTTCTGCAGCTTTTCAGACTCTAGCCTAGCATGCTATAATACAGTGATTTGGATCACTGCCTGTGGAGCCAGAGGCTGGGAGTTTGATTTCCCAGTGTGCCTCCTTGACAAGGGCTGGTCTTAATGATCCATAGGGTCCTTTCCAACTCTGCAGTTCTAAGATAACCTCTTACTTCTTTGTTGTTGTTTTTTTGTTTGCATATATGGACTATTGTTCCTGCAAGAAACATGTCCCATCTAATAGGAAAAATGTTATCACATATTGAGCTGTTCATTGGAAGTGATATCGTCATCCTTCAGTCTTGAGAGACTATGGTAACATGCTCTGAATAGATGTCTTGGAACAGCATCTAGTGTGGCTGAGAAGACCAATTCGAGAGTGACCATCCCTTCCACACTGAAGACAAATGCAATCTGTTCCAAGTGAGAATATCACTTATTTACCAATGCTTTTTCAATCCAAGAGGCACTCAACCACTCAGTTTAATTTAGGACTGTCAGGCCTCAACTTTAGTCTTTATTTTTTTTTTTGACTCATCAGATTCTGGAGTTCATTCTGCACATATCAGGCTTTGGACCAGAAACCTCAGAGAGTGGGGTGTGGCCAACATGGCAACCAAACGGTTGAGGTTCATTCTTCTAAGCATGCCATTTAGACATGCTTCATTTTCATTATCTTGCATTCTCTAGATTGCCTGTTGCTGTTGCTGGTATTTTAGATTCATTGTAGAGTCTCTTCAATGAATCTAGCAAACACATCCCATATTGGAATTGTTGCCAAGGCTCTGCCTTGTGACATCATAAAGGCCTGTCCCCTGTGACATCACAAAACATAGTCTCTATTCTTAGCCTTTGGGCCTAAAATATTTGGGAGCAGGATGTTGCTGACCTAGCAATCCTCCTCAATGAAAAATTTAAAAGGTTAAAACCATAAAGCTGTCAGAAACTAATTGTTCCAGCAATTGTGACTATGAGGAGTGCTTGTACTTGTGTGTGTTTCTTTATATTTTATGTTTTAATCTAAACCACAGCTGATTATCTTGTGTGTTTTATAACTTCATATTAAATTATGTGCACATTAAATTAAATTAAAATATCAACAGGTTCATCCAGATATTCCATGCTGATTATTGCAATGTAGCTGAAATCCTTAAAACAAGAAACAATAGAACGAACTTTAAGAAATTGTTATTACTTGAAACTTTATTTTCTTTACCCAGAGTGTCTAAAGCTGCTACTACCAAGTCTCTGGTATCTGCAGAAAAAACACAAAAGAAACCTCATTTACGTACCAACTCACCACAGCAAAACCATACACACAGCAAGGTGGAAATAGCAGGCCTCTACTGCAAAAATGGCTAGAAAACTCTTCTTACAAACAAAACAGAGAAAGTTTTGATGGAAAACTGGAGAAACAAAATGATCTATTTTCTTCAAACTAATACTTGAAGGGAATCTTTGTGTGCAAAATTTGTTTGCAGCCCTCACAACCACTGTTGAAAAGGCCTAGGGCAATTATGCAATCAGATATAATTTCTCACATCAGTTTGTGTTAGCTTTCAAGAAAAAGTTGTAATTTCCAATTCAGCGAAACTGCCCTTAATTTTTCTATAGTCTATATTCAGAAGATGTTTGAGTGTTTATTATTATGATAGCAAAACTCTGATACTTCAGGAAGAATTTTCTGTCATGAAATATTCTGAAAAGGTATTTTAAAAACAGCTAGGACTACATGACCTTTTAATTGCAGTCAAGGAATGGTAAATTGCCACAATTAAATTGATATGAAGCATAAATTGGACAGAAATATATGAAATGTAATATGATGCAGTTTCAAGAAAGACTTTTTCCCCTAGTACTGTATTTCTGGCTGATCAAAAACAGGAAATAACAGAAATCTCATGAGAATACTTGCCTCAAAATATTTCCAAGCCAATATTATATTATGTGGATGCAGCTAAACCTCAAACCATTGGGGTCTGCCTACTGCGAATGTGAATTTTGAAAAACACCACAGGTTGTATATCCATATAAATATGGTGCTTATTTTGTTAGGATTACAAGAATACCCGCTCAGCAGGACTCCATACTATTGTATCAATAATTTTGCTTAGTTATGTAACTTTTATGAAAGGCGGCTCAGATGGACAAAGTGATGCCCAGAAAAAAATACCAGCACCCCAAAAACAACCAAACATCCATGTTGCATATACTATGTGCAATATCCATATCTTTCCATGTACAGTGGTGTCTCGCATAATGATGTTAATTGGTTCCATTAAAAACTTCGTTATGTGAAAACATCGTTAAGCGAAACACCATTTCCCATAGGAATGCATTGAAAACCGGTTAATCCGTTCCAATAGGAGCCTATTCAATACATTTCAATGGTGAAAAAAATCACCAAAAATTCAAAAAGACTCAGAACGAAGCCAAATTACTTTAATGAAGGTTTTATTAGGTGCACTAATGATTCCAAGCATTTTAAACATTTTAACATTTTAGAATATTTTTAAAATAGCGAAAACAGGGCTGTCAAAAAAAACGTTAAGCGAAACAGGGGACCTAAAACTGTCATCGTTAAGTGAAGCAAGGTCCCAAACATCGTTATGCGAAAATCCCCCATAGGAAACATCGTTAGGTGAGGCAGCAAAATTTCCAGCAAAGGCCATCGTTATGCAAATTCATCATTGAGCGAGGCTCTCGTTAAGCGAGGCACCACTGTATATTGTTTGTGGTGCATATATCGCCTGGGCGGGAGGAGGGAATCCCTCTTTCAAATGAAAACAATTTTTCCCCCATTTGTTCAAATAGAAGTTGTTCATATTTCATGATGGATAAGATTAGATTGGTTTAGAGCAGTGGTTCTCAAACTTGGGTCGCCGGATGTTTTTGGACTACGACTCCTAGAAATCTTGCCTAGCGCAGCAAGTGGTGAAGGCTTCTGGGAATTGCAGTCGAAGAACATCTGGGGACTCCCGTTTGAGAACCACTGGTTTAGAGCATTTCAAGATAGAGGATCCCTCATGACAGCAGTTACAGGCATTATGGGGGGGTATCCCACTCTTTTTCTCCTTTACTGATTTTCTGTAATTCAGAAAAAAGAGGGAAGGAGTGGTGGAAAATTGAGACGAAATCATTGTCTTATAAAGCTACAGCAGGACTGTGGTATCCTCAGGGGATCTGTTCCAAGGTCCACCCCCACAGATTCTGAAAACAGTGCATAGAATCTCTTGTTCCCTCCAGTGGCCAGTTTTGGTTCTGCACCTTGGAAACACATATTTCTGGAATTTTTTATTTAATATTTTCAGGCTGTGCATAACTGAAACCATGGGTACTGATTCTGCAGATACAGCAGTCCTACTGTAAAATGCTCACCAAAAGAGGAACAGTTAGGGAATTCAACTCCCAACCAGTGGCTCTGCAGCTAGATACCTAAACCACTGAGATATAGTCTTGTCTAAAAAATAAAAAAAAATCTGAGTACAGTTTTGTCAGCAAAGTTTTCACTGCTTGAGTACAGGTTTGTTCTTGCTCTCATCCTTTACCTATGTATATCTTGTTTCTCTTTCTCTTTCTTTCTCCTTCCACAGTCTTCCTGCTTTCTTTCTTTCTTTCTTTCTTTCTTTCTTTTTTACTGTTTAACATGTACAAGGAAACATTGGAAAGATCATACAGTTTTTAAGAAGATATGGGCAGAAGTATGTATGGGGAAAACCCACTTGTATCTTCCTGTCTGTAAATCCACAGAATTTGTTCATGTTCTGAATCAGCATCTGACACTGGAGATGAAGAAATCCACTGCTGAAGCAGCCTAACACAGAGCCACCAACCTCTGCTTAAAAACCTCTAATGGAGAATCTAACACCTGCTGGGATAGTCTTTTACTTGCCAAACAGCTCTTGCTGTCGGAAAGTTCTTCTCAGTATTTAGTTGAAATCAGCTGTCTTGTAATTTCAATCCATGACTTGGGGTCCTGCCCTCTAGAGCTGGTCAAAACAGGCTTGTTCGATCTTCCATATATTTGGAATATTGGAAGAGGGCTATCATGTCACCTCTTAGTCTTGTCTTCTCTAGACTAAACATGCCCACTTTCTGCCCGCTTTCTTCAACCATTCTTCACAAAGTTTGGTTTCCAGACCCTGGTTGCCCTTCCTCTGGACATGCTCTTGCTTTTTACTATCTCTCTTAAACAGTGGTGCCCAAAATTGGACACAGTATTCCAGGTCAAGCCTGACCAAAGAAGACTAGAGTGGCATTATTACTTCTGGACAGTATACTTCTAATAACATAACAAGGGACATGCTGGCGCTGTGGGCTAAACCGCAGAAGCCTGTGCTGCAGGGTCAGAAGACCAAGCAGTCGTAAGATCGAATCCACGCGATGGAGTGAAGGCCCGTTGCTTGTCCCAGCTCCCGCTAACCTAGTGGTTCGAAAGCATGCAAATGCGAGTAGATCAATAGGGACCACCTCGGTGGGAAGGTAACAGCGTTCCGTGTCTAAGTCGCACTGGCCACGTGACCACGGAAGATTGTCTTTGGACAAAATGCTGGCTCTATGGCTTGGAAAGGGGATGAGCACCGCCCCCTAGAGTCGAACACAACTGGACAAAAATTGTCAAGGGGAACCTTTACCTTTACCTTTACCTTGTATAGTAATGGCTTTTTTGTCGTTGTTGTTGCCTCATCACACTGTTGGCTCATTGTTAACTTGTAGTCTACAAATATCCTCAGATTATTTTCACAAGTGCTACTGCCAAGCCAGCTGTCTCCCATCCTTTTTTTTTTGTCTGTATACATCTAATTTTTTCCCACCTAAGTGGACGATTTTACATTTTTCCTAGTTCCTTTTGGCCCAGTTCTCCGATCTATCAAAGTCCTCTTGGATTCTTATTCAGTCTTCCGAAGTATTAGCTATCCCTCCAAGTGTATTGCCATCTGCGGCTCTGAAGAGCATCCTATTCACACCTTCATTCAATTTATTTATAAAAATACTGAACAACACAGGACTCAAAACAGATCCCTGTAGTACTACATGTGTCACTTCTCTCCAGGATTATAAGGAATCATTGGTAAGCACTTTCCTGGTGCAGCCTATCAACCAATATAAATCCGTAGAACACTAGCAATGACTAGTTCACATTTGACCACAGGTGGTTAGCAAAAAGGTATGAGAGCTTACTCCACACAACATAGATTCTCTCTTAGTAGAATGGCAGGCAGATGAAAGAATAAAAGTTCAGCCTTCTTTGGATGGAGCTGTACTCCACTTGAACATTCAGGTTTGCAGTTTTGGTGGGCTTCTGGATTCAATCCTGAGTCCAGGTTCTACTGGAGTGGCTTTGCACAGCTAAGCCTAGGGCCTCAAACCATTCCTGGAGATGTCAGAACAAAGTTGTCAGAACTTCTTAGTTACATTGTTGTGACTAGAGATGGCGACAAATATAAAAAATGGCGATTTGTTTTGATCCGTTATTCATCAAGGTTAATGGATCAATGAATACGAATATACGAATATTCTTCGACAAATCAACAGATCGATCTGTCAATTCATCTGCAATTCAAATGGCTATAACACTGGCCCCCGATGACCTAGAGACATCAAATTTGCAGGGAAGCTTCCTCAGATGCTTTTCTACAACTCCTGAAAGGTTGGTGAACATTGGGTCATGGACCCTGAGTTATATAGTCACAAAGAGGACCCTCCAGGAAAGCTCCCCCCACGTACTTAGAGAATCAAGAATCACAATGGAGCTTCCTATGTCTCTCCCCAACACACCTGCCAACTTTGGTGAATATTAGATATCAGAACTCTGAGTTATTCACCCACAAATTGGGTCCCCCCAGGAGAGTTTACCACACGGCACAAAAGCCCATGGTATTGAGGGAGTTATATTTGGCCCCAGCAGAATGAGAAGTCCCTTTGGCAGAGGCATGCATGAGGCATTCAGTTTGTCTTTGGGTGGGGCAGAGCTTGGCATAGGAGACTCACCTGTCCACCAATGTTTAACTAAACTTGCTGACAACCTTAAAAGAAACAAAGATGCTTGTTTAAAACTAGAAAGCTGGGGATTGCAACTTGGCTGCTGAAACCACCCGGATATGATAAAGATAGCCCTCAGAGGTTTGGGGGGGGCTGAGACAGGCCGGCTCTCTTGGCACATTTGGGTGTGCTGGGCTTGATGAGATGTCTGAGGGATGTCTGAGGCAGGCATGCTGGTCTGGTTTATCCCAGGAGGGCTGGCTGGGCTCTGCCCCACCCACAACCCATCTGCGCGTCACCCCCATCATCAGCCTGCTGGGCCGACATGACCCAGCAGGCAGGCAGGCAGGCAGGCAGGCAGAAGTTAATAAACTTGGTACGCTGAGGCTTAACCCAGTGGGCAAAAAGAAGACAATAGGCCTAAGCTTGGCCCGCTGAGCCAACGTGACCCAGCAGGCAGGCATGACTTGGTTGGAACTTGGCCCGAGGAGGCAACTGGAATCGGCAGCTGACTGAGGGGCAGGTTTACAGATCGGCAGGCAAGTAGGTAGGTCTTTTTTTTTCAGAAGGACTGGAGGGTGGGCAGGTGGGTAGGCAGGCAGGCAGGCAGGCAGAGAGACGGGCGCAGGGAGGCAGGCGGTGTGTTAAGGGAAAGACTGTCATTGGAACCCTACCTCTTTGGGTTCAGTGAGAGGAAGCCCAACAAGGGAAGGTTCACCTTGATGAATGACAGTCTCTCCACAGTATCGGGATCCAAACACGAGTGGCGTGGTTGAAGTATGTCTCCGAGATGGACACTCGCTCTAGACACTGGTGGGGGGATGGAAAGGAGGTCCATGGTCACATTGGACAACTCCGGCCATATGACTAGTTTCCTAGCCCAGTAATGGAGGAGATCTGACTGGTGGGGCTGAGGGGGCTCAGCCAGATATTCCCGCACCATTATCTCTGCTGAATCCTCCTCAGTCAGCTGTCTTTCCTCTGAGGCAAGTGCCAAGGTCACCACAGAGCTCCAGTAATGATGGTGGCGAATGAAGCCTTCACCAGGTGAAGTCCTTCCCTGTGGTTTGGGCAAACTACCCTGCCCCTTGTAGCCTGATGTTCCCGTCACTCCATGCAAGCATTGTGGCCCCAAAGCCCTGCAGACCTCAGTGGAGAGCTCCGTTCTCCACTCTTCAAAGTCTGAGGTGTGTGCTGCCAAGCCCCCATTGATTTGAGAATCACACAGGCAGGCCATTTGGTAAGCTCTGTCGCTGTAGACAGGATGGAGTCGCTTCTGCACGCCTGCCTGCAACCTCTTCACCAAAGCCCTGGTCCGTGGAAGGAAGGAGGATCCTGGTGCCACAGCAATCTCCAGGCACCGATCGAGGGCATGAATCAGGAGGATGACCTTCCCCAGGCTTGCCGTATAACCACACAAGATGTCCGTGGTTTCCAGGAAGGGCTTGAACACCTCCACCATCTGGGAGAGGGCCTGCCAATCTGATGTCCACCTCTCTCCCCGGAGGCAGAATGGGCATGGAGGACAAGATGTCCTCCAAAACAGCCTTCTGCTCCACCAGACACCAGGGTGTTTCACCTGGTGGGCAGGTCTGTCAGGAGAATGTGGGTCTCCTGACCCAACTCCTCTTGCCTCTCACACAGCCAGCGGGCAGCTTTCAGACTGCAGGAGAAGTGGCCCACCAGTTGGCGGCATTACTCCAGGCGTGCTCGCATCTCCCAGGTGCCTGTGTCCCACTCGGGCTTGATGTGGCTGCCCAGGCCAAAGGCATCACACACCACAAGGTGTAATTTGTGTGCCATGCATACCAAGCCCACCACATTCAATGCCAGCAACATGTTCCACCTAGCATCTGTGACCATGTGGCCACGGGTCACCTCCCCCTCCGGTGCCCACTCCTGCAGCGTGGACAGGAACTCATTGGCGATGTTCCTTCCCATCGCCTGAGCTTCCATGTGCCAGACGTGCAGCAGAACGGACCTGTAGCCTGGGCCAGGGCAAGGGCCTTCCCCTGCAGTCCTGTCGCTGATGCCCTGACAGTACTCAAGTCTTCGGCTGCCACCAGTAGGCTGTGAGCTAGAGGTAGCCATGCTGACCTCAGATCCACAGGTCTGCTGTGAAGTGCACCTTGTGCCCCTGTAACCGTGAAAATGGTCACGGACCACCTCCCTCATACAGTCATAGAGTGAGAGCAGCACTCTAGAACTGAGAGTTCTCCATGAGGAGAGGTCGTACCAGTGGGCAAAATTTTTTTTTAAAAAAATGCAGCAACCGGCAGAAGGCTTGGGATTCCATGATGGACAGTGGAAGTCTGAGCAGGGTAATCCTCTTGGCAACAAGACAAGTGGCCGCCTGCTGGGCCTTGCCCTTTGACTGCCAGCTGAGGGCCATGGCAGACCCAATGGGTGCCACTTTGTGGAGCGTGGCCTGCCTCATGCTACTGGCCCCAGAAACCCCTCTGGCTGCCCTTTTGAAAGGAGGTGCCTCCTCCTGCCTCCCTCCTGCCTCCCTTGGAGCTGCTCTTTTCCCTCTCCCAAACAGCACAGATGAAGTGCCTTCCCTGGACAGGAGCCTTGGGTGGTGCCTCTCCAGATGTTGGCAGAGGGCAATGGAGAACAGATCCCTGGGGTCTGGCCCCCTCTGGACCATCACAAGGCAGGCATTGCAGCGTGCCAGCATTGAGCATTGTGAAATGAGCCCACTTGGCCCCTGTGCCATGTTTGCCCAAACGAGGACGCACTGCCTGCCCCTGACTGCTGGCCTGAGAAGAACTCTGTGTCCCAGGGGTGCTGCTGGTCTGGGAGGAGGGAACAGATGACTCTGGAGACAAGGGTGGGAGGAACGGTGACGCTTGCCCTGCTGTCACTGGTTCCAAATTGACTGGGGATCTTCAGAAACAGCCAGTTTAGGCAGCCCTTTAGGCACCTCTAGAAGCTGTGCTTCCGTGCCTGCCTCCAAGGCCACCGGAGGAGGAACAGTGGTGGCCATGGTAGTGGTAGTAGACATATATGTGGTGGTGAAGGACATGCTGCCACTGCCAAGCCTATGTAGCTTCATGGCCTTCTTCCCCTTGTTGGCCATGACATGAAGAAATCCGTTCATCTTCTACTGCCTGCCTACCAAACCAATTTAATCATCATCATCATCATCATCATCATCATCATCATCATCATCATCATCATCATCATCATCATCATCATCATCTAATTAATAAAGCAATGGAGACAGGGACTGACTGCAGATTTTATTTTTTGAATGATAGGGTGGTGGACTAATTCTTTTACTGAAATGTGACCTCCCTACCTAAACAAAGCCCCCCCCGTATGATGTAATTAGTAAAAATCCCCCCCAACCCACTGTAGCTGAATGAAAATTTAAAAAAATGCAAAAAGAAAAGCCCTGCCAGCTAAGTCTTAGTCAGAGACACGCGCGCACACACAAGTCACACCAATGTCATTTTAGGGGAAAGGAGAAAAAAGGATTAATCCAGCTATACCGACCCACCCACTGTGCCTGAGATGCAAGTCTCCCAAGTTCCAAACTACACTTTTGAAAACTGATAGAATAATGTAGTCCTGCCAGCTACGCGCACACACACACACACACAAGTCACACCAACAAATTCCCCCCCACTGTGCCTTAGATCGAAGCCTCCACTTGCCTAAAGGCGACACGACACAAGCCTCCAGAAAAAAAAAGTTTGAAAAAAAGCCGTTCCAAGGGTTTTTTCAAAGCTTCCAGAAAATTCCTTCCCAAATTCCCAGTACAGTTGATGATCATGATGATGAATGATAATTTTGAAAAAGAAAAATATAAGCAACGTGTTCATTTGCTTTGCTGCCACAAAAGAGAAATAAACTACCAGAGCAACAGCAAGCCAGCAGCAACTGTTCTCACTCCGGAGAGCATGAACAGAAATGCACAACATCCAGAGGGGAAAAGCTGATATACAGCCTCTCATCACCTTTCATCAGCGCTACTGGCTGCTGGACATGCCAATCCACGATCTCTGTCCTGATTCACCAAAGCTTCTAACTGGCACCAGCAAGCTCAGAGAGAACCCCAAAAAGGTAATGAATATATAGGAATATCAACGGATCAACAGATAGACGAATAAAACCAAGGAAATATTCGTCCAGCCATATTCGTCTAGATTTATATTTTTATGAATACGGATTGACAAATATTTGATGAATCGGCTATATTCATCAAAAAAACTGACCCGTTTTTATATTTGTCCCCATCTCTAGCTTTGACGACAGTGGGCCCTCAAGTTACGTCCTCTCTGCCTTTGGAGCTTTCAAAAGGATTCCCTCACATCAGAGGAAGCCTTCTGAAACCTCCGAAGCCAAAAAGGCAGGGAGAAAGGGTGGGAAGTTCGAACTTTGCGTGCTTTCTCCCTGCCTTTTTGGCTTCGGAAGCAAGCTGGCCGGCCAGGGAGAAATCGGTTCCCTCCTTCACCTGATGGTGAGTCCCCTTCGCGCGGGGCTGAGTTCAAATTTCCTGCACTTTCTCCCTGCCTTTTTGCCTTTGGAGGTTTCAGAAGCCTTCCTCCAATGTCGGAGGAAGCCTTTTGAGAGCTCCGAAGCCGCCCATCGCGGCGGTGGGGGGGGGATCCCCAGGGAGGTCTCCCAGGGCTTGCACGCCACCATGAGAGACCTCCCTGGGGGTCCTCCCCACAGTGATTGGTGCTTTCAGAGGTTTCAAAGGGCTTTCCACGACATTGGAGGATGCCCTTTGAAAGCTCCAAAGGCAGGGAAGAAGGGCAGGAAATTTGAATTTCCCACCCTTTCTCCCTGCCTTTTAGGCTTCGGAGCCACTTAAGCTAACCCAGCGCCGGGGGGGGGGTAGAGCTAGACGCTCGCCCCCGGCTGCGTGGAGGCAGCGGAGCACCAGCAGACTTAGACTGGTTAAGTCCTTTTTAAAAAAAGCTTTTCTGTGTGGGTTTTGGAGGGGGGGGTTGGACTGGGGGGGTTATGTTTCTGTGGGTTTTTGTATGTGTGTGTGTGTTGTTTTTTTTTTGCAGTCCCAACGTGGGACTTGCTCTTTTTATTTTTATTTTTGTATTTGTTTTTTTTGAAATGCTGGAATGGATTAATTCCTTTCCCATGCATTTCAATGGGAAATAGTAGGTTGACTTACGAACTTTCCTAGCTACGAACGTCCTTCCAGAACGGATTAAGTTCGTAAGTCGAGGGCCCACTGTATTGTCAACCGCTCTGCATGCAGCTGTCACTGATGACTTCTGGAAAACTAGAGCATGTTCAGAGTGCTATGGCAAGCTTGTATAACTGATTAGTTTCAGTTATAAAAGGTATATGACCCTTACACCAGCTTTATTGGCTTGCAGCTTCTTTTGAACCCATACGTAAGATATTTAAATCAATTTAATAATTTTGTGCAATTCAATAATATCACTGTTATTAAAAACAGAGTATGTTATTGTGGGATATAGATGCAATATTTTGATGATCTTTGATTTTTACTGGTGCAGATAGTGCCTTCAGCAATGCCAAGCATATCAATTCCATCCTATTATTGCATTCATAGTTGTTATGGCCATTTTGTCATAGGCTGGCCAACCTGCTGGTGGCAAGCCTCTTTATACTTGGTGAGGCTGGTTCTTAGGTAGCAGACCTGCAATCCTCCATCAAGGGCAGACGTGAGGCTTAAATCACTTGGCAGAACCTGCCAGAGCTTACTTTTCAAAGGCACAGCAATCACAGAATCATAGAATTGTCATGGGGTAGAAGGGACTTTTGAGAGCCTATAGTCATTTCTGCTCTATGATGAGGCACCAGAATTGGATGTTGCACAGAATACATTTAATAAATAAAAAAAAAGCACTGAGAAGACACAAGCCCAAATTGACAATGTGTTGCCGTGCATATTCTTACTACAATGTTTTGAAACACTTGAACTATCTTAAGTACACAAGGCTCAAGTTCTCTACTGTATGACCCAAGAGGAAAGTGTGCAATCATGGATAGCTGCAGAAATGTGTGTGTGTGACACATACGTATATATGTACATACAGTATGCTATATATACTTCCCTAGAGAGACAGTGTGATGTAATGGACAGAGTGTTGGGCTAGGGCTCCGGAGGTTGAAATCCCTGCTCAACCATAGCAACACATTGGTAGGAAGCAGTGTTAAAACCACTCCTTAAATGTTTCACATACCTTGAAAACCCTTTGAAAGCCACCACTAGTTGGATGAAACTGGACAGCACACGACAACAACAACAATTTTAATTGGAAGTCCTTTCCACTGAACATGGCTGTACTTACATCAGAATGGGTACATTCCCAGGATTACACAATACAGAGAAGAAAGCACAGTGTACATGCATGCACACTCTAAAGGGGTGCTAGAAAGGTAATTGTTGCCATGCCCCTTAGTAAGCAATGATGTGCTGAGCTTCTGTGCATTTCCGGAGTTATGCAATATGAAATGTGGTTTGTCTTCACAAAACGTGAGCCATTCTTAGAGGTTTATTGCTGGCTTTCTGGTCTCTTTCAGTTTGTTCATGTCAGCTGCCAATTTGCGTCACTGGGTTGGCTTTGTGGTTGTGTCCCTGCTCCACTGGACACCCTGTTGCATGAAAGGAGTCACCACAATCATTCAACCAGTATGACCCAGTGTCCTTGTTTTCAAAACATGCTACAACGCAGGGAAACAAATGACTAAATATACAGTAGAGTCAGAATAATTTAGCATTGTATTCTAAAGACATCCCTCATCGCTGGCAAAAATAAGATTTCTTACTCAAGGTGTAACTATCACAATGAATAGTTGCCTTTGAATGTCTTTGCTGTTACAGCTTTATCTCTAATGTTAAACTCTACTTCAAACAAGGTCTGCTTTTTCTATGTTTATGTCTCAGCAGAGTTGCTGTGCAGTTGTGTTATAGAGAAGTAAAGACTAGTTTCTTCACTCTTCCCAATAGGAAACTCAGCAACACCCACAACTGCAAAGTTGGGTGTCCGAGCAACAGTTTAAAATGTCCAGTTTGTATAATCAATAGGCCATTCCATTCAATATGCAAGTGCTTGGATGTATTTGTTTATTTATTTATTATACTTATATACTGTCGAACTGAGCAGTGGCCACTTTGGGCAGTGCACAACAGAAAACAGTAAAAATACATAACAAATACACCCATAACATCATAAAAAATTACTTAAAATATACCATAGTATAGATTCAATTTAAAAAAACAGATTAGACTACTAAACTAGATTTCTTTAATGTGGGCATAAGTGACTTAATTGAGCAATGAAATATCTGGCTGCAATGCTTTCAACAAGAAAGACTCTTAATCCCATTTTTATTCTTTTTGCTTCACGTCTCACACATTGGCTGCCTTATTCTTTACTGAAAACACGTAGGTCCACTCTCCTGAGTCACATCTGCCTCTGATCATACAGCAAAAACTAAGGCAAGTTTTAAAACATATATGCCATTTTTTGGAGAGAACATCCGTAGCTCCCAGAGATGTTGGAGGAAGGATATTGAGGTATGTTGGTCTCTTCTTAGACAGACATGTGTATGATAATTCATTTATTACTTTTTTTCAAAGGTGCTCCAGAGAAACTGCATTCGTTGCAACAGAGCATATAGGCAGAAGGTCTAAAGTCTGGCCTCTCTTTCCCAGAAAGTGTGCGAAGGTTATTATTTTGAGTCCTAGAATCACTTAACCAGCATTGTCAGTAAATTCAGTAGCTCATATCACGTCAGGACTTTTAAAAGCATTCCTGCTTGTTTTGGGGGACGAGACCTGCTGGAGAGGAGGACGTTATTTGTATTTGCATGCATGCTTTTTGTTTTTCTTCTGCAGTTTCCACAGCCCTTTGCCTTAATAAAAATGGGGAAAGAAGGTGTGAACTTTCAGATTTGGTTTTTAAAATAGCAGCACAGTCTCTAAATGGTACAGGTGCGGCCACAGCTTGGAAAAGCAACTGTTGGCTATGCTGGTTGTGGGAATTTGGGGATCTACAGTCCCTTTAAGTAACTTTTCCAGTGTCTGGGTATGAGCAGGGCTGGCAATGTTGGCGAGTGCATAGGTGCATATTATACCACATTGGCACTGGCCAGTTGCTGTCTGACTCATTTAAATAACTATATTATGCAGTGCATTCCAAACAAGTGTAGCTGGAGATATTTGGTTTCTTGAAATGGTGCAGATAATGACCTCCACCATCAACTAAATTTTAGTTGCACAGTGTGATGCGGTTTTGGCACATGAGGTAGAAAACCCCACAAAAACTTTCCACCTCAGGGCGGGTGGTGGCTGTCACACTACCTGATCATGAGGCCAGTCCTAATTCCAAACCACCACAAGAGATTAATTAGATTATTAGGAAATGGGCTGCAGGAGTAGATTAGCCCTGGGGGCTGCAGGATGATATCAAAAGGAAGAGGGACATGAGTATGGAAGCTCCTCCTATAGTGTGGAGCTTTATGGAGGAACAAAGCCTCGGGGAAGAGCGTCATCTGGACTTTTAATTAGTTGGAACTAGACCCGTCACAGTCCTCTCCCAATTTAAGAATCTGATACATGGAGGCTGCAGTTGTTCAGATGAATTAGGACTTAGAATTTTATTGAACACAGGGCAAAGGCATCTCTTGCTCCCAACAGGCCTTCCAACAATGTGGCCACCACTGCCGCCCCTCTCTCGCAAACTGTAGTTTTTGTATGGCTTGGGAAGTAAGGAAGGAGAACTGGCATGAATGGTGAGTTTGCCCATTGCTAGTAAGTAGTGGATATCATGTGAAAAGAGGAGGAGGAGAGCAGAGGCTCCCCTTTGCAGGCTTGCTGCCCTCCATGTATAGGAAGGTGACAGAACTGGAGGTGATGGGGCCTGATAACGTCCCCTGCTCATATGGTGAAGACACACCATTTCTGACATCTAAATTGGGCTAACACCTAAAGAGGGAGTTAGAGATTGCACAAAGGCACTTATCCCAAGAATCCTTTCTCCCTGCTGGCAGGGAACTTTCTGAGCCTCCCTGCCTTGACATGTCTTGACTACAGCTCCCAGAATACTTCAGCTACATGGCCAGAGGATTCTGGGACCAATGATCCAAAAACCAAAGTTTTCTAAACTCTGCCTTCCTTTTTGCGTGAGCAGCAGCGGGAAAAGGGTGATCTCCATAAAATCTGCAAGAAACACCTGGGAAAGATGATTATGGTAGAATGTGAATGACAATATGGGACAAGAAGAAGAACAGAGGAAAATGATTAATATTGTGAACCAACAATATGCGCTAGTGCTGTGCAAGTATGACCGAAACTTTCCTAGAAAAGCCAACAAGACGGATGTAGATATTGCAACATATTGCATGAGAATTGAACAGACTTGGCTGAAGTTTGGAAATGTTTATAATGTTTAGACAACAGCCTTGAGTAAATAACACACTTTGATGGTTTGTCTTGCTTTATTCCTCAGCCAAAATGCAATAAAGAAGAAATAAAATGTCAAAACTTGGACACACATTTTATCACATTTCTTTTCCAGGCTACCAGTTCCCTTGTAACTAAAAGAAGAACCATCTATACCAAAACACACACATATATTTCCATCTATATACTATATGTCATAATGGCAGCCATTGAATGTAAATATTATTGCAGTCTTTCCTGAGTGGGCTTCCTTTTCCCCATCCAGAAAGCAAGACGAAGCCGTCTTAATTTGTGGATCTCAGATGAATTATCAGCCTTTGGGGATACAGGCTGAACACATTATTATAAGCAATATTCTGTTGGGAAGTATCCTAAAACAATTTATGGTAACTAAAAATATGCTTGTATTTAGTTACTGAAGCCATGTATTACTCTAAAGCAGTAATACTCTAACCTTTTTGTTTGTTTGTTTGCTTTACCCAAGAGGATTGCTATGAAGATAAATTGTGGAGTCAGAGAGCCACATACTGTGCTTTGAGTTCATAGGAGGAAAGGAGGTAGTCTGCAAATAAATGAATAATGCTGGGAAGGGAAGTCTCTGTGTGATGGCAGAGTGTCCTATTGTGTCGAGTGACATCTTTCCACTGGAGAGAGTAGAAGAAAAGTGGAATGAGGAGAGGGCACTGCACTTGGGATGGGGATATCAGGGAATTCTGTGCTTGCCCAATTCCTGCAAGCATGTCGATGGCTTGTGTGGCAGGTTATATGATGCCCTTGACTCACCAATGATTTAATTACTAGTGCCCCCAATTGAGAGAGAGAGAGAGAGAGAGAGAGAGAGAGAGAGAGAGATTTGCTCTGCCACAGCTGTGGGGCTATGAAATCTGTAATCCAAAAAAAGGAACTCTTCCCATCTCTGACTCAGTAGGAGAGAACACGTTATGCATGCAAAAGATTCTGGGGGCAGCTCTTGGCAACCCCACAACCTTTGTATTGGTACTGGCGGTGCTTGACCTGATTGAGGACAGCATGATGGGGATGACCTACCTCTCAACCACTGAGGTGACAGCTGATATCCTTATCAAGATGCTACTGAGAGACCAGTTCCAGAACCTGCAAAGGAAGATGGGACTTCTAGACAATCTTTGCAAGTTGGCTTGGGAAAGAGTGTTGGAATTATGGGCAATTCAACATGCAAATAAATGCATGATCCCCTAACAGGAAGGAAGTGCTTGTAAAACTAATATGCTAGGTAGCTTGCATGACCCTCTCCTCTCTTGACCAATTAACTAATCCTTTTTCTTTAGCAGACAAAGATGACCCCTCCCTCTTTTCAATTGTTTTACTGCCTTTGTTTTGGAGAGAATCTTTTGGGAACACCAGAAAGGAAGGATGCTGTTTTGAGCCTTTCCTGTCCTGATGTCCACCATTTTCTCTTTCAGCAGTTCGCCCTGAGAGAACCCACTTTTATTTTTACTATTTTAAACTTTTTCTTCATTTCTCCTATTAACCTCTGAAGCGTTGTACTTTATTGAAGTCTTCTATAACCTAAAACTTGTAGCATCAGTGAGTAAAGCTATTTTATCTTTTATCACAAAGACAGTGTCTATTTAAATTAATTAAGCTGGTTAAAAGCATTGGAAGGGCATGTTTGGCAACTTGCTTAATTTTAACAGATAACGTTACTAGTCTTTCTGTTGTGCTATTAGAGAATTAAATATATTTCTCTCTGCTAGTACTATATAAGCTTTCATTCTTTAATACTGTAATTCCCTCTGCCTTTCCTCCCACAGTTCCTATAAGATCAAATTACAGTCTCTAAATTACTTGCAAGCTTTGGGGTCCAGTTTGTGTCACTAGAATTCCCACAAAGTCCATGTTTTGTATGACAGGAAGAAGGAACGACCTTAAGTCCTAGATGCAACCCTTTTAGAGAAAAATTGTAGAAATGAGCACAAAAATTCAATCTCTGCAGCTTGTCTCTCCCAATGCCTCCTCTTACTTGCCTCTCCAGAGCAGTGGTAACATCCAAGCTCACGTCTAATGTCTCCACTGCCGGCTCTGTAAACTTGGCAAGGGTAGACAGCTTCTATAACCTACATTTCCAAGATAGGCAACAACCCCTTGCCTTCCCAGCCCTGCTTCATTACTCTCCTTGGCCCTGCCTCCTCCAGCTCTCTCTCATCTGGCTGCTGTCTTTCCTGCAGTTGGAAGAACTCTCCCCAGCCACCCTGATCCTGAGGAAACTTACTTTCCTCTTGGCTGTCTGCTACTTGTGTGCTGGGGCCAGACAGTTTGCTAGGGCTTCACAAGTGCACTCCCTCACGGGGATAGAAAATGAAAAGGCCTGAAGGCTTTCTATATGTGAGAAAGTCTTTTGCCAAATGCATCTGTGTCAAAAGACATACATGTATATACAAATCCTGGGGGACGGGGATTATAACTTCCAGTCCTCACCCTAGTTGAGAGATTATGGAACTGTAGACCAAACACTAACTTTTTTGAAACTCTGCATATAAGTACATTTGGCCATGAAGCATCCCATGGGTTCCTGAGACATGGATTGCCTCTCTTCACTCAGCTCCCCAGCTCAAAAAAATTTGATGTAATATTTCCTTGACTGATAAGACATTACATGCAGAGATACAGGTGCACAGCCCACCTGAAGTGTGTGGGAGGGGCAGTATGATGACTGGAAGTACATTCAAATCACTGTCAAAGGAGGCCTATCAAGTTGGACGCATTGACAGGAGAAAAAATGCACAGCAGCTGCTATTTTTAATGTTTTAGTTTCACAGGTGCCACTGATGAAGACTGCAATTAAGAGGAAAGTGTGGCAGGTAGAGGGAAGCAAGAGGAAGAGATGTTTCAGTGAACATGTATAGCTTACCACACTGTTATCTTGAATACTGTACAGGCTATATCTTTTACTGGTGCCTATCAAAGTTACCACATAAGGGATAAGATTATCAGCCATCAGTGTTTTTGTCCATGTAACAGCTTCTACATAGTTCTGAGTAACCAAAGATCATTTTATATTCTGAAACAAAATTTTAGCCCAGAGAGTCAATCAAGTCATGGTACAGCCACATAAAGAAACATGCCAGGAAATACACTAGGAGATCTCTATATAATTGGATTACAAGGTTTGGAGTAAGACTGTGGGAAGTTCCTCTTAAATAAGGTAATGAATAGAAGCAAGCAAGAATGGGCACTTCCATGGCCAAACCTAGACTGCTGAAAAGCCCTTATCTGGGAGTGTCTCATGGGCCAGTTATTACTGTTGTCCATGCTTTACGCAATCCACTTCTAGAAACAGAGTTATGTTCATCATTTTAGGGCCAAATAAAACATAGCCACAACATACTAGAAATGCTTTCATGAGGCAATGACTTCATACAGGAACCATTATTTCTGACAGGCACTCACTAACACCAGTAGCCACCGTGATTTGGTTTTGTCATGCCAAATATGACATTACATTAAGTCTACAACAGTTACATGAAACATTTCTCCTACTCAGCATCTAAAAAGGCAATGTGTAAAATATTAGGTTTCGTATCAGAGCTTGGAAATGTTACTACCTCACTTACAACTCTCAGAGGCCCCCAGCCAGCAGGTGGGAGGAGGAGTTGAATGTGCTTCATGCTTCTCTTAATTTGGAATCTTATTATTATTGAGTATTAATATGTAACTATCTTTTTTGTTGGAAGAATCATCCAGAACATCACCCTTTCTGTATGGCTCCTTATGCATGCCCAACAGGGACATTCTGGATGTAAGAGTAGACCCTAACTATTCCTTTCACTGGCTGTCTTTCACTCTCCTATTGCTGCTTCAAAACAGTCAAAAGCTGCAAGTACACTGGGAACCTGAATCGGAGCAATTTGGGTTTGCTGCCTATTTTCTCATTAGATTAGGTGATCTCATGGAGACTGTACATAGAGGCAAAGTTAAGTTAGAGATCAGAAGTTGTGTTTCTCTTAATGGAATGTTGATCTGCCAGAACTTTCATAACAATTCATGATGCAGCCTGATATTTTCAAATCTATCAAAGCAACAACTTCCAACAGAATATGTCAGAGAGGATGGATAAAGATTATTAAGAAAGATCTGAAGTGAAAGGGGGTTGAGTGATACATCTGTAGAAAGATGTCTGCTAGCAGCAAAATAAATGACAACAAAATATGCTTCAAAAATGCTTTCTCTAATCACTGCCATGTGTTATAGATGCAGAAATTAAAACATCCTTATTTAATTTGCCCTTGAAAATTGGACCTGTATTCTGAGCATTGTGTTGGTTGCCTTAACACAACTATGCACCATGTGTGGTGTCTAGAGATGATTATGGACCAGTGGTTTGTGTCAGTTCGTTTATTGGCAAAAAAAGGGTATTTGATGCCTGAAAGTGCACTTGGAGAGAGCGACCCAGCTTCTTTGCCTCACTGCTTCTGAATCAGCACCTGCTGAAGGAGGCAGGATTCGAAGTGCCACACACCTGTTTGGCCAATAAACAAACCAGCATGGACCCCCAGAGCACCAGTTTGTGCCCATCTCTAATAGTGCGCATACTAGGATAGCTTCTACGTGGCATCATTCACATGACACAAGATGAAGAAAGGCATGAAAACTAAGCCTAAAGAATGGCACAAGCAGATCTATTTTTCAGTTTCTCACTGGAAGGAAAGTTGCAAAAAAGAAAAGAAAAAAAAGAGAGAGAGAAAATTGCACCAACCACCTTTATAGAACAAAGCTTCAAAGGTTAAGTCTGTCATTCTCAGCTCATTATCAAATGTTGTTTCTGCTGTTGTTTTGTTTAGCCACTAATCACTGCTGTTGCTTGCAGAAGAGAGCTTCAAAATAAAAGAACTGAATAAACAAACAGGAGTCTTAAATCATTTCTAGATGTGAAATGCAGCTTGAGATGGCCAGTGTCTCTTACAGCCCTGTATGAATGTTTTATCACGTAGTCTCTTTATTCTCACTCTTATGTCTGAAGAAGTGGATATGTTCCACAAAACCTCATATTAAAATATAGCAATCTTTAAAGTGCCACAAGGTCTTTGTTGTTTTTGTTTTGTTTTGTGTTTCTTGCTGATATTCTGTATATATTGGCTTTAATCTAATTGCTTATCTCTTTTAGAGTGGACCCACTGAATCTATTACTGAATGGTAAGTAGCCACTTACATATATCTTGGACTTTTAAGTTTTTCACACTGGTACCAACCTGATGAAGTGGTGTTTTAGTTCACGAAGGTTTGTGCACTGTATGATTATTTTTTTTAGTAGTCTATAAAGGTTATTGCCTATTTTTGTGTCCTGACTAGACATGGGGATGAATATAAAAACCAATCAGGATATTTGTTAAATATCCCTGGTTTGTCAGATATTTGTTGCTTTGTGTTCTTGGGGTTCAGAGACCCCAACAAATATGAAACAACAAATATAAATGTTTTATATTTGTCTGTTTGTTCCCTGTTATGACCCTAAGGATCAGAGGCATAAGCTAAAGCCTGCCCAAAGGGAATCCCATCACCGGGGCTGGGGATGGCTTGGTCCCCCTTTCCTCCTCTTCCTATGCCCATGGAGCATAAGAAGAGAACGGAAGAGATCAAAGAGGGATCAAAAGGATCCCCCCCGCCCAGTAGTTGCGAGATGGCTTTGGTTCCTGCTGTCCCTCCTCTTGCTATGCCCCAGGGGGCATACCAAGAGGATGGAAAAAGGGATCAAAGCAATCCCCCAGCCTGGCTGCCTTACCAAAGGCAGCCAGGCTGGGGGATCGCTTTGATCCCTTTTTCCATCCTCTTGCACTGGGGGGGGGTAGATAGGAAGGCTGAGGGGGCTGGAATTTATTTATTTATTTTTAGATAGCCCTATGGTCTGTCTTTTTAAAAAATGACCTGATGAATTGATTCTTTGTTCTTCAGGTCACTGGGGGGCAATTTGTGGGTCATGAGTCATCAAGTTTGACAACCCATGAACCAAGACGAAGCACCATTTTGGCGCTTTGTCCCCATCTCTAGTTCTGACTCAGCAGCCAAAAGTCTAAAGATATTTGTGGAAGGGCTTTTTGCATGACCCAGAGTTCCATCACTTGATGAGGCACTCAGCTGTGGGGAAGATGGTATGTATGACAGACATTCTGGGAAACAGCTACCACAGCTTCTATCGTTGTCCTTGTGTGATTCTATACTGGCTAGCAGGTTTACTCTGGCCCGGACTAACCATTAGACTTTGGTCAAATTATTTCTATTTATATTGTAGTAATTATTTTTAAATTTGTATCTGTGCATTGACATTCACACATGCCAATTTTATGGAACCCCACATTTCCTCCTAATGATTTATTTGGAAACACATTCCCTCATTTTGGCAATATCAAGCAATAACTCTATTCTCTGTATGCTTTAAATGTCCACAGTTTGCATTTCATTTTGAGATACAGTTCCATGTCTCTTTGTTTCTTATTTAAATATTCCTTTGGGTCCTATCTTACACCTTCTTAATACCCTAGTTTTGGAGACTTCTTCACAATTCACAATAATCACCTTCCATAAACTTATTTTATTAGCTGTAAACAATCCAATTCAATTTGAAAATACAATTATTATTCCTCCCTATTTTGTTAGCTTAAAGAGAGTGCTTAGTATTCTGTTCACAGAGAAAGAAGGATAGCTATTTGAGCACCATTTCCTCAAGTCACAGTGCTATTTTATTCACAAACACTAGGCTATTTTATCCTCCTATATGTGCAATGTAATGATGTGGCTTGCATTTTGGTGTGGAGAACTATGATAATTCTTGGGTTTTGGCTCTGCCTTTAATTTTTCTGGCATACTTTAGCTCATGAAAGGAGAGTCATGTCAGCATCCGTTCCGCTTAACAAAATGCAGTTTCTAAAGCTTGAGGCTCAGCATAAGAGAAAATGATTCTGTGCAGTGTTAGGGCCTTTTAGATTACAAATAACTTAAAAGAACAAGTTAACTATTCTTCTTCAAAAATGCCACAGTCAATCACTAACAGATACTGCTGCTGCTGCTGCTGCTGCTGCTGCTGCTGCTGCTGCTGCTGCTACTACTACTACTACTACTACTACTACTACTACTACTCAAAAACACCAGGCACAGTCAAAATTATAAGAACATTGTCTGCTATTATATAACAGATACAAGTTTTAACCAAAAAAATAAGTATCCATTAAATATCGGCGCAGTATGTATGCTGTTCCTAGTACTGCCATTTTTGTAGCTCTGATGGTGTGATTTCGGAGATCTGCAACTGCTTATAGTACTGTGTGAAATTTCTTCATATTGTTCCCAAAGCCCCAGTGACTACAGGAATGACTGAAATGTGTTTCTTCCAGAGGTGAGATGTTTTGATTGCCAGGTCTCTGTACTTTGTTAGTTTTTCCAGTTCTTTATTTTCAACTTTAGCATCCCCTGGAATCGGAGTGTCAATGATCTGGACATTTCTTTGTTCTATTATTGCTGTGTCTGGTAATAGTTGAGGGTGTCTGTCCGTCTGGATCCGGAAATCCCACAAGATCTTGACTTCCTCATTTTCTGACACCTTTATCTGATGTTCCCATGGGTTTTTGGAGGCCAGCAAGCAATATTTCTTGCATAATGACCAGTGCACTAACATTGCCACTCTATGATGTCTAACTTTGTAATCTGTGCAATTTTTGGACATTTACAGATGAGGTGTGACACAGTTTCATCTTTTTCTTGGCAGAATCAACATTTGCTGTTAGCACTAATTCCCTAGATCTTAGCTTTCATCATGTTGTTTTGATGATTTATTTATTTATTTAGCAATAGAACAAGAAATAAAATCCACTCCTTTTGCAGTGTAACTAGAAATTTTTAAGTTTGTTTTACCGTCACAGGGAGTGTGGCCTGGTTTGATGGTGGGGCAGGAATGCCACATAGTTCATATCCTGGCTTCCTGCTGTCTCGTACTTTGTTGTAGGTTTTGAGGCAAAGACAAGGAGACTGTATGTGGTATTACAGGTCCACGGCTTGTAGCATTCAGATTTTTTTCTCCAGAAAAATTCTAATGTAATTGTTACAATTTTGAGAAAAGAAAAAGAATTGCTTTTAAATACTAGCAACTGTGACAGTAACTGACTGCTTGGAACGGCTTGGAACTATAACTATAAATAATTAATTTTTTAAAAGTTACCAACTTTTTGTGCCAAATGGAGTCTCACCAAGTTTAGATATAATCTAGAAAATAATTTAAAAACTCTTTTTCTACTCGCTTTTCTCTCCTTTAATAGCTTTCACTTTGTTAATTTCAGTATTGCAATGTGGACTGTCATCTAAAATTATTGTTAACTGATTAGTTTCAAGTAGACATACTAGAGTGAGCGTATGGTTTTTATATTACGTTTCTGGAAAAATCTGCAGAAGCTATATAATTAACAAGTTAATTTACTTGAATTGTGAAATGTACAGCCAGTTTACCTAATTCAGACATGGAAATTTCTCTCTTACCATATCCTGCCTCATCTCTGGCTCAGAATACTTAGAAAAATAACTCCAGAGTTCCTGGATCCAAGTCAAATTTTGCTTTCAGCCTCTGCAGTGTGATTGCAATGGTATTTTGTACAATCTTTCTCTGATACAGTGTTTAACATTTCATTGTCAAGCCAAACAAATCAAGGGCAAATCTGTACTGCAATACAGTACTGTATATATGCTAAAAACTTTAATTGACTTCATGCCATTTTGACTTCTTCCAAAGAATGCAATTAGGTGAAGATGCAAAGTAATCTCTCTTTGAGCTCAGAACCCACAGTTGTACTGCTGTTCCCAAGGGAGAACACAAATCCATCAATCTGCTCTCTATAGCATAAATATCCCCCAATGGTTCATAACAAGCATTCAAAACACAAGAGAGTCTTGGTGAGTCCAGGGGGGGGGGGATGTCAAACTAGGCAGTATGTTCATCCTGCTTTTTGCAAAAGTGCTCCCCCAAGTGGTGAAAGACACCTGTTTGAAAGAGACGAAGAACAAACAAGGAATGCACAGTGAAGTTGCAGAATACAGTACTTCAAAGAACAAGAGTTGCTTTTGAGGTCATGTGGATGACTGTGGCCAAACAGATGTTTCTGGTCTACAACTGTCATCCATCATTAATAATGAGTGAATCTGGGAACTGCAATCTAAATGTATCTAGAAGGCTACCCCTGCACACCCTATTGTAAACAGTCAGGGGAAAGAAGTGTTAAAGTACGTTCTTGAAGAGCTTCAGACAGCAATGGAACAAGGCTGGGAAGAATCCAAGGGCTGATGGAGGTTAGGGAAAGAGAGACTCAGATGTTTTAAAACCATAATCCTCACAGAGCAAAGGGATAGGAGGAACCACCACTATGCAACCCGAAGAGTGTATGGGGGAGATGCTGGATATAGGTCAGCTAAAAGTTCCAATGCAGGCCCAGGAAACTGGGGAAGGGAAACCAAGGCAGCAAAAACAGATGGGCAGCAGCTTCCAGATTAATCATAAGGACAGGGAGAGGGCAAAAAAAGAGAAGTGGTTGCAAAACCTGGTGTATTTAGACTGTTTGTAATGCTGCAATTTTCTGTCTGATGCGCTTTTAGAGCAATCCCTTCATCTAAGTACTTTATTTGCAACTGATAGATTTTATAAAATGAATGAGGAGCTAAGTGTTTGTGATTGCAGGGTGATGGTGTTGACAATGGTGGGAAGCCAATGGGGGCATCGTCTTCTGGGATGCAAGTAGGAAGCTGGCTCAGCACATTGCAGCAGGTGGGGGGGCAGTGGGCGTAGGGGGGAAATGAGGTGCCAGGGGCTCCCCTGCAGTTCTCACCCTGGATCTGTTCAATCCCTGTGCTGGGAGAAAAGCCAGGAAGAAATAAATTAAATGAGTTGCATACTAATTTGAGTTGCATAACTTATTGCGACCCACTTCAGGTTGTCCAAGAAGAAAGGATTAAAAATCTGAATATGGATCTGCCCAGGTGTAGACTGGGAAGGGACGGTGGAGGGGACGGAGCTGGTAAAAAAAGAAAAAGAAATAGGAGGAGCAGGAAGAAAATTTGAAACAGGAAGGTGTATAAAGTTGAAGAAGGGAAAGAGACAAATGGAGACAGAATGTTATTCTATTTAGAACATGTGAGGATGATAGGGTTCACACTCACACAGATTTTCCCACAGGCTCTCGACTTCTACATGCCTTGATTTCCCAGGGAGGAGACAGGGCAAGGAGGAGGAAGAAGGAAGGGCTGCTTGGCTACTGCAAGTGCTTTTTGCCCACTTGCCACCTTTTTCAGTCAGGAATGAATTCTTGGCCTTTGAATTTCTTCATGGCTGCAGCAAGTGGTGGGGCAAGATGTCCTGCCACTTCAGGGAGGAAGCAAGATGGCACCGCCCATCTCTTCCGCTTTGTCTGGCCCTGGTGAAGAAAGCACCTGTTTCCATTGCAAGCAGCAGCTGGCGACATCTCCACACGTTTCCCCACGCGCATGCTGCCAGAGAAGGAAGAGGCAAGCGGCAGCACCATCTGTTGTTAGGCCTGGCACCCTTCTTTCTTTTTTATTTTTAAACTGGCTCCTAGATGGCCTCTTGGAGGCAAGGCAGAACAGAGGTAGAGAGAGGTCTACACAGCCTCTCCCCGCCCTACATTGTGCCTTGACTCTGTAACATTGTCTAGTTCTATGGGTATGTATGTATGTATGTATGTATGTATGTATGTATGTATGTATGTATGTATGTATGTATGTATGTATGAATGAATGAATGAATGAATGAATGAATGAATGAATGAATGAATGAATGAATGAATGAATGAATGAACTCTAAACTATCTTTTGGGGAACAGCAGTTCCTGCTGCTCCAGCTTTCCCATTCTTTCTCAATTGAAATCTTGGATCACAACCCCTTCCTAAAAGTTCTTCATCCACTGGTTTGAACCAAACAGTCCACGGGGGTTACAACTCCAGCAGCAGCAGGAGGAGAAGAAGAAAGCAGCCAGCTTTAACAGAAGTTGGTTGATATGACGCTACCTCCCTTCTCCTACAGGACAGCATCCAGAGAGGCAGGACACTTCTTGCACACAGTGTGTCCATAAGGCAATGGCAATGACAAGGTGACTGAGCTGTGCATTTGCCACATCCAGTGTTCTAGCATCTTCTGAAGTTTGCCGTCTTGGACTTTTTCCCCGTCACCCCATGGTAGTTATGGTCAAAGAACTGGCTAAAGAGCATAAGAAATTCCCACAAAACCACTTCCTTACTGGAGTCTCTAACTAGATCTTTTACTGAACTCTATTATTGAATAAGTTGTTCTGCTTTCTGTTCCTGAAGGAGTGCATCTGCACAATTCAGTGTGAATTCGGTATCTTACCCTCTGCCAACACACCAACAGCTTTACATTGGCTGGAACAAAACATTACTTTTTTAAAAACTCAGCTATTTGTTTCTAATAGAAAAAACTGTATGTGGCAAGTGCCTGACGTTTCGCAAAATTATTTGCTCTATGCAAATATGTGTGTCATACAATGACTGTACATTGCAGACCCATAGTAGTTGTAGATTCTGCAAGACAAAAATGCTTCTAAGTTACATATTGAAATATCCTATGGCAGTCCATGAGTATTAAAGCAGGAGTGTGGAACTTTAGCCTCTCCAGATAATACTCCCATCATATGTCTCTTTTGGCAAGACTAGCCAACACTAATGGAAGTGTTCAACAATATCTGGAGGGCTACAAGTTCCCCAGCCCTGCACAAAAGTATTAGCAAGGGCTTGGGCAGAAACAAGAATGTAGAAATATCATATAGTGCAGTTCCTTCTCTTTCTTCAATTTGAAATATCTGGGACTATCTGATAATTTTAATACAAGCCTAATGGTGTGCTTGTGACTACTGAAGGGTAATATCCACTCTGGAGCCTGGTAATTTAAAAACGGGAGGAGGGGGAAAATCATGGTGGTAGAGAAGGATACAAGGATCTACACTTGTTTACAGAATCTTATTGGGCTGACTTCTATGTGCACAGGTTTGTGAGCAGCCATTTCTCTAACTAAAAAAGAGAAAGAAGCAGAAGGGACCACAGGGAAAGATGGAACTTCGCCAATCTGCATGTAAATCTAGAAAGGACAAGAGGAGGAAAATACACACCAGCAATCCAGCTACCTATGTACAAGTTAAGGCTGATGGCTACCTGTGTGGGTGGCCCTTAAAAAAAAAAAAGCAGTTTTGCTGTTTGGAGCTGTTCCTAGGGGAGTCAGAAGAGCCTCTGAGGATAAGGCTGACTGGCCAGGGAGTGGGATGATATCACTAGCACTCCCAGGTGAAGCAGGTGTAATTTTCCCTATCAAGTTCAAACACATTGAAAGTTTTGGAAAGAGAGACCCTTCCCTTCTTTTCCTCCCCTGCCTCTTTCCTTCCCATCCTGCTCTGTGCCCTTTTGTTCCTCTGCTTCAAGCTTTCATCACGATTTTCTGGTAATCTAGTGGCTGAACAGGAAGACCATCCCCTTTGGGAATATGTGCCTGTGGCTAACTTAGACACGAGAGACATGGCTTGGGAGAGAGAGAAAAAAAGATTTTGAGAGATACTGGTGTTGCTGGTTTCCTCCTAGGCAACACTGACAACCCAACACGCACACAAATACTTAAAAATCAACAACAACCAGGAGACAAGAAAGCAGGAGTAGCAGCAGCTGTGTATTTTCAGGCAGCATCGCTTGAGAGCTCCTCTCACACATTCTCTTTCTCCCACCTCTCCCCAAATGTTCTGCCTGCTGTGTGCAGGCTTGGTGTTTACAGTTCAGGGCTATGGAGGAGGAGGAGGAGGAGGAAATATTTTGCCTATTGTTCAGTGACGTCAATGGCTTAGCTCCCAGTCACTTGAGGGACTCTGCTGCTTAGCAAATGTCAGAACAGTGCGGCTACAGCATGTGCCTCTCAAACGGCTGCTTGTTACAGCATAGCTTTCTAAGGCCGCAGTTTGGATAGAGCTGGCGTGTGTGAGGGAAAAGGTATGGAAAAGGCCAGTTTTTAAGTTTGCTACCTATGTGGAACAGTTATTTCCTGGTATACAGTATGGGGAAAATAATTATAGGCAGCTATCTATCCAGCATTACAATACCACTCTTTCCTATATCTTTTTTTTAAACTGTCCTAGAAATAAAAGAGAAAGAAAAAACAACAATGAATTGGACACTTAGAGGTAGCTGCTTATAATATGGGACTATATTAATTGTTTCTCAGTTGTGCCTTTCTTTCATCTCCTCCCCTCCCCTTTTTTTTTTTTACTTCTTGGCCTCAAAATGAAATTTGTAGGTGGGAAAAAAATAAGCTTGCATGTAATTCTGTAAGAAATAAGGCTCTTGGTGCTGATGCTAGTTAGTGGTCAAAGAATGCTTAAAATGTTATGTTACCAGTAAGCCTTATTTATTTATTTATTTTAAAAAGCATTTGCCAAGAGAGTGAAATCTGTTTGAAAATTGTCTGCAGGGGCAATGCACATATACACAACCCCAGTTTCACACACCAATAGCATATGGGTTTTGTAGCTGGAGGTTCTCTAAGATTGTTGTCTCCGGTCACTGTCCATGTTACAGCTGTGCTTAAGGCTGTGATACTGATCACACCTGCCTGACATTATTATGTTCTCAAGTAAATATGGTGAGGGGCTGGCTTTGAAAGCACATGGTAGAGGATACAAATTTGAGTTCTGAGAAGAATTTTCATCAAGGTCAGAGGAACTCCAGGAAAAAAAGCTTCCCATGATATCCACATTACAGGTAAGCTGCAGTACTTCTGTTTTTGTGGTCAGAGACTTTGCTCTTCATAGCAGTGAAGGCAGTAAATCAAACCAGCACAATTGTGAGATGTTATTAGGCAGAGGCAAATGACCTCAGGGGGCAGAGCACTTGTAACAGAGTAAATGTTCTGCTTTTTCTATAATGTATTATATGTTTAGAATGGTTGGTAATGATGGGTTTTCTTTCTGAGGTGCTGAATTTTGAGGGTTGGACCTGTTGAATGTATACTGCAAGTATTTCAACTGTTTACCTTGTACTATATGTGGAATGTGGGGTAGCGTACCTGGGACTGTGCCTTTTACAGAATGGATATAACCTTGCTGATCTCCTTTAAAGAAACTAACAACGTGATCAAAGTAGGAAATGTACTTGGGTAGCCATCTCCCAGTTCTTGACTAATTATTCAGCATTGGCTATGTGCAGGACTCAGCTAGAGTTACCAACTGAACAAGCTCTAGTACATAATCGTGTCTGTTGTGTAGAGGGGGGGGGGAACAGAGAGTGCTGAGGTGCTGCCTTTGGAAAAGAGAACAGAGGGAAATTTATATTTATTTCTATTTTGTTTATTGAAATAATCAGAAGCCAATTTTCTCCTAAAAGACCTACAAAACCCAGTGCCCCCATAGTATAGAAAAAGAACAAAAGAACATTTAAAAAATTAAAAATAACATCTTATAAAGCAGAATTATCTCCATATCCAAACTATGAAAAACAAATGGAACAAATGCCTCTTTAGGGCATGCCTAAAAAGGAACAGAAGTGAGGCTAGTCTCCTCATCCTAGAAAATGAACTTTATGGCCAGGGGTGCAGCCACCAGAGTAAAAGTCCTGTCCTGTGTTTTTACCTGTCTAGCTTCTCCTGGTGATGGGACACACAACAGGGCCTCTAAAGATGATTGCAATAAACTGTTGAAATTGTACCAGTGTGAGAAGGTGGTCTCGATGGACTTCAAGACTTGCTTCTTCTTTTTTGATGGTTTTATTTGTACCCGCTTCAGCCTCTCAAGAAAGGAAATCATATGGTACAGCATTATTATATCCTCCTCTCCTAACTTCTTCTTAACTGACAATGCTACATTCAATTAATCTTCCATTGTCTTTTGTTGTATTTGGGTTACAAGAATGATTTCTGAGTGCTGAAAAGCTGTGTTATTCAAACCACATGTGGAAAGGTGGCATGTAAAGTTGCTGAATATTCCAGGCTTGCCCACTGCATCCTATCTCCCCATTTATTCTTTGCATGGTGCGGCACTTTGTTATGCTTAGTCTTTCAGTTTATGTATATTCGGCCAGCTTGACACACAATGTTTGTAGCTGCTAGTTTCAGGAAATCAACAGCAGTAGAATCCATTTTGGCTTGGTAAAAAAAAAAAGAAGAAGAAGTTTGGTTGGGATTGCTCTGACTCTATTTTAAATACCCTCATTTCCCTCCCCCTCCCAATTCTTAAAAACTGAAGTATAACTCTTTGTACAAGATTCTCCAGTGGAATGCACCAGTGGGGGAGGATTGGGAACAAAATCATCACTCTGTGAGACCAGCATGGGCTGCATTTTCTCTGGGGTAATCTGTCAGGGGCCACCTGATGGCAACAGATGGAGCTAAAAATGAATAGGTGAAACTCTCCTAGCCTATTGGAGGAGAGACAGTTTGCTTTTGCACAAGCTCAAACTGATCACTTGCAGAGGGCTTTTAAATTAACTTGAAGGCCACATGGAAGGGCTGAATTGGATCCTTGGTTGCTCACCCTTGATTCTCATCCATTCTCAGTCACATATCTTTTTGTCACTTTTATATTTGGTTTATTCATCCTATCTTGTGCAACAGTTCAATACAGATGCTGTAGACTGGGGTGGGCAACCTCTGAGGGTTCGAGGGCTATTGTCATCCTTTTCCTTGACCTTGGAGGCCTGCACTACCACAAACCCCCTTTAAAACAGAAGCCTTTAGAATATTTGCTGTCTAAATTTTGCCTCCTTGTGAAAAGGCACTAGTGGGGAAAAAACTACCTCGGAAAGTCTGGGGGAATTGCTTGCTTCCCTGGGGTTCACTTTGCCAATCCCTGCTGTAGATGGAGAGCAACAAAAGGGGAAGGGGTGATTATTCATTTGTCTACATTTTCCACGCAGTCGTGGGATGCGTGGGGAAGAGATAAATGTGAATTACTATGGTTTGTTGTGAAACCTGTGAGGAATCTTCCAGATCATGTATACTTGCCCACAGGTATAGGCTGTTTTCTCATAGTGAGGAGGCAAGATTTAGTGCATTAGGAAAGCAACGTTTCTACCCTGCTGTCTTCTCACAGCCTTATTTTTAAATACATGTTCACATGACCACTGGTGATATTACTGCTCATGCTTTTTATATCTGGAATTACATTTATGGAGTAATCTAATTGGTTTGGTGTTGGTATGGGGTGAGGAGAAGTTGTCAACAGCACAGTAAGGAATTGCAGCTGGAGAATTAATATTATGTTTAGTCAGTTCTGTCATATGTCTTTGAAAAATACAGGTGGAGTTTCCCACCAAGCAGCCAGGTGTGCTAAACAAGCCATAAAAAACCGGTGTCTGTTCGGTCCACTAATTGTCAAAAACCAGGATGTAGACAATAAAATAGGTAGAAAGATCAAAATGCAAATCTTGGCTGGACTGAGACCTTCATGGTAGAAAGCTGGCGTAGAGCCACAAGGTCAGTCTGAGGATGTATCACTTCAAGGCGGGGCAGTATCAATTCTGAGAAGATAACCAAAAAGTGGTATAACAAAGAGCATAGGGAAGGACCAGGCAGAAAATGTGGCAGAATGGGAGGGGGCAGGAAGTACATGTCAAACGAGGCCTGGTGTCCAGCCAAAGACCGAGGGCAGAAATACACATTAGAGATAACTGTGGTTGGATGAGGGGAGTTCTTGACTAACACAAACACTAGAATGTGGAGAGTATGAGTTTTTCTTATCTCTGGGATCATGAAACCCACTTGCTCTTTTCATGGTTAGTCTTTGACTTAAACATGGTATTCCTTGAAAGTCTGATTTCACAAACAGAGAAAGATCGCCTCTGCAACATTAACACACTTCCAGCAACCCAGTTTCACACAGCAATAGCATATAGAAATGAGAAACAAGATATCTCTTTCAGAAGATCCAAGAAATCAAAGATAAACTTAAACCTAGATTAGGAGTGCTGATTGACCAACAGGGAAGCACATTATCTGACCAGGAAAAATAAATAAAGAGAAGGCAGAATGGTTGTTGTGGGGTTTTGGGGTTCTTTGGCCGTGTTCTGAAGGTTGTTCTTCCTAACTTTTCGCCAGTCTTTGTGGCCGGCATCTTCAGAGGACAGGAGTAGCACGCTGTGCTCTGGGCTTAAATCTCCAGGCTTAAAAGGAAGGTACCTCAAAATGCCAGATGCAGGGGAGGGGTATCAAGAGACAGGTATCTAGTTGTCTTGTGTGCTCCCAGAGGCATCTGGTGGGGCCACTGTGAGATACAGGAAGTTGGACTAGATGGGCTCTTGGCCTGATCCAGCAGGCTCTTCTTATGTTCTTATAAGTATACTGAAGACCTATACAGAAGAGATGATAGGATATCAGATCCCTTTGAAGAACAATCCTACCACAAAATACCTGCAGTTCTGGAAAGTAAAGTGAAAGCTGCTCTGAAAGCACTCAGAAGAAATAAATCACCAGGGGTAGACCCATAGACCTTTTTCAAGCCACAGAGACTGAATCTGTTAAAATCCTGACAACAATATGGCAATAAATATAGAAAACAAAACAATGGTCCACAGACTGGAAACATTCAACATACTTTTCAATACTGTATACTGCCAAGAAGTGCAGTAACTATAGAACCATTGCTTTAATTTTCCATACTAGTAAAGTGATGCTCAAGGTGTTGCAACAAAGGCTTTTTTATGGACAGAGAAATGCCTGATGTTCAAGCTGGATTTAAAAACAGAAGAGGCATCTGATATCAAATTGCAAATATGCTCTGGCTATTGGAGCACACCAAAGAGTTTAAGAAGATCAGTCTATGCTTTATAGACCACAGCAAAGCCTTTGACTGTGTAGATCAGCCATTCTCAATATTTTGCTTTCAGTTGTCATAAAGGCTGTAAACTTCATCAAACCTCTCACCCTTCAAGATCGTCTTTTCCAGAAGCAATGTGAAAAAAATTACAAAGACTTCCAGATTTGTGCTGCATACTGAGGCTAGGGAAAGTCTAAGTCTAGAGTGGTCCTTTCGGACCAGATAGGCGGGGTATGTATGTATGTATGTATGTATGTATAAATAAATAAATAAATAAATAAATAAATAAATAAATAAATAAGGGAAACTGCCTCCAACATTTTGTAACACTCTCGGACTTCATAGTTTCCTTCATGTCTGATAAAGAGCAGACAAGAGCTTGTTGATGCTAAGGCAGACATATTTTATCTAGCAGATATTTTTCAGAAACTTAATTTGTTAAACAAGTCCTTACAGGTTTAAAAACAGTAACCTTGTAGACAGGAAGGAAGCCATTGATTCTTTCCTTATGAAACTCAAAGTCTATTGGCACAATATAGGATGTTGGGAATTTTTACACTTTCCAAACTTGAAGACTATCACAGAGACACTGAAGGGCAATGACCTTACCATTTATGTGAAGCATCTCAGGGGATACAGAAGGATATGCAAGAAAATGTAATGATCTGTTAAACCTGTGTATCCCAGACTTGATTTTGAATCCATTTGAAATACAACCCACCCAAGTTGAGGCAGAAAGTCAAGAGAGTTTGATTGATCTTCAGAGTGGTTTAACTAGCCATCGTCAGTTCAGTCAGTTTCAAAAAGATTTTTGGATCAAGATTGATCTGCCAAATAGATTTCCAACACTGTGGGGGAAAGCCCAATTTTTTAAAAATTGCCTTTCCCTCAACATAGTTGGTTGAGTGTGGATTCAGTAAGGTAGTTTCCTTGACAAAATCCAGGAACAGAACTGCTGTTGCGACAAGAGGAGAGCTCCAGCTGTCATTGTCTAATTTAGTGTCTGAATGCAGGAAACGTGCAGAAAAGCACCAAGCTCGAGGATCACATTAGGCTTAAGAGATCTTTAATTTCTTACAGTCCTTTAAAAACTTTTGTCAAGTACATGTTGGAATGTTCATGTTTTCTTGATGTCTAATAATGTGACTTTATGTTTATCTGTTCATGTTGTATCCTTGTTTGACAAGGGAGCCCTGGAACCTGAGAAGAGCTTCAGAAGGGGGAGGGGGGTGTAGCCAAGAAAAGGTTGAGAAAGGCTGGTAAAGATCATGAAAAAGTATGGATTGCTCTGAAAGAGAATGCATGTGCCTCAACACTTAATTGTCCTGATTTGTAACTTGTATTGTAGACAATAAACTATCATTAGGACAAAATATGGAGAGCCAGAATGGTTTCCTACAGGCAAAGGTGCCAGATAAGGGTGCATTTCATCTCCTTATCTGTTCATTCTGTATGCAGAACATATCACATATCATAAACCAGATTAGATTCAGGTGAAGGAGGAATAAAATTGGTGGAAGAAACATCAATAATTGAAGATATGCAGTTGATACCGTCTTAATGGCAGAAAGCAGCAATGACTTGAAACACGTTTTAGTGAAAGTGAAAAAAGAAAGTGCCGAAGCAGGTCTGCAGTTGAACATTAAGAAGACAAAACTTGTGACTACAGAAGAGCCACACAACTTTAATGGTGGCAACAAAGAATCTGAAATAGAAATTTTGTATACCTTGGTTCAATCATCAATTCAAATGCAGACTGCAGCAGAAAAATCAGAAGACTGAGACTCTGAAGGGCAGCAATGAAGGCATTAGGAAGGATGATCAAGTGTGTGTGTGTGTGTGTGTGTGCGCACGCATTTGGCTTCTACACTGCCCATCTGGCTACTAGACCACTCTGGGTGGTTTACGTGTTAGACAAATAAAACATACATTATGCCAACAAAGAACATAATAATACAAAATCATAACAAAAATAAAACAACCAATAATTTAAATAAAATAGTTAAAATAATAATAATAATAAATAAAAATAGTTAAAATAGTAAGACAGCAGGATTGGTAGTATAAATGTTGACACCACTCACCGTAATTAGATGTTGTAAATAAGATGATGTAAGGTCCAGGAAGGTCTTCTGGAAAAGCCACATTTTTAACAGTCACAAAATTTATTGTATGGGTATGTCTACATGTGAGACAGAAAACAATAGTTAGAACTGGATATGGAACAACTGATAGGTTCAAAATTGGGAAAGGAGTGCGACAAGGCTGTATATTGTCCCCCCTGCTTATTTCACTTATATGCAGAATACATCATGCGGAAGGCTGGACTGGACAAATCCCAAACCGGAATTAAGATTGCTGGAAGAAATATCAACAATCTCAGATATGCAAATGATACCACTCTGATGGCAGAAAGTGAGGAGGAAAGAATGTCTTAATGAGGTGAAAGAGGAGAGCATAAAAAAGAGTCTGAAGCTCAATATCAAAAAAACTAAGATCCTGGCCACTGGTCCCATCACCTCCTGGCAAATAGAAGGTTGAAGATATGGAGGCAGTGACAGATTTGACTTTCTTGGGCTCCATGATCACTGCAGATAGTGACAGCAGCCATGAAATTAAAAGACACCTGCTTTTTGGGAGGAAAGCAATGACAAACCTAAACAGCATATTAAAAAGCAGAGACGTCACCTAGCCGACAAAGGTCCGCATAGTCAAAGCTATGGTTTTTCCTGTAGTGATGTATGGAAGTGAGAGCTGGACCATAAAGAAGGCTGACCACCGAAGAATTGATGCTTTTGAATTGTGATGCTGGAGGAGACTCTTGAGAGTCCCCTGGACTGCAAAGAGAACAAACCTATCCATTTTGAAGGAAATCAACCCTGAGTGCTCACTGGAAGGACAGATCCTGAAACTGAGGCTCCAGTACTTTGGCCATCTCATGAGAAGAAAAGACTCCCTGGAAAAGACCCTGATGCTGGGAAAGTGTGAAGGCAAGAAGAGAAGGGGACGACAGAGGACAAGATGGTTGGACAGTGTCACCAAAGCTACCAACATGAATTTGACCCAACTCTGGGAGGTAGTGGAAGACAGGAGGGCCTGGCATGCTCTGGTCCATGGGGCACGAAGAGTCGGACATGACTTAATGACTAAACAAGAACAAATGTGTGTGAGAGCTGGGCAGTAAAGAAAGTTGACAGGAAAAAAACTTATATTTGTTTGAAATATGATGCCAGAGGATGGTTTTGCAGATACCCTGCATGTCCAGAAAGATGAAGAAGTGGATGCTAGATCAAATGAATTTTGATTTATCTCTGGAGGCAAAAGTGTTGAAACTGAGGCTGTCACACTTTGGGCACATAATGAAGAGGCAGGATTCTCTGAAAAAAGTAATAATTCTGGGGCAGGTTCAAGGCATCAGGCCCTGGTCTGGAATCACATCAGAATAATTCACATCCATTAAAGAAAAGATTTTAAAGCCTGACTCAGATATTAAGAGAGTGACACAAGACTGCTGACTAGCTCACAAACTATCATGTAGTGATGTTGACCTTGAGAAGTGGCACCTCCATATGAAGTTTCAAAACATGGCTACTACCATTTGCAGAATCATGGCTGTTCATAAATGGGCCACTGGATGGAACCAGAACTTCATACTACAACAACAGCTTTCATAGTGTCTCCCTGACAGGCCTCCTGTCACACATGTTCTCACACATATGTATGGTGAGCTGGGCTTTAGTATTTCTATAAAATCTAAATTATTAACAATGTTGAATCATTAGTCTCCGTCTGGCAGACAATAAAGAGCCAGGATGGTGTAGTGCAGTGGTGTCAAACTGTGGCCCTCCAGATGTTCTTGGCCTTCAACTCCCAGAAATCCTGGCCAGCAGAGGTGGTGGTGAAGGCTTCTGGGAGTTGAAGTCCAAGAACATCTGGAGGGCCACAGTTCGACACCACTGGTGTAGTGGATAAATTTCAGAGTAGGACTCGAGAGATTTGAGTTCAAATCTCTGTCTGGCCATGGAAAATGACTGGGTGTGTGTGGTAATGATAAATCACTCCTCAAACATCTTGCATACTTGAAAAGGCACAATTAGGGTTACCATAAGTCAGAAACAACTTGACAGCACATTGAGGGTGGGGGTGGGGAGGCAATACACAGTATTTCTACTGTCTCCAACAGGCTGCCATGCTTTTTCCTGGTTTTGTCCCATCCAGAGCATAAGACCTCATCATTTCCTCTTCTTGACTGTACAGTGTCAAAACATTAGTTAGACTTTAAATATAAGTGTACAGGAAGGAAGCTTGTCATCCCTTGCAATGAATTATACTCAGTTGCCTGATAACTGTCTTCACCACACATAGTATAAATTAGAAAACACTTGGCTTTTCCTGAAGGGTTTGTAGAGATTGGTAAGTGGCAGTAAGGTAAAGGTAAAGGTTCCCCGCGACATTTAGTCCAGTTGTGTCCAACTCTAGGGTGCGGTGCTCATCCCCGTTTCCAAGCCATAGAGCCAGCGTTTGTCTGAAGACAGTTTCCATGGTCACGTGGCCAGCGCAACTAGACAATGGACCACAGTTACCTCCTCACTGAGGTGGTACCTATTTATCTACTTGCATTTTACATGCTTTCGAACTGCTAGGTTGGCAGGAGCCAGGACAAGTGACAGGAGCTCACTCCATCGCATGGATTCGATCTTACGACGGCTGGTCTTCTTGCAGCACAGAGGCTTCTGCAGTTTAACCCACAGCGCCACCACTTCCCTCGCAAGTAGCTGTACAGTATATCAATAAAAGAGATAAAAGAGGGGGAGATAATATCATTTCAGCTGTCTTGTGTTCATCAACCTCGTTTTTCTTCTTTGTGGAATCTTCCTTTACTTCTCTTCCTTGTGCTACTGTTTTGTTTTCAATCACTTGTATTATGTTAGTTTTACTTACAGAAAGAAGGGGTCCTGAAAGATAATGCAGCAAACATCTAACCATATAACTATTCAAAATAAGAGTACTATAATATATTCACAATGTAAACTATTACTCTGTATTCCAACAAGAATACTTGTAATCTTCCTAGGTAATAATTCTTAATTCCACACCTGTACATGTATACACCCAAAAAAATGAGCAACACAGCTACAGTGTTAGATATCAAGGTTAACTGTTTTATCCCCATGCCTAGAAAAAGTGGACTGGATAGGAGCACATTGATTCTTATGTTGATAATAAGAGTAAAATAGGGGGTTAGGATAAAAATCTTAATAAATCTTAATATGGTAACTCCTAAGAGCCTTGGAACTGAAAAAAGAAATAGCCTATACTATGGCAAGATTATTTCCTGACTGCTTCCTTACAGAACTGGGGTCAGTGATCACAATTCAAGTGTTTCGCCATGTTAAAATCAACACATTCTGTTCTATCAGTATGAAACTTGAAATGAAGAGTATCTGTAGAAGAAGCCAGATGACAGCAGGCAGAAGGACAATAATTTAAACAAACAAAAGCTGACAGAATAGTGCAAGATATACATATATAGCGAAGACAGACCAAGACAAGGAAAGACCAATGAAAAATGTGTCTTTTTCCAACTCCCGAACGACAGGCAGAGGGGGTCTGATCATGCTCCACAGGAGACATTTACTTCCAATCAAAGGAGACTGTTAGATGTTCAAGACTCAGGACCCAAGACTCTCAGCAGCAGTGTTGAGTCAACAGTCCCCATTTATAGGGTTTCTTTACTTGTCTTCTGTTTAGAGATTTTAAAAAATTCTCAAGAGTGCCTTACAAAAATACGAGGTATTAGAATTGTTCAGTGCAATACAATGACATTATACAAAGTGGTATACAATACAACAAAAACAATACAATGGCATTGTTTACAGTTGTTACAAATAAAAAAAATCTGCTGAAACATTTTCCCTCATTAATTCCCACATTAACCTGCTGCAGGCACAGGATTTCATGGCATGTGACTGAGTTACATGCTCTGGGTGCAGTTTTAAAGTTAGTGTTTTCTTATGGTTTTGTTTAGATCACATTAGGTCATCAGTGGAAGCATCTCTCAGACAGTTTGGGCCAGGATTGGACAATATCTCTGAACAGGAGTAAGAAGAACACTGTGGTGGTACTTAATACAGACAGAGACCCTGAGGAGTCAATAACTTCTGAGGCACAGATTTGCACTCATCCCAAATGACTGCCTGAGGAGTTTCTTTTGACTCTGCACTCTGGGCTTTCCCTCATCACCCTAAAACCTTTGGAGTAATAATAGTCACGATGAGTCCCAAGCTTGGGTCCAGAATGTTTGGCAACTCAAAGAACTTCCTTCTGTTCTGTTTGGCATATGGGGAGAAGAAGGAATTCTTCATGTATGCTCCAGCTCAGAGCATTCAGATTTGGACTAGTATGACTTACTACACTAAGTGGGAAAGGGACAGAACCACCAGTTCCACTATGAAATCATGGGCCCCTACTACCTACTTCATGCAGTTGCAATGGCTGTATGGAGTAGGGCCTCCCCAATTGTTTCAAACTCAGCTCTGGCTTTTTCCACCTCTGCTGGGTGATTCCCCTGTTGGCCCAGAACTCTAAAATCCTCTTCTCAGTGTTCAGTTCCCTCTTTAGGAAGCATAAGATCCTTAAATATTCTGTTAAATGAGCTGTGATTTTGCTCCTAGAATTAATTCATAGAATCAGGAGGACCAAGCAGAAAGTTGAGTGAAAAGAGATATGCCAAACAAAATAGCAAGCCAAAATTGGACTTGAACTCTAAGCTTCTTATTTCCAAAGAAGGAGGGAATGTGTCATGCCATCTTAAGATTTGCTTAGCACTTACTTCACACACACCTCCTAGTCATGTCAAGATACGTAGGAGTAGAAACCAGAAGCATGAAAAAACAATATTGTCCTTCTGTGTAGGCTTCATTGAAAGGGACTAGATTTGATTATATGCACATACATGTTGATATTTGTTCCGGTTATGGATACCAAAATGCGTTTATCTGTGGTTCCTTCATGGTTTTCAATATTTCCATTGTAAAGGTAAAGGTTCTCCTTGACTATTTGTCCAGTCGAGTCCAACTCTAGGCAGTGGTGCTTATCTCCGTTTTCCATAGAGCTAGTGTTTGTCCGCAGACAATCTTCCGTGGTCACGTGGCCAACATGACTAGACATGGAACACCTTTTAACTTCCACTGAGGTGGTACCTATTTATCTACTTGCATGTTTGCATTTTGCATGCTTTCGAACCACTAGGTTGGCAGGAGCTGGGACAAGCAACGAGGGCTCACTCCGTCGTACGGATTCGATCATACGACTGCAGGTCTTCTGACCTTGCAGCACAGAGGCTTCAGCGGTTTAACCCGCAGCGCTACCACGTCCCTTCCATAGTATTTCCATAGTTGTTGTTGTTTAGTCATTTAGTCGTGTCCGACTCTTTGTGACCCCATGGCCAGGCCCTCCTATCTTCCACAGCCTCTCGGAGATGGGTCAAATTCCTCTTGGTAGCTTCGATGACACTGTCCATCCATATCATCCTCTGTTGCATTCAGGGTTGATTTCCTTTAGAATGGATAGGTTTGATCTCCTTGCAGTCCAGGGGACTCTCAAGAGTCTCCTCCAGCACCACAATTCAAAAGCATCAATTCTTTGGTGGTCAGCTTTCTTTATGGTCCAGCTCTCTCTTCCGTACATCACTGCAGGAAAAACCATAGCTTTGACTATGCAGACTTTTGTCGGCAAGATGTCTCTGCTTTTTAAGATGCTGTTTAGGTTTGTCATCGCTTTCCTCCCAAGAAGCAGGTGTTTTTTAATTTTGGGGCTGCTGTCGCCATCTGCATGGAGCCCAAGAAAGTCAAATCTGTCACTGCCTCCATATCTTCCCCTTCTATTTGCTAGGAGGTGATGGGACCAGTGGCCATGATCTTAGTTTTTTTGATGTTGAGCTGCAGACCGTTTTTTGCACTCTCTTCTTTCACCCTCATTACAAGGTTCCTTAATTCCTCCTCACTTTCTGCCATCAGAGTGGTATCATCTGCATATCAGAGGTTGTTGATATTTCTTCTGGCAATCTTAATTCCATCTTGGGATTCCTCCAGTCCAGCCTTTCGCATGATGTATTCTGCATATAAGTTAAATAAGCAGGGAGACAATATACAGCCTTGTCGTACTCCTTTCCCAATTTTGAACCAATCAGTTGTTCCATATCCAGCTCTAACTGTTGCTTCCTGTCCCACGTATAGGTTTCTCAGGAGAATAAGGTGGTCAGGCACTCTCATTTCTTTAAGGACTTGCCATAGTTTGCTGTGGTCCACACAGTCAAAGGCTTTTGCATAGTCAATGAAGCAGAAGTAGATGTTTTTCTGGAACTCTCTGGCTTTCTCCATAATCCAGCGCATATTAGCAATTTGGCCTCTAGTTCCTCTGCCCCTTCGAGATCCAGCTTGTACTTCTGGGAGTTCTCGGTCCACATACTGCTGAAGCCTACCTTGTATGATTTTGAGCATAACCTTGCTAGTGTGTCAAATGAGTGCAATTGTATGGTAGTTGGAGCATTCTTTGGCACTGCCTTTTTTTGGGATTGGGATGTAGACTGATCTTTTCCAGTCCTCTGGTCACTGCTGAGTTTTCCAAACTTGCTGGCATATTGAATGTAGCACCTTAACAGCGTCATCTTTTAAGATTTTAAATAGTTTCACAGGAATGCCATCACCTCCACTGGCCTTGTTGTTAGCCATGGTTTCTAAGGCCCACTTGACTTCGCTCTCCAGGATGTCTGGCTCAAGGTCAGCAACGACACTATCTGGGTTGTCCGGGACATCCATATCTAGGCATCAGTAATAGCCAGTTTATTGTACTGTGACTTCCTTCTTGTGCTCCATCTCCTTCTGTATTATGGGGTCTAATCAGACAATGCAGCCCACTCTTCATTAGAAACAGAGTTCTTTTGAAAAATAAAAGGCATCTGTTTAATCCTAGTATGACCTTTCCTCATCTCCATATGCTGCAAATGATCTCGCTTTTGCTTTAAATGGCAAAGAAGAGCGTTATTTGCAACTCAGATTGCTTAGGCAGGAAGCATTGAAAAAAGGTAGGAAAGCATGCTACTCACTTCTAACTGTGAGCTGGAGTCTCATGTAGCTTGATCCCCGGTTGATTCATCCCTCTTGTTTTTTGCCCCATTTGTTCCCTGCCTATAAATTTGCTTTGGCTCTCTTATCTTCCTTTAGATAGATGTCTCCGGTTAAGCCTGCAATGTATTCTGCTGCAAGGTTGTTCTTTTTCTGGATTTGCTGAAGCACCCCTTCCAAAAATCAGTTCCACCTTGGCTAGGATTAATATTCCATCTCTTTGTTTACTCACCCATCTACAATCCTCTGTTGACTTTGTAGACTGTGGAGGACTTTGGGGGTGGGGGGAGCAGGCACACTGATTTGACTGTAATTGAAACATGATTTCCCCCCTAAAATTACACAAAGCCTCCCTTAAAGTCATAGCAATCTGGGATTGATTAAGTGGTGGCACCTTAAGTTATACTTAAAGATGGAAAGTAGAATTAAATTCATAGGAAGTGTTGAGAAGATAAGTATGAGTTTGCAACTGCTAGCATGAGTTCATAAGCACTACGCTTGCTGAAGCACACATATCGCTGTACAGAAATACTGCTGAGCCATCACAACCACGCTGTTTAAATGCACCAGAGTTTCCAGATTATTTTGGCTGGTTTTATTTAAGAGGTGGCCCAAGCAAGCACTTTTCCAAGACTAGAATGTCATGGATCTGGATGGGGGTCCCACTGCAACGCTGTGTGTGGTAAGCTGACAAACAGAAAAAAGGATAGAGGGAGATTTATTTCAACATGCCAGCACTCTTTGAAGAGTATTCTGTTCATTCAATCAAAATATATGCATTTAAGCCTGTTATATTTTCCAAATCGAGTTTATTTGGCTTCTGCTGTGCCTTTAACACTTTGAACAATTTAGGCAAGTCCATGGAAATTACTGGGAGCATCGAAGTAGCACATTTTGTTTGTAGAGAAAAGGATTTGCTGTTCTCTGCTTTTTTTGGAGCAAAAACACACCACACTGAAGATGAACTTTGTCCTTAAAAAGAGAAAACATTTTCAGAAGTTACAAAGCTTCTGTCCCTTTTTAGAGGATAATGAAATAATAACTTCATTGGCAGCAGCTCAACAAACTCCACATAGAGCGAAGGAGCCAGTTTTCTCTGTCTGGTTTATTTTGCTCTGTTCATTGATGGGGAGGGTGGCCAACAAAGAAGCACATTGGCAAGCAATTAAAAAAAAAAACCAAGAAGTGCTAAAACTCATAGAAAGGTGAGACTGTGCCATTCGTGTTGTGAGAAAGGAAAAACACAGATTTTTTTAACAGCTGATCGTTCAAAGTAAAATAAATGGAGAAACGTACAGGAAAAACTTAATGCCTGAAACCATGGAGACTGGTTTGGATACAACACAACATAATTTATTAGAGCTGCCACACTAGAAGTCAGTATCACTATGGCAGTGGTTCCCAACCTTGGGTCCCCAGATGTTCTTGGACTACAACTCCCAGAAATCCCAGCCAGCACTTGGAAAGTTTTAGCCCAAGAACATCTGAGGACCCAAGGCTGGGAACCACTGACCTATGGCAATGCCCAAACTCTGGTAAGAGAGGGGTAAGAAAAAGAAGAATTTTAGTTGTCATTAGAATTTTTCCCTCCTCATTTAAGGATCATGAAGTTGGGGGAAGACTCCCACCCTTCTCCATTCTGTTGTGTGTGTAGTGAATAACATATTGCCAGAGCAAGCATCTCCACCTCATTCTGAAGAATTGTACTAGTCATGCGTATCTGCGTACCAGACAGATGTGCAGATAGTGCTGTAAATGTGTTTGAGTGGCAGCTATTCTTGGAGGATTCGGTTATCTCCAATAGCTAGGTAAATCTACAGTATTTGTCTTCTACAGTATTAGTTTTCTCTATGTAATTGAAACATCTAAAATGGTCTCCCTATCAAAAGACAATGACTACCTGGTGACTCTGACTTTCATCTCTCAAATAGCCTATGACTTCCACACAGGATGCAGAAAGTTGTGAGTTTATTAGAACTTGAGGTTTGCATTTTCAATAGAGAAGATGATGTTTCCATGCATTTCCTACTCCCAGAAAGCCCTGGGGCTACTTTGGATGAAACATAGTGTCATCACATCACCTGATGAGCCATATTCAGAGCTAACAGACCTGGAAAGCAGTCAAACACTATAGTTTGCAACACATAGCCAAAGCCCTTCAAGTTAGGATGTGTGTGTGTGTGTGTGTGTGTGTGTGTGTGTGTGTGTGTGTGTGTGTGTGTGTGTGAGAGAGAGAGAGAGAGAGAGAGAGAGAGAGAGAGAGAAAATGGTTGCAATTCCTGATGTGATGTTATAAACTCAAGAGTTTCTGTTTTTGTGTGGAAAGTTGGAGGATATGAACTTTCCATTTTTATTAAAATTCCATGAAAAGTTATAAATGCCTTTCTGTTCTCTTCATTCTGAAATTAGACTGTCACTGAGGTAAGAGTAGTCTGAATTCACAACATCTGGCTTTCAGTCCAGTCACTGAAGTAACTTAATGCTCACCATTACCATGACAACTCGAATGGTAGCACAAAAGTAGACCATGCCTTCAGTGAAGGATGGACATAATGGCAAAATGGATTGGGCGGCTGAAAGATCCTAGCTTTGGAGTGGTAGCAGAACAACTGGGAAGCCCACAAAGCAACACAGTTGTATTCTGTTCAACAAAAATAAGAGTTTAAAACTCATTGGTCTCATATATTTGAAATGTCCTGACATTCCCAAAATACCAGAAGATATTGTTGAGAGTACCCACATCATGGGGGGGGGGCAATGTGTAACCTGCATAATTAACTTGTAAACTGCCCAGAGAATGCTTGAAGCACTATGGGGTGGTATGTAAGCAGCATGCTTTACTTTTCCTTTTGGGAGAAACTGTGTGTGTGGTTTTTTGTTTTTTTTTTTTAAGGGAAAGGGTGGCTCAAAATATTTTGCTGGCACATGTCATCCCAGCCATATGCTCAGTGCAAGGTGCATAATACCAAAAGCTAGATAAACTATTTTGGCACATGAGGCAAAAAAAAAATCTTATAACAGTATAATGATAACTACTTGAGTAACCAACAACGTGCTGCCTCTTTGTCACATCTGTTATCTGCAGTCAGAGGTCACTGCTTCCCTCTGGCCCACCTTTTTAGAAGACCCCTGCTACATGCCATACTAGATATGTTGTTAAATTCTTATTTTGCTGAGTCTTACATACCTTTTATAAAACCATACTTTTCATGTGTACTTCAAACAATGATTGTTACTATTATTTTACCTCTATGTCTTCTTTAAAAAATACAACTGGTTTTAGCAAGGAACGGTTTAGAGAAAGAACTTTCCACCCCAAAGTCCAAAGGGAAAGAACCATAATGTAAACCACCTGTACTCTCACTTTCACTGTCTGACTTCTGTATGTTTTTGAATAAATTATAGCATTATTTTATATTATTTGCATATTAAAAAGACTAATGCCATGTGATGATGGTGCCACTTCCTTTCTATTTCAGCTCCCGTTAAAGTGAGTTCATTTAATCTATACCTATGCCTAAATTCACCAAGATGGCACACATTTAGCTGCTCAGGTTTATGCAAACTTTTCACCTTCTCAAGTTTTTTCCAATGGAACTTTTTTTAAAAGAAGCCCAGAGTTTCTGGCTTACAAAAATAAGTTCAAAATAATCTCTTCTACATGACTAGCTGAATATTAATAGTGCCTTTTGTTACTTATGCAAATTCTTACAAATTGTTCATTGCCTCTCTTACAAGGGAGGGAGGGAGGGAGGGAGGGAGGGAGGGAGGAAGGAAGGAAGGAAGGAAGGAAGGAAGGAAGGAAGGAAGGAAGGAAGGAAGGACGGACGGACGGACGGACGGACGGACGGACGGACGGACGGACGGACGGACGGACGGATATTTGTAAGCACTAGCTTAGGCTTTGTTGGCTGAAATCCTGTTGCATACAGAGTGTAAGGAAGCATCCGGGGTCGGACGGCTTGCCTCCGGAACTGTTCAAAGAAAATATTGACTGGTGGGCACCTTTTTTAGCAGCATTATTCACCTACATCGACTCCACGGGCCTCTTTCCTGTAGAATGGAATACAGCAATAGTAGTACCTTTTTTCAAAAAAGGACTAAGAGATGAACCGGCAAACTATCGCCCTATTAGTCTCTTAAATATATGCAGCAAACTATATGCTAGGCATCTGCAGGACAAATTTGAGACCTAGATGATTGAAGAAAATAGGATTGCTGTAGAGCAAGCCGGTTTTAGAGAGTGTAAATCCACTATGGACCACTGTCTTATTATTCAACATCTTATAGAGAAATATGAGGCAAAAGGCCCAACGTCATTATATGCTGCATTTGTCGATCTGAAAGCGGCTTTTGATTCAATCTCGAGACAGCAACTATGGGCCCATTTAGAAGCCACCTCAATAGATAAACGCTTACTTCTGTTGTTGCATGTGCTACACAATAATACCAATCTCAAGGTTAGGCTCAATAGGAAAGGGAATTTAACAGAACCAATTAACACCTATAGAGGAGTCAGACAGGGTTGCTTACTGGCCCCCTCATTGTTTAATTTATATATAAACGACATAGCAGAACACCTGAATTCTCCTAGTCTTCATTCTCCAAAATTACACCAAAGACATATTTCTATCCTTCTCTATGCGGATGATGCCGTGCTTCTACTGAGAACGCCAATCGGCCTAAAGAGAACCCTTAAGAAATTTGCAGACTTCTGCAGAAAGAAGGAATTAGAAATAAATTATCAAAAGACAAAAATTATGGCCTTTGGTAGAAGACAAAAGAAAAGATCTTGGATTATAAATGGGCAATCTCTTGAACAAGTTTCCTGTTTTAAATACCTAGGTATGGCCCTGCAATCCACAGGGGACAGGAATGCCCATATACAATATGCAGCCACCCAACAGGAAAAAACAGCAAACGCCATCCTAAGGTTCTACCATTCAAAAGGGGGTCGTTATATCCCAGCAGCCCAAAAACTCTTCCAGGCAATGGTGGTCAGCCAGATGCTCTATGGGACCTTTATGGGGCCTCCACCCAGCAGTTTTGACCCGATAGAGCGGGTTCAGTCAAAATTCCTTAGAGCAATACTTGAAGTCCCAAGATGTGTAACGAATGCACAAATCCATTTAGAGACCGACTCACTAACAATGGTAGCCAAAATTGTACTAGCCTCCCTTCAGTACTGGCTTAAAATAAACTTCCAGTTACAGGGATTAACACATCTACTCCTAGAGGACAATTTCCAATCGAGCTGGTTAAAAGCGGTCCTAAATAAATTGCAAGTAATGGGCTTCTCTCCTCAAGCAATATTAAGCATGCAATGGGATGAAGCAAAATCAGCCCTAAAACAGAGAATAATGGATATGGAGAGACAGGTAGATCTCAGTAGATGCCCCAATTTTAGAGCAATAGACATGCATAAATATCGTCCGCTCCCTATGGCCTACCTATCACAGCTTGAGACATATAAGTTTAGGAAAGCCTTTACTCTGGCTAGATGCGAGGCTTTCCCTTCTGCGGTGTTGGAAGGCAGATTTAAGAAGATCCTGAGGGAACAGAGATTCTGCCCTTGTGGCTCTGGCAAGATAGAATCTATCGAGCACATGATGCTCAGGTGTAACAGGCATAATAAGATCCGAGGAAAATATATTACACCTCTCTTAAAAGATATGGCAGGTCAATCGGATTTGGACTACTGTAATCAATTGTTAACCGACCAAAATAGGATTACTACAGAACTGGTAGCGAAATTTTGGGCGGCATGCTATAACAGACAGAACAGACAGCTAAACCCTTAGACCTTGGTCTTACATTGTTATATTTGCTGTTTTGGATATTTTACCTTTTGTATGTCTGGTAGGGTTCTTTATAGTGCATGCCAGTCTTTGAAGTTTTGTATTCAATTTTATATGGCTTGATGCCATAACAGTAAAGTATGTATGTAAGGAAGCATCCTCTTTTGGAACTCACGCTCTCAGGCATCTTTGCAAGTCTCAGGGAATCTCATGATTCCCACAGTGCTTTTCTCCCCATCACGAGAGGAACTGTGTAGGAACTGAATGGAGATAAAGGGGCTTTCACTCTCATAGTTGACCTGGATGTGGGGGGGGGGGATTCCCACTGAATTATGCAGGTGGGAGGCCATTAAATACAACAGTATTTGTGCCTTCACAAAAACGCACAATGTCACCTCAAGTACGTATTGAAAAATGAGTGGGCAGTATTATGGAGAGAAATTAGAGAATGCAACAGGAGGAAGCTGTTTCCGTTTACCTGTCATACTGTGGCACTCAGAGATTTTTAAAAGTTCCACAGATTCTCTGCTACATCATATGTTTTGTAAATTCAAAACGTTCATGCTTGTTAGAGCTCTTCTATATTGCTAGGACGATATCATGATGATTTCAAAAGTCATTTAGAGAACAATTGTGCCTTCACATTATGATGGCTGAGGAACAATAGGATATTGTATATTGTTATCCCAACATAATACTAGATAACAGCACTGCACCAGCAAATATGGGTACGTAACATTTTACCAGTGCAACAACTGTACCAGCTACTATGCATTTGTGCAACAGGTAAAATCGGAAAGGGAGTTGTGAGCCAGTGCCCCCTCTCACACAGCAGACATATGCCCATCGTATGCAACTTGACCAGAGTAGTATTCTTCCCATTGACAATTGCTGTGTCCACACTACCACAACATAACAGAGGTTTTGGTGTAACTCAGTCACAGCATACAATGGCCAGTTTATAACAGCTCCTCAAGGAGACTACAGCTCACATGGTGTGGTGCCTATCTCTCTTGCCTCTGTTCATGTGCACTTAGGGGAAACAGAGAGGAACGCTGATGAAGGGACACTTGAACACAGGCAATTAGTACAAAATGTGTTGGCTCACCCTTATACATGGGAACTTGCACACACAGATCACACATCTGTGCCTAGAACCCAGAAAGGTTTTCTCTGTGAGACTCCAGATATAAGCACGAACAATCCTCAGCATTTCACCATCGGCTTCACTTCAGCCAGGATGGAACACCTTGGCCAGGTAAGCTAGAGGGGGCAAGGATGCTACCAAGTAGAACTACAGCAAATAGCCTTTCCTCTTTGCTTTATGTAAATCCTGCATCTTGTCAGAATTCTAGCACTTCCTGTAACATTCTTTTCCTCCAACAGTGGGGAAGGGTCTCTCCCGCACTGGGGAGATACTCACCCCCATATGTGGCAGGTGATCTCTCTGATGGCAAGGATTGGATGCTCTGCTACAGCTGCTGCCACAGCTGGTGAAATGCCTCTGCCCAACTTTGCACTGCAGAATCACTGTCCAGATAAATGGAACGGAACACATCTCTGCAGGCCAAGAATGCCACTGCAGCATCCATGAAGGATGGGGTGAGTAGGCTCATAATTGCTGCAGTCTCGCTCTCCCCCATGATGTGAGGAAGGTGGAGGCATGAGATGTTCACTATTGTTTGTTTTACCTTCTTCTGTGCCTCCCTTGTTCTCTACAGGCTGCGCTTCTGCAGGTCATGAGGACCACCCCATTCCATGGCCGGCTATATTTACAAGCATGTTGCAAGATGTTCCTTCATGGGGTGGCCAACCTACTTGTACCAAGCAGACACCTGAACCTCTGCAAGCTCTATGACAGACAATTATGTGTAGGCATAGGGCACAGAGACAGTTGCAAGATCTTAATAACAATATATTCCTTGCCACTGGATCCAGCTTCATTTAAGTAGGAGGGAGTCCCTGGTTAGAAGCTCAGACTCCCACTATGCCTCCCAGGGAAGAGGGTGTAGCAGCAGCAGCACAGAGGCAGAACAGATAAGTTAATCATATTCCAATCCAAAAATACAGGAGTTTATAGACTTCAAAAATATAAGCTTTAAAAATTTGAGTTTCAGCTATGATGGACTACCACAAACTCAAAGTACCAAGGGTTCTTAAATTTTTTTTTATAATGCTCTATGGACTACATTTGACCTTGAAAAGACCAGCTGTGGTCACCCAGGGTGTATGTGGCTGATAGGCTGATGTGCCCTGCCACCTGTATGGCCTAAGCTACACAGGCCACTGGAAGGGAGGACTGGTAACTCACTTTCTAGCACTTGTACCTAGAAAAAGTCACAATGGCTTATACGTACACTGACATCCTCTGTTATTTATTTATTGTGTAATTAAAGCACTTGTTTATTGCTTTCCTGTTTCCAAGGCAGCTTACTATAGATAAAATTTTTTTAAAAGATATTTAAAACATTTTAAAAACAGGGTGAAAATGTTATTTAAAGCTATATTAAAGCAACCTCTAAAAGCCTGTTTTAAAAACAAAAACAAAATGAGAGAACAAATCCTTCCGGAACAATCCTGTTTTAGCTATCCTTCAGCAGCCCAACAGAGATGGAACCCTGTGAAATTCGTTTGGGAGGGAGTTCCTCAGTTGTGGTTGTGTTTCACAGAAGGACTCTGCTTGTGTACCCACCAGCTCGGCCTCTTGGGTTAGTGGTACACATAAAAGGGCCTCTGCTGGGGATCTTTGATTCCAAGCAAGTGTATATGGGAGGAGACGGTTTTTCAGATGTCAAGCTGTGTAAGACTTTGTAGATCAAAACCAGCACTGTCAATGTGCTCAGAAGCAAATTGGAAGAGCAGCTAGTTCTGTACTGTCTCTAAAGTTCACATCAGGCAGCAGTCTGGCAATCAAATTTAAAACCAGCTTCTGAACATTTTTCGAATGCAGCCTGCCTTGTACAAGCTGTTACTATAGTCTGATCCGGAGGTAGTTAAGGCATGGACCGCTGTTGTCAAATCCATCTCGCCTAAGAAGGGGCACAGCTGGCACCTCAGCTGAAGTGGGCAAAGGCATTCTTGGTCACAGCAGCCACCTGGCCTTCCAGGAGCAAATGCAGAGTACAAGAGCAGCTCCCGATTGACAACCTGTTCTCTCGAAAGGAATACAAGCCCATCCAGAACAAGTTGTAATCCCAATCTGACCTTGTTTTTTTGTTAATCAACAGTACATCTGTTTTGGACTTTGATTTGATCCACTACCTCTAATGCCTCACTACATCCAGAAAACAAATCAGGACTTCCATGGGTCTTTGGTGTCAGCAAATAAAAAGAGATTTTGCTGGGTGTTGTTAAGGTAGTGCTGAGACCCAGCCCTCAAATTCTGGATGATCTCTCCTGGAGACTTCATGTAAATATGAAGAGGCATTTGAGATAATGCCTTCTTTTTCTTTTTCTTTTTCTTTTTGAAGAGCCCCATATGCTAATATCTAGGAAGTTTAACAGTGTTTCCTCAGCATCACCTTTTAGATGCATTCATCCAAATAGAACTGGAACTAGAGAAAAGGCACCTGAGAGGGGACATGAATGAGAGGAATAAATTATGTAGGGGATGGATAAAGTGGATAGAGGAAAGCTCTTTTTCCTCTCACACAATACCAGAACCAGGGGACATCCACTCCAATTGAGTGTTGGGAGAGTGAGAAGAGGCAAAGGACTATATTTCTTTACCCAGCGTGTTGTTACTCTGTGGAACTCCTTGCCACAGGATGTGGGATGGCATCTGGTCTAGATGACTTTAAAAGGGGATTGGAGAGATTTCTGGGGGGAAAGACCATTACAGGTTACAAGCCATGATGGGGATGCATAATCTCCAGACTTAAAAGGGAGGTACCTCAAAATGCCAGATGCAGGGGAGGGGTATCAGGAGGCAGGGATCTAGTTGTCTCGTGTGCTCCCAGAGGCATCTGGTGTGGCCCCTGTGAGATACAGGAAGCTGGACTAGATGGGTCCTTGGCCTGATCCAGCAGGGATCTTCTTATGTTATCACATCTGCATTCCCAGGTCCCATATCAGCCAAACAGCCCAGAAGGGTACTATGATCAACAGAATCAAACTGTGGTTAGATGTGGGTATGTTTCTGGGAGCCACTGAGGCCAGAAACATGCATTAGAGTTAACTCATTATTGGAAGAGGGAAATTTTTAACTAACCCTATGAATTGTGACAGCATGAGTTTATCTTACCTTCAGGATTATGCCATTCATTTGATTTGTTCAGTCTTCAGGGCTTAACCACAGGATTCCTTTGAATGCTAATTTCACGAACATAGAAAGACTGCCTCAGTCACCTCCACACGATATTAGCATGCTTTCAGCTCTAATTATGGGCTATCTCTACCGTTTGTTTCTGGCCTGAGTAACCACAGCATGCTTAAAAAGGTAGAGTGTTAAGTGACAGTTATCACCCTTACATCTCTTTTCCTACCCCTAGTGAGTGGAGTTTCTTAAATCTTTTCCTCCTCTGTCTTCCTTTTCTAGAATGGTCTGTTCTGTTCCTAGACATGGCAACAGAGAAGTCTCCTGCCCTGTTTAGCTGAGCTCCTCTTATCCAAGGAGGAATCAATTTTGTTCTCATTCTGAATTTTTAAAGTCAAGAGCCAGATCAGATTTCCAAAGGAGAGATGGCCTTGTGTTCACTTCATCGGAGAGTTGTGACCCAGAGTTCCATCTGCTGATGGTGTGTCTGTAACAGTACATTAGGCAGCCTTCCAATCAGATGTCTGTGTCACATCCAAAACACACAGCAGCTCCAAACATGTGGCTCTTTAATAAAGGATAGTTGTTGCCGATGGTGTCTGACGTTTTAACTTCAGACCATACCTCAGTTAATGCAGTTCAGGAGGGGATACACGATGGTTTACACGATGCTTTTAAGCAGCTTTCTTGTGGATTGTGCTGTGTCGTAAGGAGGAGGTGTGAAAGGCGGTAGGTAAAAAAAGTCAAACCCCTCATTTTAAATGTACCTTACCCAGAAGTCAGTAAGAATTTCCTACAAGATTAGCACTGTGTACCTGAAAAATACAATTACTCTTTCTGGGGCTTGTATCTGTTCCTTTAACGGGTTCTGATAAAGTGGGAAATTCTCATCAAAATGTTCTCTAATGCAAGAGGTTTTAACATACTGAAAAGCTATTATCTGCTAAAACCATCATATAAAGAGCAGCAAGAGCTCCATAGGATAAGTTTGGAGAAGAATGAATTAGGCAGGACAACAGATGTACATGAAAAAACTTCCTGTTTGCCTGCCGCTGGAAAGCAGACTTAATGCTTCCTCTTTCAACACAAGCACAGTCTACAGCAAACCCTGTCAAGTAAGAGCAGGAAAGTCATTTGTCAGGATAATGCATTAGTAGTAAAGCAGTCAGGACAGCTGTCAATGGAGTCCAAAACAAGACAGGCAGCACAAACCCATGGATGCGAGTCCACTCAGTTCAGTGGGGCATAGTTGCTGGTAAGTGTGTTTGGGGCTGCATAATACAAAAAGGGGCATACACTGAAAGCAGTATGGGCTTTAGACATCACCAACCTGAACTACAACCGAGAATAACATCTAATTGCAAAACTCACCAAGCAACATAATAATTTGGAATTAATTCAGCTTTGATGAGGGAGTTAACCAAAATGTATCCCAGCTTTAGGATGCAGATGGCCAAGTCTCTGTGTGGCCTTTCTCCCCTCCCCCAATAAAAAGACTTGCTTTCCAAACAGGCAATATGTCTGTTTGAAGGTGGGAAGGGGGTTCACTTAAGGACTACCTCCTATCTTGGAGGCTGAGTGGAAAATTCCAACCAAATGGCACCAGAGGTGAGCCATTTAAAACACACACACACACACACACACACACACACACACACACACACACACACACACACACACACACACACACACACACACACACACACACACACACACACACACACACACACACACACACACACACACACACACACACACACACACACACACACACACACACACACGGGGGGGGTTGAAACAAAGCTCTCAGCTCACCTTAAGCAAAATGCCTGGCAGATCTCTGCCATGACTATTTTGGGACTTTCGTAATTTTTTTTTCCTACCCTGCGCCTGAGGAAGTGAATTTTATTCACAAAAGTTTGTACTGAATGTTTGATTCTTAGTGGTCCAAATAAAGGTGTCATCTCTTCTACATTTGGAAGCAGCTGGGGGATTTTGTAGCAGACAAGGAAAGCAAGCAGCTTGAGGGCAACTGAAGTAGGAGACAGGGAAGCCTCACTTCAAACTTGAAGCAAATAAATGGCCCACTAACATCCCTCTGTATCTGTGAAGCAAGGAGATCCAAGGCTAAGCAAACATTCCGCCTTCCTTAACTAGCACTTGGACACAACTTCTCCACTGCATTATGTATTCTCCTCTCATGCACATAAGTGTTCTTCGTTCTAGTGGCTGAAACTGCATTTGGGCCAAACATAAACTTGGCTTTCTGCTTGTTTAGGGATTCTTTCAGTTCCTGTTTGGCTGTTGAGCCCTGCTGATCTGTTTGTATTTCCTTGCCTAGGCAGGCAGGAAGACAGTTTTGTTTTTAACATGAAATTATCAGTACCATTAAAGGAAAGGAGTAGAAAGTGAGGGTGTCATCCAGACTATATCAAATTGACACCGGGATGGAAGATGGATTGAGTAACTAACTAGAAGGATATTCCAGAGTTGCATCTTGCCAAACTTTGGAAGTGTTTTTTTTTTTCAAGTTTCCTTTGGCAAAAAGGGAGAAGGAAGTATTTCCACTGAGAAAAGTTTCTGTTTTCTGTAACCACATACAGATGTTATCATTAATGATTTAACTTCACATGAGCAACATGTTAGACTTCACTGTCATTGATTTTTTTTTTTTTTTGGTGGGGAGAGTCTTCAAATAAACAGAGCTGCAAATGAATTCCATACACAACCATCCAAGTATTGTACCATGAAACAATTGTATGAATATAAGTTGCATTTTCAACAGCACCATGTTGTGCTATTGAAGTCTTGATAGGAGGGATATATATTTAGTTTCAAATTCTATTTTCACTTCAGATTAAAATAAGAAAACTGTCTGGGGATTTTTTCAGGCAAAGCTTCTACTAGTTATTCCCTTGAAACAATATTGATAGAAGTAGGGGAAAAAGAGACAAAAATATAGGTTGGAATTTCGTACAAAATCCTTATGCTTGCTTGCTGTATAAGGGTTTTTATTAAGGGTGTTTCTTCTATATTTTAGGAGACATAATTTGACAGGACCGTCTGTGTCTTGGTCCACTGCTTTTTTAACTGATATCTGCTTGGCCCATTACATGCCTGCAAGTGTCTTAAAAGTCTGTGAACCACTGCTCTGTTTCCCCTTGCATTGTAACTGAGGTCTACTGGGGCCATTTGACACTGTTTTTTTTTGGGGGGGGGGGTCACTGTTTTCATTATGATTTTTTATTCTGCATTTTATTCTTACTTTTAGTTGCCATTAACTCATAGAGTGTTCCTGTTTAAAATTACATCTCTTAATAATGACTGGCTTAAGTCCTGAATACCCCTTTTGGTTAGAAGGGGGTGTGAGGAGATGATTTTGCTGAAAGAGTTGCTTATGTTGCATCCCTTTTAGCATTTCACAGGGAAAATATGGATAGTTTCGTTTAGTTAGAATGTTCATTTTCCACAATGACTATTTTTGACCGAGATTGTCACCCACCTGCCCACCCATAAAATTGCAGAGAGTCGTGAATATGTGTACATGTGTACATGTTTATGAATGGACATTAAGATGCAATATATGCCCGAAGAAGGGCAGAAGTTGCAATAACATTTGAGCATGCCTTGCCAGACCAAAAGAAAAGAAAAGAAGAAAATGAAGAGACAAAAACATAGTGGAATCTTAAAGACTAATTGTTATAGTTTAACGTGAACTTTCATGGATCAAGTCCATTTCCTCACACATTAGAGTGAGATTTTTAGGACTGCTATATTTATATAAGGCCACATGATCAGGTGGGGATACAGATAACACAGAGTGACAATGGTTCATTAGTAAAGGAGTATCAGGAAGTGAATAATTTTATCAATCTATTAACCTACAAAGTAACAATCGCATTGTTGAACGTGCCTCGGTGTATTAATTTTTTAAAAAAAGACATCCAAAACATCTCTCCAAAGTATAAAGCAAAGACAAAAAAGGAAGCATTGTTTCAACAGGGAGAGGAATGGAAAAATATGGACTGTCCCTAGTAAACAGAAAGGCTGGAGTGGATAACAAACAGCCTCCTATCCAGACACTGAAGTTCCCACCAATTTAACTTCAGAGGTTATCTGGTGCTAGTTATGTTCCCTCTACAGTGGGCTGTATGAAGAGGTGAGTTGGAATGGATTTTCACTTGCTTGTTCATAATTGCCCCTGTTCTACGACTCTAAGCCAATGCGGCATATTCGTTGTTCTAATTAACTAGTTTTATAACTCATTCAAATACAGGCATGTTCTCAGAATGTAACAATAAATAACAGGCAAAACGGCCCTGAAAGAGACAAATGACAATCATTGACGTCAGTATTTCTTGTCTTACTAAACAAGCTTGGAATCTGCATTTTGCAGTTTCCCATGGCAACCCTCTAATATCAGTGAATAGAGTGCCCCAGTCTACACGCCATTCCGTTGGACGGCTCTGCTCTGTACAAGCTTGTGGAGAGATTGTGACATTTGCACTTGTGCCCCAATTCTTTGGCAGAAATTATGTCAATAGAAATGATGTTGATTCTTTTGAAAGACTGGCAGTTGGCGAACACTTGTGAAAATCTGTTGCTGTGCAGAATGCAAAAAAAAAAAAGACGTGGCATGTGAAGTGGCCTTTATTAATTACAGTCTATCCCATGATTCCTGTTGTCAAGACAAACATAGATGGCTGTCTCTTTAAACTCTATAGGAAGCAGTTCATACAGATTTCGAAACTTGACAAAATTAAGCATCGAAGTGCATTTTACAAGAGAAGGATTTTGGCAGGGGTGTCAGCAACTCAGAGCAAACCAATGGGATGTACAGAAAATGTTTGCAAAGAATTTTTTAATACAACCAAGATTTGAGATTCTTTTTCTGTGTGAGGACAGTGTAACCTAGTGCTTAGCCTTCACTATTGTCTTCCTTTTGCAGATGTCAAGCCCTTTAAGCTTTGATGTTTTCGTGCTAAGTTACCCAATATTTCTTCTCCCCATTAAACGACTAACCTTAGAAAGTGTTTAAGGATCAGGTTATACATTATTCACCAGATGCATGACTAGGTCTTCTGCCTTAAAAAAAAAAACTTATAGTCAGCTGAAAGGTTCTTTCCATTCCACCCTCCTAACTGTTGCCAAGTTTAGAATTTGTACTTAAAATTCCTTTGTTTGCTTGCTTGCTGTGCAGTAGAAATACAGAGACTCTCAGAGGAGAATAACCCCATGTTCCCCAGATAGTCCACCCCTTTATCATTAACTGGCACTTAAGGTCTCAGTAACTCACTCTGAGACATTTGTAGGTGAAAGAATAAAAATGTTTCATTACATACAGTTGTGAATAGAGCACCAACAAACAAATAACTGTTTCCAAAAAATGAAAGAGAGGGAAAAAGAATACCTGGGTGCTGGGAGTTTGAGGCACAGTGGGAGGACTGGCCCAGCAGCCCTGCCACACATGGTTAGTTTTACCCAGATCTGTGACCTATACAGTAGTACCTTGGTTTACGAATTTAATGAGTTCTCTGGGATATTTAGTATTGTGAAAAATTTGCAAAATGAAACACAGTTTCCCATAGGAATGCATGCACGCGGGCGGTGCCATAAACCTCCCAGGTGCAATGTATTGTGGGGAAACTTGCTTTGCATTGCGAAAAAATATCGCCAACCAAAGCATTATTTTCAATGGATTTTCATTCTTAAACTGAAAATTACATTAGCCGAGGTGTTTGTAAACCGAGGTACCACTGTACAGCCAGATGCCTCTTGTGCTTGTTTATACACTCACCTGGCCCAGAAGGAGTTCTGTGCTCCTCGTACACCTAGCCTATCCTGCTCCTAAGAAATCTCATCTCCCACATGTTTTGAGCCTGAGCCCTCCTCTCTCCAGAAAAGCATTCACCACCTATATTCAGTACATTCTGTTCTGTATCTGTCCTGGCTGTTATGCTGAAATTTGCCAAAAATCTGTTCCATTTGAGGCATGTCATTCTGATATGAAGAGGTTGTGTCATGGCTTTAATAATGGTAGAATTTAGACCAAGATGTTGTCCAGGAAAGTAGCCACTCCTTTGCAGATTTTATTCACATGTGTTGTGTGAAGTTGAGCTAGTACATGGTTATTTATGGGCCAGTTTACTTGCTACTCTTCCTCACAAGACAGTGACTGTTCCAGGTAGCTTGGTATACAGACTGAATTTGAGTGGTTGCCTTAAAAATGGAATGAGCAGTGAGTTTGCAGGGCAACAAGACAGGCAGAAGGCCCCAGTCTCTGCTTACTTCCATTGCCTTCATCTGTGAAGGGCACCTGATACATTATAAGGAAGAGGTTCAGCAAAGGTATTGATTGCTTTCCCTGTATCACAAGAATCTTGAGTTGGCCTGTGATTGAATCAAACGCAGAGGTTCACGCTTGCATGTTTTTTCCACATGCACACCTGCATCACCACATTTCAAGTAGAGGGCCCCTCCTGCTCTGGTCACAAACCAGCTCTGAATAATAGGTCACAGAAACAAGGACATTCTAACACTATGAAGATTGTTGAAAATAAAATTTTATAGCTTGTGTTGGCTTAATAACAGGCTCTGCGGTGGTCTGTTGTTGGCTCCAGAAATTGAGAGAAATTTTCTTTTTATGCTTTCCATGTTGAATGGTTCATTGTCGCCTTGCCACCAGCACTGCTCAGAGCTTGAGAAGTTACTTTATAAAAGGAATCCGTTATAACTGGGACTCCAAAGCACAGTTAGCAACAGAGTTGTTGAGTTTGTTTAAAAATTTTAATCTTTACATGTTTCTGAAAGATGACTAAAATGGTCGTCAAATGATATAAATCACTGCCCCGAAGAATCAAACTCATTCAGCTTCGTACACCTTGTCATGGCTTCAACACCCGTAAAAGATCACAAGCGAGTCGCACCATACAGCACAGACTAGCACCTCCTCCACCATTTAGTGAGACCACACTGCTGTGACTATAAGGCAAATAAAACGTTGTAATTATACTTGAAAAAAGAACAGTTATAAATACCTTCATTATTAGAAAAAGGAACTAATTATAAAATTTTGGTAACTGCTTACTCCCAAGCCGTGACACTACTGAGCATCTGCTTGGCCTCTCCTTCTGGGCCCAATGCACCTCCGTCCTCAGAAAGACAAGGCAAGGTGAAGGGTTTATGCCTTTGGAGAGGAGAGGTCAACAGTAAGCAGCCACAAAGAGGAAGAGGGGTGGGCATGTGGGAGTCAGAAGGGGGCACCATGCCGGGTTGTGGGCCTTGCTAGTTCCCAGTGGTATCAGGAGCTATAGCAGGCTAAATTAATCTTGTTGGGGGCATCAGCTATTTTCTTTCTTTCTTTCTTTCTTTCTTTCTTTCTTTCTTTCTTTCTTTCTTTCTTTTTATTTATTTATTTATTTATTTATTTATTTATTTATTTATTTATTTATTTATTTATTTATTCAGTTTATATGCCGCCCACACTACCCAGAAGTCCTACATACAGAAAAGAAAAGAAGAAAACAATAGTGCACCCTTCACCCCAAGGACCATTAATTTATACAATACATAATTTTTTTTCAATAACTTTCAATTCATCTTTTAATTGACCCCCTTATTCCTTCCAAAAGTACATATATTCTTGCTGTGGCTTTTGCCCTTTTCCTTTATTCATTATGGCATTTATAAAATCATCCCAAATCTCATTACATTTATTAATCTTCATCACTCCTTTTAAAAAATTAATTTCAGATGCCAATTTATTATTAATTGCTATATTTTAGATTTCATTATACCACTCATGTGGTTGAAAAACCCAGTTTTGCTTCCACTTTTTTGCTATAAGCATCCACCATTCTAGCTATGGTTTCTGCTGCTGCATCTCCCAAGCCCTGCTCAACTTGGGCATATAGTTCAAGTACAAGGTGCCCTTTCTATCCAAGGAAGTTGACGATGTAAAGACTTTAACATCCTAGTACTCAGAGGGAGTAGAGCAGAAAACAGTATCTTTCCTCTCTCTTTGTAGAAAGTGTGCGTTTTATTAGATGAGTTGCTAAGGATGTATTCAGTCCTTATCACAATTAGAGATATTTTCCCGTGCTTAAAGATTAGGAAACTGAGTAACTGCTATATTTCCTGAAATGATATGTGTGAAAGAGCGGGGTCATGAACTTCTTTTCCTCTTGTTTCATTTCTCCTCCCATCTTTTCTTATTTTTAACTTATCCAGTCTCCCTGTTACTTCTGTGTTTCTTCTGACATTCTCTTTCTTAAATGGAAGCTGTCTGCTTCATATTCTCGCCTCAAGAAGTCATTCATTTATGTAACCTCTAACACTCTTGATTACTACAATGAGCAACTGCCACTGGTGATTAATGTCACTCTGAGCAGTGTGCACTTCAGTGAGTGCCAGGCCAGTTAAATGTATGTTATAGATTAAAAAGAAAAAAGAGAGAGAGAGTAATTGTTCCTCACTTCCCTTGGAAACAGTGTCTATACATCTGATTTTGATGCAGTTTTCATGCCCTCAAGGGAGGGGCACGGAGAAATACAAGTGTGTATGTGAAGAGGGAGAAGAAAAAAACATGCAGGTGAGGAGGGAAGCGAAATGGCAGTTGTGCACATGCATGCACACAGAAGGTACCTATTGTCCACCACCACCAAAGGCAATCTCCAGAAACAGCTGGCTCTGGCATTGAGAGTGGAGGACTGAGGCCTTCTCTGACGGCAGGAGTGGTTGGTGCACCACGTGGCAAAGTGTGTTGTGTGGCCAGGTCCACCTGCTCTTGCCTACTACCCACAGTTCATCTTTACTTGCCTTCCCCTCCCCATCAGTAGCTCAGTTCATCATGAGAGAGCTGTAAATCTCTTTTGCTTACTGACAAAACAAAAAAACAAAACAAACCCCCCCCCCCAAAAAAAGACAAACATCTATAAGGGATTTGAGGAGATTTGAAGGGGTTTGCTCAGGCAAAACCTTTGATGAATTCTGAGGGAAGGTATGTAAAAGAGAGGGTTAAAAGAGAGGGTTAAATGGGCAAGTTAAGAACTGATCTTGGGGGACGGGGGTGAAGGGTGGAAATGTCCCAAAGAAATTTCACATTTATTTTTCTTTTGTTAGTGACATTTGGATTTCAGTCTCTTCCTCAGCTGATCTCAAGAAAAAGACATACCTCAGCTGTTGTCCACTTTATTCTCCCCATAACCCTGTGGGGTTGATCAGACCAAGTGACAGAGTAACTGGCCTAAGTTCATCCACTGAATTTCATGGCTCAGTGATATCTTGTACACAGAACGTCTATCTCCCAGATTAATAATAAATAAACATCACTGGCTCATTGAAAGATTGAAATGTTTTTAAATGTTGAGAGGCTGATCCAGTTCGACTCTAACATGAGTCATTTATATGTATAACTTTTTTTTCCAATACTGACTTTCCCTTTTCAACAAACTCCCAAATATAATTAGGCAGATAGCCTGAAAAGTACCAGACAAGATCGTCAAAAATCTTGGGCTTTGATGAGCAGTGCACCTCTCCAACCTCCTGCCTGACACAGCTTATTCCCTCTTTTGAGCCATATGAGATGGATGGACGGATGGACGGATGGACGGATAGACGGATAGACGGATAGACAGACAGATAGATAGATAGATAGATAGATAGATAGATAGATAGATAGATAGATAGATAGATAGATAGATAGATAGATAGATAGATAGATAGATAGATAGATAGATAGATAGATAGGAAGGCAGGAAGCTACAATAAAAATAAAGTCCAAAATCCACAGTGATGCCAATACATTTAGGACCAACTACTATATTTCCATACTATTTCTGCCATGTGGTCTCATGAAGACTTGCTCCTGATAGTGATGTTATACCAATGGCAAGGTACAAATAAAAAGAATCATCTGTTTGTTCATCAGTAGTAGTGAATAAACATACATAATAACTTATCAGTTTTATCTGGTAACTAATTATTTGCATATCAGGGAATTTATTTTCATACAGACATGATTAAGAAAATTAAGCACAAAGAGTTACGGTATATTTGTCAATTTCTCAAAAAACAGAAGGTGGGGCGCAATGCAAAAAAAAAAAAAAAAATTTGGAGCCAGCCGCCTAGAAGACCTGGAATCATAAATTCCAGAATGTGTTTATGAAAAGAGGCTCACCAGATTATCAGACCAAAGACCTGTCTACTGCAGCATTCTATTCACACAGTGGTTGACTATGGAAATCTCACCAACAGGGTAGGATTACACAATCCCATTTATGTTCCCCCAGTAGCAGATATACAAGGGTATATTACCTTTGGTACTTCAGTTAAAGTATATCAAGAATCACTAGCAGCCTCATTTTCCATGAATTGCCAAGTCCCCCTTTAAAGCCATACAAGTTGATGGTCATCATAATATCTTATGGCAGTTAATTTTACAGTTTTATGAAGTAGTTCCTTTTGTTGCTCCAGAGATTTCTCATGATGCAATCCTGCTGGATGGCCCAAGTTCTAATATCATGAGGGCATATGTATCCCTGTCTGCTCTTTCTGCACCCCACATTATTTTATACACTTCTATTGTGTCTCCTTTTGTTTCCTTTCCCTCTTTAACCTAAAGATCCCCAAAAGTTACAGTTAAGACTCATAGGAGAGTTGTGTCCTTCTTATCATTTTGTTTGTCCTTTTCTATACCCTTTTCAGCTATACAGTATCTTTTTTTCAGATGTTCTGACAATATTTTAGATGTGGTCCCATGACAGAGGAGCATAATATTGACTGTTTTATTTTCAGTTCCTTTTCTAATCATAATCAGTATGAATTTGCCATTTTTAGAACAGCTCCTGGTTTGACATTTCCATCAACATATCTATCGTACTCTGGAAATTCCTTCCTTTGCCATTCACTACCACCTCTAATCCTATTAATGTATTGAAATACTGGATTATATTTTTTTTTGTCCTAATGCATCACTTTGCACTGGCTGATACTGAATGTCATTTGCCATATTACTGTTTATTCTTCCAATCTGAAGCAGTCCTTCTGACTCTTTTTGGATTCTGAAGTTGTCCCCAGTAGATTTGACCACCTTATGCCTCAGCATTCACTCCAGGTGGTTTCTGAAGAAATTAAAGGTTATCGGTCCCTGTGGTGTCCACCCAGGTCCTGAATAGTAATAAGCTATTTGCATGTACCAATGAGAGTGCTGGAGAGGCCGAGTCACCAGATATAAGTGTCTCTGCAGGAGGGGGAGTTAAGGAGGGAGGTTTTGGAATTTGAAGTAGAGAGAGAGAGAATGGGTGGCTGAGAGTAGATGAAGTTGGATGTTCTGTTAAGAGTTAATGACATTGATAGTATCTTCATCACCTGTAACAATAAACAACTTCTATTTAGTTCTTTTTAAAATGTCACATTGCCTGGACCTCTGTGATTTATAATAAACAATGTTGATGTAATCAACTGGTGGCAGCGACACAAAACATAGCTTGGGCTCTTGCTTGGTGAAACAACCAAGGGGCAGGCGGGAACGTGACAGTCCCAAAACAGATCCCTGTGGGACTTCATTTGTCACTTCCTTCCACTGTGAGAGTTTCCAAGTTGTGCCTACTCTCTTCTAACCAGTTTCCAGTCCATAAAAGGACATTTACCCTTGCCTGCTGAATTCACTCTTTTAAAAGTCTTTTGGAACTCTGAGTAAACCATGTTTACTACCCTGTGTACATATTTATTTACACTTCTTCAGAAGTCTAAAAGGATAGCGAGGCAGGACCTAGTCTTGGAAAAGGCCATGTTGAGTCTTCTTCAATCAGGTTTACACTTCTATATGCTTTCCAGTGTTATGTTTTGCAATAAATTTATCTGGAACAAACATTAAGCTAAGTAGCTTCTAATCTGCTGGATTTCATTTTACAAATTAGGGTTATTTTGTCCACTCTCAAGTCAGATGGCTGTCCTTAGGGACATGTTACGTATTTTAGTTAGATAATCAGCAATGTTCTTTAAGAACTCTTGGAGAGGTACTACCTGGGCCTAGTGAGCTGTTTATCTAAATAATTTGTCATTGTGGCTTAGAATTTCTAAAAATGATTTGGGCTATACGATAATGAAAAGTTAAGTATCTTACTGTCTTAGAGAAAGATTGGCCACTGCCCATGGTTGAAGTCTACAATGGCCTGCATTTGTATTCTAACTTGAGTCATTACAATTATTATGGGACAAGCATAGTGGCTAAAGAAAATGACAGCTAAAAGTTAGTCTAAATGGTTCATATTTATTGTTTAAAGGCTACACCATCTATTTGATTAAATGGATTTACACATAGATTATGGCTGTAGTGCTAATAACTGTTATTCAGGAATAACTGGTAAAATTTGTGGGATTTCCTTCTTATTTTCAATGACCTTGTACTTGGGCTTCTGGCATGTGGTTCTTTATAAAGTTACACAAATGTTATATTCTGCTGAATGTTTATCATCATTTTTTAGCATGAGCTAAGCAAATCATTGACATGCAGTGCTATTCTGGCAGATGGAGCAGGGCACCACTGGAAAGAAAAACTAGCAAACCATTTTGTTGCCTTGAAAACCCTTAAAAATTGTCTGAAAGTCAGACTTCATTCCCAGTATGGTGTAGTGCAGTGGTCCCCAACCTTGGGCCTCCAGATGTTCTTGGACTGCAACTCCCAGAAGCCTTCACCACCACCCTGGCTGGCCAGGATTTCTGGGAGTTGAAGTCCAAGAACATCTGGAGGCCCAAGGCTGGGGACCACTGGTATAGTGCATAGAGTGATCAACTAAAACTCTGGAGAACAGGGCTCAAATCCCCCCTGGAAACCGACTAGGGGAGGAGAACTGATAAAACTGCTCCTTAAATATCTCACTTACCTTGAAAACCCTGTTAGGGTCACTATAAGCACATAACAAACAGTCAGACTTGATGGCATAACATTATTGTTATTACGTATTTATTTCAGACATGAGAACCCATGAACCAAATGGGGTCTTTTCTCATCCCCTCCACACTGAATATTCATTTCTTACATCTATTTGCTTCCATATACAGAACTGGAGTGGGGGAGAAAGAGGTACTACAATATTTGTCTTTTGTGACTTTGGGTCATACATAGGGCATACATAGGGTGAGATATAGACAAAATCTTGCTCGCCAAATGGCCACACCCCTCCTCCCCATGGACTTATCCCTCCAGAGTTTGTGTCTGGAGAGAACATTCAGGTCCACTGACCCAAATGATTGTTTTGAGCCTTGCATCAGATGCCATCCTGCCTCAATTTCAAAGTGGCTTTTATATGATGAGTTGAAACACTCAAGTCATCCACCTTTCACCTGGTTTGACATTTCACATTGCTTCTCCCAAGATACGTGCAGTTCATGCATACAAGGGGAACCTGTGCTGTCCTGGGCAGAAATGAGACAGTCAAGAGTTTACAATTTTCTCAATTATGTTGTTGTTGTTGTTGTTGTTGTTGTTGTTGTTGTTATTGTTGTTGTTTGCAGTCAAGTCAGAATTGACTTAATAGCAACCCAAATAGGGATTTTAAAGTAAGTGAAATATTTAAGGAGTGATTAACCAGTTCCACTCCCTCAGTGAGTTTCCATGGCTGAGTGGGGATTTGAACCCTGTTCTCCAGAGTTTTAATATGTTACTGTATCCACTACACCATAGTTGTGGCTTTTTTCTGTCAGGGCTAGAATCAGAAACTACTGGATCTCATGCACTGCTACCTTACATGGTGAGCCACCACATGGCCCATTGTCTTTTAGTGATTAGAATGATCTATGAAGGCTCAGAGTTCAGACTGGAATGTTGCAAATTGGTCTGTCAGCCATGCCAGTTTCAACTTTGCTGAAGTCCTACTTTTTTCCAGGCCCGTGAACAAGTCTTGAGTGGGACATAGATGGGGGCCTCTTTCTGCAGCCTCCCTACCCCCCACTCCCGGCATCTGCACCAGATATTGCAGACACATATACACAAATTGTTATCATTCCATCCTGAATATGAAGAAAATTTGTACATTCTGGTAAATCTTTCAAATGCAAATTAATACATTTCTCTCAGCATCTATAGTGGCCAAATTTACTTCCAGGATACAAGACCACCTGTTTCCTGATTTTGATGGAGGTGCTCTCAATGTTAAGAAGCCTTTTGGGTGGAAAAGAGGTGGCAACATTAATTTAGATTGACAGAGTTAAATGCATAGATATTTGGTGGAACATTTAGAATGAAGTGCTCAACATTAGAAATGGGATGTCACCACCACAGGTGGCCGGGCCCTTTTGGCCCCCAGAACCAGCAGGTCCACTCACTGGGTTTTGTATGGCGCATGTGGCCATCACTGGTAACATTGTGCCAAACGTGGAAATAGCCTGGCTGGCGCTTCCCCACCTCCCTGCTCCGCTGGCCCACTCAACAGCTGAGTGGGGAGACTTGTCATCCCATCTCCTCGCTGGAGTGGCTAGCAGTGCAGGGAGGCACGGAAATGCTGGCCAGGCTACTTCAACGATTGGTGCAGTGTTACCGATAACTGCCTCGTGTGCTGTGCGATGCTCAGTGAATGGACCAGACTGGTTCTGGGGGTGGGGGTGGGGGTGGAATGCACCTTCGTGGCACCAGTGGTGTCATGCTTCATATTTGCTTCACTTTGAGTTGATGCAATGACAGTGGCTCTGGACTGGAGGAGGTCTGTTTCTGGTGTAACTCAGCTTCTCCCACACCCTTTCCCATCCTTTTATTTTGGCTCTTTTGCCAGCAAATACTAGCCAAGTAGAACTAGCAGATTTGTCTATCAGCAGATCTCTGAGATAAGCCAGCAGAAGAGAGTTCTAGTGGAAACAGAGGCTTATGCCAAATGCTAACATCCTACAATCAACACATCTCTGAGTGATTGTTGCATTGCCCATTTTCAAAAATAATTGAGCTGGGGCAGAAACAAATGCTGAGGAAATGAAAATAAAAACCAAAAATATGTAATAGGTTCACATTGCAGCCAAGCTCTGGAAAAGTTTAGATTGCTACTCTGTATAAATTTAAATCCCTTTCTTTTTGCATTTTTAAAATGTGCTTTAAGGGCTGCATCCAACATATATCCTACCTCAAAGAGACTCATTCAGTATGTGGGATCCTTTATTTTTTTACAAGTAACTATAAACCACTGTGTCACATCCCCTCCCCCAGTGTCCTGTTTGCTTTCCCTCAAATGCAGGTCCACCTTTGGGCACGATGTGTTATTTTCTCCCTTTACACACTGCCACAAGTGGATCTTTATTCACACTGTACCAAATATGTTTCTTCGACACGGGCTGCCAAATATAACAGGTTTATTTATTGTTTGATTATTTCAATGGCTTCACTTTAGGAAGGACTAACATCGGACTGTGCATGAAGGATGGGCACAAAGGCACATCAATTTCATAAATAACCAGTTTAAAAGACATTTCATTCTATCTCTGTGTGTTTTTTTAATCTGAGTAGAATTATTTTCTTTTAATTCCTTTCCAGTCCTACTTTTCCCAGAACGATACCGTAAGGTGTCTTTTGGCATCTTAAAGATTACCTCATTTTATTTGGCCCAAGATTTCATGGACTACATTATATATTTTGAGATGCATCTGAAGGAGTGGGCTACAGTCCACAAAAGCCTATACCTAAATAACAGTGGTTTATCTTTCAGTAAGCATAAGATTCCTAGTTGGTTTTGCAGCTGCGGACTAACATGGCTAACTCCCCTGGAAATTTCTTCTACCGTTTTGTTTGTTCATTTTTGTTTTTCCTTTCCATTTATGTCTTTTGAGGCGTTGCTGGGTTCTGTTTATTTTATTTATTTATCTATTGAACTTATACCCTGCCCAACTAGTGGAGTCATTGTTTAACAATGACAGGAAAGTCAGAGGTCAGCAGGCTCTTTTACACAGCTAAGGTAGTGGCTACTACAACAGACCCCCCCCTACAGCTGCAACCTAATTGGTTCTATGATAACAATTATACAGTAAGCCATTGTAATTTGAACCTTATTTTCCTATGAGGCTCAATGTTTTAAAAAGAGCTTTGATTCCTGGAGAATTGTCATGCCCTGTTAATGGAACTTCTGCTGTCTTCTTGCTTCCCTCACATCTCCTCTCTCTAAGATTCTTGCTGAGTGTTTTCTTCTGAGCTCTGCTGTATTCACTCTTCTCCCCCCCCACACACACAGCTGCTTGCTTGCTAGTAGAGTTGGTGATGGAAATGCAGCATTTTATAAAAGTGAGTTTTGGAAGCGTGGGTGCTTAACTTGTCAAGGTTTGAGATCCTGTATGTATAGAGTGTTAAAATAATTAAGGGGGTGTAGAACATGCAAGACTGAAAATATGCACCACACTTTAAAAAGGAGGTTTGAACAGCTGTACACTAAAAGTCACTGCAAAAGAATCAGCCAGCTCTCCACCCAAGTCTGAAAGCAAGATTAGCGCAAAATAACATTGCTTTGCAAAAGAACCTCTTTCGTACCTCACACTTGAGCATGGAGGTAAACAACGGAGAAGAAAACAAAACCAACGGAAAGGGAAAAACTCCTTGATTCCTGAAGTGCAGATAGATTAAACTGGTACCTGACCAAATTAGTTCACCAGCACTTTATGCTTGTGGCATTTTGCCTACTCAATAAAATGATACCCCAGTTACTTACTATTCCTATAGGTGCAAGGACCCATTTAGTCAAAATAAAGGTGATAATCTGCAATTTGCTAGTCCATATTTTATGAGGCCGATTCTTTGCCACTGTAGTGAAAGCAACAGAGGTTTCTATTAAAAATATTCTGACTGCTTACAAAGATCAGTAACTCACTACACTGGCAAAATCCAGTTATTTATAGTTGAAGGAAAATGTAAACAACTAAGAGAATTATAAATATAGGAAAGCAAGTGACACACACAACACACCATGCCACACACACTGGATACCAACAACACTGATACTGGGCACCAGACATCAAAGAGCAGGAACATGTAGCAGCAACAGCTCACAATAACACCTCAAAACCGATGAGGACAACATGGATTTTCCTTCACAGATTCAAACTGGCTTGGCTGAGTGAGCACTTACAATATTTTTCATGTACCCAGTAATATGCTTAAAGGCTAAATCCTGCTTAAAGCTATAATGCTTTTTACTTTTTAATAAGGTATTCTTTGCTTTCTCAATGTGCCATTTTAATCTACAAGTCTCTGCATTTTTAGAACGTAGTTAAAACATTTTTAATCATTTTGTACCTTTTATGCACCTGTATTTCGGATTGAATCGTATTTAAATATTTGTCTGCAACTTTTTAGTGTTCATATATTTCTAAGAATGTGTGCCTACCGTTTTTCATAGCTGCAAGACTGATTTCTTTCTAACTGAAACATGCTTGTAACTTCCTGGTTACATGTTTTCAACAACTCCAAAATATTTTGTAGATAAGGTACATGGAAACAATGCAGATGAATAAAGCTTGTAGAAATAAACAAACTGATGTTGCTACTTATTCATCCTTGATGCCCAGATGAATTTTTGTATGATTGGGAATGATTGTCTGGTTTCATTCTGGACTTACCCTAAATGGAATAAATGCCAGCTATGATAAACACATGCTTCTGAATTTTCCTAGAGGTTTATTCAGCACTATAGGTCTCTTTGGAAGATGTTCGGGTGTCAACAACCATGGACAAGAGTGAGCCATATATATAGTATTGTTGCTGGTTCCCTCTAGTGGCTGGTTCCTGTAATTACATTGTGGAAAAACATATTTCTGGGGTTTTTTTAATTTAATATTTTAAATACTTTCAGGCAATGGATAAGTGAAACTGTGCATGCTGATCCCATGGATATATGGGTCCTACTCTATTGCAAATGTAGACTTATATTACAGGAATAACCTTTTTCAGAAAATAGCATCAAACTGTTATTTTATTATTGTCATTGTTTATATGTTTAAATGATATACATGCCACATTTCCCCTGAGTCTGGGACTCAAAGTAACTCACAACAAAGAAGCAAATATACTAAAATATGCTGAAAAGTAAGTTGTTATAATATTAAAACATAATTAACTTAAAATGAAACCTGTTGTTATTGACATTCCTGTTATCAATTTGCCTGCTTTCCTTTTTTGACAGTGGTAACAGATACATAATTCCTGCATATACACACACCCAGCATGGCAGGATGCACCTCCAAAATATGACTCAGTTAATCTCTAACACTAGACTGACTTGCAATTTTCACAAGAGACTGGCAATCAAATCCCTGCTGATCTTTACAGTGTATTTGAGTTAATCACTGTACATTGTAGAAGTCAACTCCCCTCCCTGCCAGCCATGAGCTTTTCTCTTAATCTGGGTCATGTTTAGCCCTATTATGTATTTCAATGATAGAACAGTCTGCTGCTAGGATTATAGATCCAGAAGTACCCAGATTATTTCAGTCAATTAATTCACATTTTATTATTTTTCAGCCTGCCCCCACTGTGACTTGATTCTTATACAAGATGATTATTACTTTTTTTTCCTTTATAAAATACTGGTGACTGTTTTGTTAAGGTTTAAATAAGATATATTTTTAGCCACAATCCTATGTATACTCCCCTGGGAGTA